>NC_133785.1:7592093-7823723 GCF_003597395.2 Chelonoidis abingdonii
CCAAAGTTGGGGGGGGGGGGGCCCCTGGGGAACCCAGCAGAGGGAACCTTTCACCACAAGTCGGCACCAGGTGGCCATGGAACCCGGAGGTCAGTATCTTTCACCACATCGCACTCCACCATGAGCCAGTACTGAGAGAGTAGAATCTCGGGGTGGGGGGAGGCGGGAAATCTCAGGGGTTGGTTCCTTTGACCACATTGCCTCACCACAGGCTAGTACCAGGGGTGGGGGGCTTGAGGATCCTGGGGGTCACTAACTTTGACTACGTTGTACTCCGCCACAGGCCGGTACCAGGGCTGGGTCAGAGAACGCAGGGGTCGGTACCTTTCACCATGTCGCACTCCACCATGGGCTGGTAGCAGGGATGTAAAGTCCCAGTCCCGGGGAGAGCGATATCCCAGGGGTCAGGTTCTGACCACGTCGCACTCCACTATCAGCCAGTACCAAGGGTGGGAGGGGTCCATGTCGCACTCCACCATGGGCAGGGAACCTTGGAGTCGGTCCTTTTGACCACGTTACACTCCACTATGAGCTGGTATCAAGAGTGGGGGGGTGGGGGTCCCTGTCCCTGTCCGGGGTTGATACCTTTCACATCACACACCACCACGGGCCGGTACCGGGGAGGGGAGTGTTAGGGAGCCCGGGGGGTCGGTACCTTTCACCACGTCGCACTCCACTACGGGCCCGTACTGCTGGAAGAGCGCCCGCAGCTCTCCACTGGTGCAGGCCGCCGAAACGTTACCCACGAAGATCTTGCAGGTGTTGGTGGGCCGCGGGCGGGACGGCTCCACCACGATGCGGCGACCGTGCAGCTGGTGCCCGTTGAGCTGGGCGATGGCGCGGATAGCGGCCGCCTCGTCCCGCAGGTGCACGAAAGCGAACTGCTTCATGAGGGCCACACCGAGCACCGGGCCCACCGCGCCCGTGAACAGCTCGCCCAGCTCCTCGGCCGTGGCCTCCTCGGGCACGTTCCCCACGAACAGCTTCACTCCGGGACGCATGGCCGCGGCCGAGCTGGCACCGGGACGCTGACAAAATGGCGGCAGCACCTCAGACCTTCCGAACGCTCAGATGGGAAGGAAAGAGGAAAACACCCCCCGGCCACCAACACGCCTGCGCAGCGCGCTGACTGCCACCGCCTACGAGCAACCGCGCCTGCGAAGAGCGACACTCGGCTAATGCCGCGCCTGCGCGCTACTGTTGTCTTGCGTACTCCTGCCTCTCCATCCACGCCTCCGCTCTTCTCCTAGCAACATCGTTGCGCCTGCGCATTCGAGGCCCAACCGCCTGTAACCTTTCTTTTACATCCGTCACAATCCGCGCCACCGGCCCTAGCGCGCCTGCGTATTTCCGGCGTGTCCCTTCTCCTGCGTAGTGACGAATACACCTACCCGGGCCTCCGGGCACATGCGCAGAGCCTGACCTTGCGTTAACTGGCTAGGAAACAAAATGGTGCTCCCGCCACGCACGTGCAGGATTCTTGGTCTCGCCCTCAGGCTACGGCACCGTGATAGGCAGGCTCCGTCCACACCCAGTGACCCCACCATGTTCTTCTTCTGTCATAAGAACTACTCCATCCCCAACCCTCTCGCCCCAGCTGGGACGGGGATGGGGGGGGGGGTCTCCCCACTCTCCTGCTGGGGGATTAGGGACCCCCCTTTCCCGAATCTCCCACCTCCAGGGCACCTGCCACCCACCCCTGGAACCTATCCCAGAGAATTTATACAGCAGCTTGCACAGTAGGTGTCAGAGAGAGGACTGGGCACCACCACAATGCAGCTGATCACCTTGGGCAGCAAGACAGCAGTGTGAAAGCAGGAAAATATTTAATGACAGATTCAGTGCACAGGAAAGATACTCAAAGTCATCTCAGCCTCCACAGTTGATTTTAAATGGAAAACAGGCTGCAGCCTAACCCAGGCCCTCCTCTCTGGCTGCCTGCACTCAGGCTGGAGTTATCCAGAAACACGTCAGGCATAGGTACCTCAGCACTTCCTCTTCTGCAATGCATGCAATCTACAGCACTTGCAGCCTTGGCTACTGCCAGACAGATTTCCCAAACCAGTCTGGGGAAAGTAGAGCAGCAAGGAACTTTGATCCTGAGCTCAAACAAACTCTTGCAGGTTTCCTGTAGATACTTACGTAACTCCAGCAACTAATGATCTCTGTGGACAATGTCCTATCTGTTTATGTGGCTTAACAGAAAGAGTACTGGTTCAGGAAACCTGGCTTCGAAACCCAGCTCTGCCATAGGCCTGCTAGGTGACCTTGGCCAAATCACTGCCCCCCTGTGCCTCAGTTTCCTTATATGTAAAATGCAGATGATACTAAACCCCTTTGTAAAGTGCTTGGTGATATGCTGGTTCAGAGTACTAGATATGAACTAGTTAATATTTTATTATTAAAGATTCAATCCCCCAACCCATCTACTTAGTGCAAAAGCAATCACAAGAGAGCTGCCAAGCTCCCTGCCTCCCCATTTCTAGTTCCGCCAGCAAAACCACCCGTGATATACCTGCTGTTTAAAAAAGAACAAATAAGCAAGAGAGGAAAAATTAAGGTGCTTTTTTCACTGCCTTTACAAATCCCAAAGCAGCAAAAAACTGCAGAGTCTATTTACAGCTCCCCTATAAAATGAGACATTGTCTGTAGCGAGTTTAGCAGCACCCAGCTGGGGAAGGATCAGGACACGAAACTGCTCAGAGGTTGGCAATAGAAGAACGAGACTGCAGTATGACACAGGGATACTGTGGAGAAGTCTAGTCCCCACCTAAAGCTCACGTCAGTTCTCCCAGACCGCAGGCTCAAAGTGCCACCCCTTTGATGTTAGAAACACACTGAGCCCCAGCATAGAGCAACAACCAGTAGGCACAATGTGGAAAAAGGAAAGTCATAATCCTATAGGTGAGGGGCAGGCTGGCCAAGCATCCTCCTGCCTGGCCCTGCCACTGGTTTCTCCCGCTCCTCCCACAGCGTCACGCCATCGCAGGTGCAGATTTGCTTGGGGTTCTCGAACAGCCCAGCAGATCGGGCAATGATCCCACAGGCCAGCCTGGAAGGGAGGGAGGGAGCATTAGCAGATGCTGTGCTGCCAGGGGTGCCAGCCACTGCAGCCTGAATGGGCAGTCCCATGACCTGACCATTTGTCCAGTCAGAGGTCAAGCAAGGCCAGACACATCTTACTCGTTACAGTGCAAGAGTACAATAAAGAGGCGTTAACCTCTCATTTGACCATAGCTGCTGATACCCCTCCCGCCAAAGGGGCATGAGGCAAGAGTGGGATGGGGAGGAAGAGAGACTGACACCCCCCCCCCCCAACTTCCTGTAACTCCCTTAGGCTAAGCCGTCCTTCCTCCCATGCTCACAGTTGATCCCATTCCTATATGCTGCTGCCCAGTCTGTCAGTTTGACCCTCAAGTATTTGTGCCAGCAAGATGCTGCCTTGAGTACTCCCCTGGCTCCTGCTTCTTCCCCCTGGCTCCTCACCTCTCACCAGAGTTCCCACAGACTTTAGAGAGTGGGTGACCCCCACGGCCAAGGTCGTCCTCACCAGAATCCACCACCAGAGAGCGGCCGATGATGTCCCAGACCTAGGAAGGATCACAGCCTTTGGCCATCCCTGTTGCATGTATGGATCCCCAGCTCCCCTGGCAGAGCCCAGGTACAGTCCTGGGAAGGGACTTTTGCATGATGAGAACCAGTGCATCCAGGCACAGCTTGGAGAGGGGCTTGTATCCTAGAGCTAGGGAAAGTGCAATCAGCTCTAAAGAAGCTCTCAGGGAATAGTGCCCCACCCCTGCACCCTACCTTCCCTTTGACTGCTCCCGTCATAGCCTCTGTCCCCTCCCCAGGAGCTTGGCTCCCTGTCCCACTGCACCATATGGGTGGCCCATCAGCCGGAAGGGGGTGAGTCTGGAGAGAAGATGAGACTCCACTCCTGCAGTTCCCAGGAGAGCAGCTGACGGAAGGTTTTGACTAGAGGAGGGGAAAGCAAAGGGAGCCCCAAGCTGCTACATACTCTTTCTGCTCCCCCCTTCCCACCTGGGATATTACACCTACTGCTTCAGGGTTCTGACTAGTTTAACTATTAGAGACCAAGGTGAGACCTAGTGCTGGGGGCAGAATATCCCACATCTGCTACTGGAGGCAGGCCTTCCTCTGAAGCACCCGGTGCGGGGCCCTGTGGAAGAAGAGATCCTGAGTGACATGGCCCATGGGTCTGAGCTATTCAGGCAGTTCCTCTGTTCCTATGATATCCCTAAGAGCAAAAGTGTTTAGTGGGATTCGACATTCTCATCTCTATCAAGTGTCCGGAGTTATAATATTAGAGAACCTGGAGCTTAGGAAAGGAGTTATCCCTCCTGTTTCACAGCAGGAGTCTTCCCCTAGCAAATAAGGTCAGGAGGAATGTTCCTTAGGGTGAGGTTATCCCATCAAAGCCTAATGGAGGGTTGCGAGCCCCTTCCTCTGAAGCAGCTGTAGGACAGCTGGATGGGCTCACTGTTCTGATCCACTGTAGTGATGCCTTTCTGAAAGGAACAGTAGGATCCCTCAGCATGCCCTAATCTGACACAGCTCCCACTGGTGTCTCCCCAGCGATCCCTTATGCAGATCAGGGTACCTCACCTTTAGCCGGGTGTCCTCCATTCGGAAGTCTGCTCTTCCATCGCTGCCAGCCAGCACGTTGCCAAGGTCTCCGAGATGCTGGAACAGAGCATCCACCCACACAGTCAGACCCTGGGAACTTTTGACTCGAACTACAAAACACAGCAAGATCATAGCGAATTTTCTTCACAAATTCTTTTCTGGCTGAAAAAAAAAATTAGCTTTTCAACCAAAACCAGTATTTGGGTTGAAAATTTCCGGAATTTTGAGGTAGAAATGGCCCCAAAACCTTATGTTTAACCAAAAACAGTTTTTGAAAACAAAACTTGTTTACATTTTCAATGGAAAGATTTTGAGGGGAAATGTTTGTTTTTCAAAATTTCAAAGAAAACAATTGTTATTTTCCAAGGAGGTGGATAACGACTCTGTGGGCTGTGATCAGGCTGTGTTGGACAAGTATTTCAGTTTAGTTTGTTTCAAAGCCAGGCTGTGTCTGGCCCCATATGGCAAAGTGAGAGCCAACTAATGTGGGCATGCAAATGGAGACCATTGCTCAGAGGTCCCCAAGAGCAGCACAGGCAGGAACGTGGCACCCTGAGGACTGGAAAAGGTGCCTTCCTTTTCTTGGAGAACTGCAATGTTTGAAGTCTTTGCTGTCTCTGGACAAGTGATTGACTGTTTCATTCTGGCTTGCCCTCTATTGAGTCAACCCCCGTGCCTCCTCAGCACTGACTGCCAAAGAAGAGCACCCCCATCAAGTCACCCACTCTCCCCCAGTCACCCACAGAACTGACTCAGGGGAGAGTGCCCTACTGAGCCCCCAACTCCATGCAGCACAGCCATCCCTTCCATCACACTACAGTGAGCATTGACTGAGAGGAGAGCACCCCCGGCAGAGGCACTCACTGCTCTCCCTGCAGCAATGCTAGCGTTACCAAAGGGCACTGAGGCCATAACTGACAGTGAGGGCACAATGCATGAACATGACCAGAACTCACCCTGTGTGCATCCTGTGGGCCTCCGTGACACTCCCCGTCTGGGTTGAAATGGTCTCCACAACTGTTTGAGGGGGGGGAAAAAAGGGAAGCCAGTATGACTTAGTGCAGAGGCTTCACACCACAGCCTCCAGAGAGATCTGGCCTGTTACCTGCTCCACTCTACATTTCAACACAGGGTTGGAATGTGCACTGGCCAAAGGGGAAGGAGCTGAACTGGGAAACAGCCTCACCCCCTCACAGCTCGTGTCCTCTTGCTGTGTCTGCCTACGTGCCTGCCCGACACACTCCTCAAGAAAAGGCCAATCAGATGCACTCTTCACAGCTGCTGAAAAATGGAGGGCCTAATGGAGGGGCACTGGGCTGGGAGCCCTGGGTTCTATGACAGGGCCTGCCACTGATCTTAGGCAGATCCCTCCCTTTGTCTCTCAGTGCTTCTGTTTCCCCATCTGTTAAATGGGAATCTTGACATTAAATGCCATTAAGTTGGGAGGCACCCATTTCCCTTAAGTACCTTTGCAAACCCCAGGCTGCTATACTGGACAGCAATACCTCCCTGCAGGGGAGAGGTCTCTTACCTGTCACAAGAGTTCGTGACGTCCCCAAATTCATGGACGTGCAGCCCATGCAACCCTGGCTCCAGACCATCAATGGTCCCTTCAATGAGACACTTCTCTGGGGAGACCTGCAGGAATCTCACCACCCCTTGGACAAGGCTGGAGCCTGACATCATGGCCACAGCTGCACCGAGGTTCTCTAAAAGAGAGAGGGCAAAGTCAGGCGGACACGGACAGTCACAGCCACCCGCACTCCCCTCCCCAACTAAGATGCCCCAGACAGCAGAGCAAGCAGAGTAGCACCAGTGTCGAGGAACTCCCTGAGGAGGAGCTGAGAGGATGAAATACAGCACAGGAAGGGGAAGATATTGGCCACGCAGCACAGTGGAACTGGAGACCGTTCTGTATATTATGGTATGGCCCAGGGGCTAGGGCACTAGCCTAGGATTTGTGAGATCCAGGTTCGAGTCATTGCTCTGCCCCAGTTTCCCTGTGTGACACTGGGCAAGAAAGTCCCTTAGCCTCTCTGTGTCTCAGTTTCCCGATAATAGCACTGCCCTGCCTCCCAGGGAAGCTGTGAGGGCAGATACAGTAAAGACTGTGAAGCACCCAAATACTACAGTGATGAGGGTCATAAAACTACCTTACACAGATAAATCATAAAGAGGCACTCATCTCACATTGGGGCCCCTGACGTACCAGACACCACATACTCTTCCCCCGTTTCAGGTGCAGCACAGACACACAGTGTGAAGCAGTCCCTGCTTTGAAGTGCTCACAGCCTAAAGAGCCAAACATAGGTACCAAGAGGGGAAGGGATTTGCCCAGCAGCAGAGCCAGGAATATAACCCACAGCAATAGACTGGGACTCCTAGCCGCTACCTCATGCTACCTCCTGTTCCTTTCAGGCTATGACCTAGGGACTCCATACTCACGTGGCTCACTGCTCCCCATGCCCTTCAGCACAGCCCGGCGGCCTGTGCTCTCCAACAGGCCCTTCACCTTCCCAGCACTCATGCTGGTCTCCACCAGCACACTCTGAGAGTCCAGCCGAATGTCCAGCACCCGGAGCCCTGCAGGAAAAGCCCTGGCATGGTGAAAACAGCAGGAGCCCACAGCAGCTGTCATAGGGAATGAGAGGGCTGGAGTGTCTCTCACCTGTTGCTCCTTGCAGAGAGGCTTGCACGGCATCCACGCATTCCTGGCAGTTCATCTGCACAGCGAACTCCAGCTGGTTGATTTTAGGAGGCAGTGAGACAGAGTTTGTCACGGAAACCAACCCAATTCCACACCTTGGCAGTCTTCATCCATCAGTCCTACCCCTCCCCTGGCCCAGAACTACAACACCTCTTTTGAACATGGTTCAAAAAAGAACTAGTAAGTTACTGGAGGAGAGGTCCATCAATGGCTCTTAGCCAGGATGGGCAGGGATGTATCCCTAGCCTCTGTTTGCCAGAAACTGGGAACAGGTGGCAGGGGGTAGATCACCTGATGTTTACCTGTTCTGTTCATTCTGTTTGGTCTGACCCAGCATATTCACTCCAGCAGAAGGGGGTTTCCTGTCCTCTCTAGAATTGCCCCCCACCTAGAGGGAGCTAAACCAACCATCTCATACCCTACTGCTGTACAATTCTCCCAACACTGGGCAGTTTGGATTTCTCATCTCCAGCAACTGCCCCTCTCTCAATCCCTCCCATGCAGGAATTCTGTACTGTGCCACGCATGCTCATACATAAGGTGACTTTGCCCCCGCCATGTTCATCGGCCCACCCACAAGGTATTTATATTCTGCCCCATTCATCCCTCTCCTCGCTACCCCTTACACAAGAAACTTCGCCCCAGAGGCATATGTCCTCCAGAAGAGACTATCTCTCATTCCCTCCACCGCGGCACACAATTTCTTCTCCTCCAGGCACATACACAGGGGACAGCCCTCCAGACATGTACCTCCCCCACCTCCAGCATGCCCCCGTGACTCACACAGGGCACTATGTTCCTCCACCTACAAGCACTGACAACTCAGGACAGATCTTATCACGAGTCTCGTTGTTGGGCGTGCCCCGGGCTCCTGGCAGTGGGACGATCCCAGCCCCGCTTTGATTAAGCTCAGTGCAAACAAACACAGGGACCAAGCGGGGAAGGGACCTGCTCGATATCTGCAGCAGAGGCGGGAACAGAACCCTCCCCCCTGCCCCCAGCACGTTGCCTCCTAGAGGCACAACCCAGCTTCCCCGCTGCGGAGTCTCCTTACCCGGCAGCTGGGGCCTCCTGCCTCCCCAGGCCCCGGCGTCGCCTCCATCGCTCGCTCCCGTCTGCCCTCTACGGTGTCCGCCCGGCCCGGACTCGTTTCCAAGAAACGCGCCGGTCACGACACTTCCGGCCGTCAGCCTGATTAGCGGAAGCTGAGATGCGGCCGCCAACCCCACCAAAGCTCGCGGGGGGGGGCACGAGCTATTTCCGGTGCGCTGTTACCATGGAAACTCTGCTTGCTGAGACGCTCTCCCGGCTCTGAGCCGGGAAGTGGCGAGCAAGGGCCGGGCCGAGCCCCGGGATTAGGGCGCAGCGGCTGGGGGTTCTTGTGAGCCCAGGGGCCTGCCTCCCCCGGGGGCTGGGAGTCGGGAACGAGGGGTTGCTGGGAGGCCGAGGGGCAGAGTCCTCTCTGGGCCCCTGAGCGGGCGTATCCGTCATGTCCCGCGCTGGCTCCTCCTGGGATCTCTATGCCTTGGAGGACACGGAGGAAGTGACCCAGACGCTGCACCAGGTCTACCAGGGTATCCTGGCCCCGCTCTCCCTCTTCCAGACTCCTTCAAACGGGCCCCCAGGAGTCTCACAGCCCACCCTAGCCCCGGCCCCAACCAGCCCCCAGCTCCATGGTACACAGGAGACTACTTCTGCCGAGCCTCCCAGCAGCCCGGAGACCAGCCACACGCTACCATCTGGCTCCCCAAAGCCTCCGGTGCCTGCATTCTTTATCCCAGTTTCCCTAGCTGCTCTGACCCAGTTGATTGAAGAGCGCCTTTCTTTGGGCAGGGAGTCGTTGCCCATCTCCAGCCAGGCAGGACAGGTCTTCAAGGAGATCATCCTGGCAGAAGTAAAATTCGCCTGGGAGGATGCCAGTCAGTCACTCTCCAACCCAGCCCTCAGCAGCTGGGAGAACAAGGACCTATACCAGCATCTGGTGTCATACATCACACTTGTCTCTGAACACCTCTTCTTCCACTATCTCTGCCTGATGGAGCTCCACCGGGACATGGCTGTCTTCACTGACTATGCCAACCTCACCCGCTTCGCAGCCCAGCTCTCTCTGGACTGCTCCAGTCTCCTCAACATGGCTGCCATCCAGCGACATCTCATTGCAGAGCTGAAGACCCCGCCGAACCAACTTTTTCTTGACAGCAAGCCAGCTCCGCCAGAGCGAAAACAGCCACCACAGAGAGGCTGGCACTCAGCCAGACGCACTATGGGCTGCCGCCTCGGCCTCACCATCAGTCACTTCATCAAACTGACCAGGCCCCACACGCAGACATGCAGGCAGAAAATCAGAAAGGATATAAAAGAACTTGAGGAGATACCCCCATTGGACTTAAGCAGAGTCTATCACTTGATCCCTAATGTAGAGACTTTTGACAGCTGCTTTACCAACCTCCCATGTGTAGCAGTGAGAACCCCCTGCTCCTGTACCCCTGCTTCAGAAGATCAGGAAGTCACAAAGAGGGTCAGGCATAAGGCTGGCTCCATTTCCAAAAAAAGTCATTCATTGCCCAATATGAGAGATGGGCAACTCCTCTCAGATGAACTTGGGATCCATCTTCCCCCTCGGCCCCTCACACCGATAGTGCCCAGTTGCTATGCTGAGTCAGCAACAGATGGCAATCTTGAGGAGTCCATGGCCATAGCCGAGGACCTCCGCAAACTAGTTCAAGGCTCCCTCCTCAGAAGTGGTAGCAGAAGAGATGAGAGTGAGGATGCAGAACTGCCTCCCATCATTGGAGCACTGACACGACGCAGAGCCAATGTAACCAAACTCCAGCAGCTTCAGGAGACACTTAGATGCCTCCAGGAAGAGGAGATGGCTGAGCAACAGCTGAGATATATGGTAGTTTTTGCACCACCCACTCACCCTCAAGCCGCCACGGTGAATCTTCAAATACACCATGGCATGGTAGCAAAGGCAGCTGACCTACAAGTGTCCGACAGAGTACTTGTTGACTCTGTGGCTATTCAGAGATACGGCCCCTTGTACAATGATCTTCTGGGAGAGATTGATACTGCTACAGTGAGTTACTTGGATGCAAACCTTTCAGCTGGGGAAGAGATCCGGGAAATTTACAAGGAACTGATAAAAATCATCCCCACAGAGTATCTGAGATTTGACCAAGGACCCCTGATAGAGCCTGCAGCTGAGAACGTGGACTTATCCAACAGCTTGGCTTCCTCCACACTGACCAAAAGGAAAAGTGAGCAGGTAATCAATACAGAATTGAATAAGCTGCTGCCTGCTGGACCGTTCAGCACCCAGAAAGTCATTACAACAGTGCAATCAAGTTTGCCCCTCATGATTGCCCGTGAACAAAAAACCACTTGGTATCAGTGGTGGAAATCTGCCCTTAACGCCGATGACTACCTGAAATATGTCTCCACCAAGGAGTCTGATTACCTGCATGTGATATTTCATTTGTACAATGAGGGGGAGGAGCCACTTTTCATAGATGAAGCCCAAAAGAAACAATTGGAGGAAGCACTGAGAGAGGTAAAACGGAAAGTGGCAGAGGTCCGCTCAAAGAGAGAGAAGTACATGCCTGGGATGTGGAACACAAACACCATCATGCTTGGCGGGCTTGGGACTTTTGAGGACCAGGACCATAAGCCTGAAGACCTCAGACTGTTGCAGAAGCGACTGGAAAGACTCTGGGAAGTTCTTCATTTCCCTGATAGGGAGAGGCTTGATATGGCGATTAAGTACAGCTCCAACCAGTCTTACGCTCAGCTCCCAGCTATGCTCAAAGCCTGGGAGAAAGCAGCAAAGAGTATCCAGGAACGGGAGCTCTTGCTATTAGAGCTGGAGAAGTTTGAGCAAACCGCCTCTGACCCAAACCGCTTCTTCGAAAGGAGCCTTGAGTCTTTCGCCACACGCACCTGGGAGTCAAGGACCAGAGGCCGCCTGTATGCAGCGATCGCCCAGTGTGACACCGACCTCTACATCATTCTGCACCAGATCAAGGAGAGGTTCCATGACAGTGTGACTTTCAAGGGCCGCCCATACTTGGAGAAGATGCGGTGGGACAAAGTGGAGATGCTGTACTGGCTGCAGCAGGAACGTCGTGCTGGTGCCCTGGCAAAAGAAACAGGGAGAGAGGCGAGGCTCTGGAAGCTACCGCCACTGGCTCAGGTAGGCAGCAGTGCAGGATTCTCTCCCCCATTCCAGTAATGTGCGAAGGAAAACGGATTAGCTGGGTAAATGACTCAATGGGGACAGTTCTCTGATCTTGCCAGGCCAAAGTAAGGATCTTCTGTACAGTCACCCTGTGATGGAGAATCATCAGAAGAGGGTGAGGGAAGTGCCAAACAAGAGCAATAAATACTTACAAAGCCAGAGCAGTAAATTATTCCCTGGATCCATTACTGGCTGGTGGATCTGTTCTGGAGTCAGCATACACAGCTTAGAGCAGCATCACTCATACGCCTATCCTTGCAGAAAATCCAGGGAGCAAAGCTGGGGTCAGGGAGGCATATGCCAGTGTTTGGAGCACCCAAGGTGAAATGCAGCAGCCAGAAGAGGGGAGGGAAGACAGACCACTCCATTAGGAGAAGGTGGGGAGGAAATTGTGAGGAAGTATGGAACACCATGCAGGAAGAGATGGATACTGGGATGGGGGAAAAGAGAGGTTTCATTGGAGTAGGGGACATATAGGGAGAAGGAATGATGCAGGGAGGGAAAACAAGCCAAGTTATTTTGGGCTATAAACCCTCTAGAGATGGGGTGCAAAACACTCAGCGTTGGCCTAACTCTGCTCCCACTTACATCAGTGGTCTTTTCGTGCTGACTATAATGGGAGCAGAGTCAGGTTTTGCAAAGCCCAGCCTTAGAGAGTTTATATTCTCTGAAGGGCCAACATTCTCTAAAAGGCCCAGAATGGGCAGGAGGAGCTTGGTCAGTGTAATGCTAGGTGCAAGCAGTGAGCTTGTTGGGATTCTTCAGTCTGCATTACATAGTTCAAGGAGTTGGACTGTATGATCCAACTGGGCATTTCTGGAATTCATATCAGTTAACCCAATAGGCCTGGGACCATCTAAAACAGCTATAAAAATGGCACCCACATCTCCTCAGTGCTGGCGGGGGATCGGAACTGGATGCTCCTTGGAGAAAGAAGAGTTGGGAGTCAGCCCAGATACCACAGCTCAGCACAGCTTTGAAGGAAAATTGATCTACAGCAAACTAAGGCCACTTCACTTCTGAATGAGAGAATCTACAGGGCTTAATGCCCTTAACTTCACTCCTTCAGTTAATTCAGCTTTCCAGAGTGTCCCTGTGTAGACCAACCCTCACAGGCAGCCAAAACCAGACTGCCTGAATACATGGAAGTCACTCTAACCCAGTGTCCTCCGCCACAAGATCATGCTCTGCCGTGAGGGTTCTTCCCAGACCCCATGTCACTTGCCCAGTGTCAGTTGAAGGGGACTTTTCCAACATAGGGAGCAAGAACATTTTATTATGGAAAATATCTATTAACCCCTCCATACCCTGTTCAAAATGGAACAACCACATCAGCTGCAAACTATTAAAGTCACCTGTAGGGACAGATTGAGCCTGGAAAATTACAGCCCCAGAAATGAATTTGTCCAACTTAAGAGACCATCCCTTCAGCTTTAATGACAGCAATCTCACAGTACTATTCATCTGTAGAGCTCAGTGCACTTTGCAAAGATCAGTATTATCCCCATTTTACAGAAGGGAAAACAGGCAGAGAGGGTGATTTACCCAGTGTTACCCAGCAGGCCAGTGACCTCCCAAGTCCCAGTCCACTGCTTTATCCACTAGGCCATGCAGCCTTGCCCCAGTGAGGCATCCACAGCTGACTTTGCTGGAGAAGATTCCCACTGGATAAATGAGCTGGATGGGACCCTGGCTTCACAAGGACAGGGATAGGCTGCAGTGTTCCCTTGTGTCAGAGACACCTTGGTGCCTTCTCATATGGCATTAGTAAGGGAAACACCACTTCTACATCCCACAGTGCAGAGAAAGCTGTAGGAGTGGTCTCTTCTCCACAGCCAGAGAAACCTGTGGGTAGCACTTAACAACTGCATATTTCTCATAGCTGCCGATAGGAGCATTTACAGATCAGGCTGCAAGCTCCAGCTGCTGGCCTGGCTATCCAACTGCTTGGGCACTCAGCTGAGCTGCAGGTACACACATGGGCCACCATACAGCCCAGCCAATGGCCATTCCTACACCCTAGCCTGTGGAACTCAATGCCACAAGACATCATCAAGCGAACAGCTTAACAGCATTCATAAAGGGGTTGGACAGTATATGGCTAAAGGGAATCTCCACGAGTTCCAGAAGGGATCCAAACCGTCCTGCACTGGGGCATTTATCAACCACTAACTCTTGAGGTCAGGAGAGAATGGCTCAGCAGGACAGATTATCCCCTCACTGCAGGCTTTCTTGGCCCTTCCTTTTGTACTAATCACTGTTAGAGACAGGATACTTAGCTAGAGGGATTCACTCATCTAATATATTGTAACTGTTCTTATGTTCCTACAGAGTAACCACATGGAGACAGGCAGAGGAAATAATATAGATACAAGGGAAGGATGAGGCCCGCATAGAGTGGTGTAGATGGACAGGTGGGATGTGCCTAGGTGCAGACTCCACCAAGAAAGTAAGTTTGCATTTATACAGCACGATGGATGGAGCATCCAGCTTCTGAGGACAGTCAGTTTTACAAATGGGCAAGCAGAGATTAAGCAAGGGGGTGCAGTGACTCACTGTCAGAGCCAGGCCTAAAATGCAAGATCTGTCCTCCCCTCTCTCTCCTCCAGACACTCCTTTAACAAGAACAACCCAAACATCTATAAGAAAATACTTTTTATTTTTCCCTCACAAAAAATAGTTTCCTCCTCTATGCTGCAGGAAGTATCACCTGCAACAGGGACTGGATCGCACAGAGCAGGAGCTTTGCATGCTAAGCTGGAGAACGAAGTAGCCAATTTTGAGAGAGAGAGAAAACTCTGGTTGCCATCATGACTTGGGCCTGGCAGTACATCTGGTTTCTGCTCCCCTGGGGGTAAAATAAAGCAGAAGAGCTTAAGTGGGGCAGAGAAACATTAATGTGTCCACAACTGTCTTCTGCGCTCTCCAGTGTCCCTCTAATTGCTCCCAGCTCTAGCTGTCTCCCATTGCCTGCACCCCCTTCATCCACAAGCTGCCCTAGAGTGGCATGGGCAGTGTCAGGGCAATCCTATGGGCATACTGATCTCTTGGCAATCAGTACTTTAGCACTAGAAAGTGAGTGAGGAACAGTTAACCTTTAGAATGCTGAAGACCAGTGTTATCATGCCTGTGCCTCTGCCTCTCCCTAACAGGAGGCCACCATGCCTCCACTCAGAGACCATTCTCTCAATCATGTGCACCAGGCCTCGAGCCCAGTCCCCAACCCACTGCTCAACACTTCCCCCTTGGATTCCCAGCTTCATGAACCAGAGCACAGGGGGCATCCAGTAGAGCAGAGTGGGTGAAGTTAGGCCTGTGCCATCCAAGAGCCAGAACCGCCCCCCTCCTGCCAGCATATAGCACCCTACCTTGGAAATGAAGGCATTAGCCAGGGCCCTCAAGAATTACAAGGCAGGAGCAGGATGGTCTGTGACATTGAGAAGGGGATCCTTAATTTATAATGCAGTAGGCTGCGGGCATGCACTTTTCCAAGCTGGGGCTTGGACATTTTCAGAACATAGACTAACCTGTCCTCACTACATCCCTGGCTGGAGGAGTCACTACCACTAGAACCCCTATCTACATAGGTAACTTGGCCAAGGCTCCTGAGCACCTCAGGATAGAGCAGGGATGAAGATTTAGGGAGTTTCAATCCCCAGCTTTGCTCAGGATAGGCAGAAACACTGCCTCTCAATAAAGGCCCCTTCCATTCATTACCCTCCTTTCATTGTAGGGGTTCAGTTCACTCCATGCTGCCAGTTTCAGCCTAGCAGCAATCCATGGGCAGCCAGATTTTTTCATCTCACCCACAGCTAGACTAAAAGAGCAACGTGTGTGAGTCAAGTACCGTTTGGCTTCAGGAACAGCCAGTCCACACCCAGTAACAGCTCTGGCGCATAAAGGTGGTAGCTTCTTCCTGGCCCATAGAACCATCCTCTCAGTCACTACTCTATGGAAAAAACTAGACAGAAGTTTTTAAACAAAATGCAGTCCCCACAGTGAAATCCTGTGTCAGAAGCTGGAATTGCTGGCAGCATTTCCTAGGACAGGTCAGTGTTGGGAATGCCACCAGCTCCTGGATAAGATACGTTCCAGCTGCTTATAGAGAGGGTGAAGTGTGTGGTTTGTACCAGATGCTGAGGGGAAAAACTTGGAATGCTAGTCCTTTTCACCACCAAGAGCAGTTTCAGAAGCAGCTGGTGCAGCACAAGGATGCTGCTCTAGGTCAGGCTCTCTCTGAAACGTTGCACAATTCGCGCTCTCACTGCCCGGGCCTCACTGGAGATCTGAACAAAGGAGGTTTGCACTGGAAGCTCTGGGTCAGCATCCGACCCCTCCACCAGTTCCTCCCCCTCTGCCAGGTCTAAGGGCATCCTGCGGCTCAGGGCGATGTTGTGCAGTATACAGCAGGCCAGGAAGATCTGGCAGACTTTCTGGGGGGTGTACTGCAAGGAGCCACTTGATTTATCCAGGCAGCGGAAACGCATTTTCAAGAGGGTGCATGTCTGCTTGAGCACCGAGAGGGCCTCCTGGTGCATGGCATTGTACTTCTCCTCTCCCGGACTACATGGGAATAAAATTGGAGTCATGAGCCATGTTTTCAGCGGGTAACTTCGGTCTCCTACAGGCACAGAAGGAGGATAGAAGAAATATGTTAGCACAGACTCCCCCAGGCCTTTGGAAGCTGAGCTCCCACTCTTCTTTGGGGGAAATGAAACCAAAGCACTCCCACCCCAGCCCCATAATGCGCTGTGAAAGACCACACATAGTTTAGATCTTCATCTTCACACATTCTTAAACATGTAACTAGTCCCACTGCAGTCAACGGACTGTTTAGAGGCTGAAAGGTATCTGTGTGCTAAGTACTTACCAGGGTCTACCTCTGGTCCGTATTCACACTGGGAGTAGTTACAGCTCTTATCTTTCTAGATGAAGCTTGCCAGTGGAGTGTCCAAGCACCTCACCATTTTACCCACATACCCCCTTGAGGAAGAGAAGTCCCTTTTATAGGCACAGGGTAGAATTAAGTGACTTGCTGAAGGTCATACAGCAGGTAAGTGGCAGAGTGGTGAACTGAACTCAGGACCCTATTCCCCTGGACCATCCTTCTTACATATTGTCAGTCATGCTGAGATACAGATATCATCCCACCAGGTGCCGGGCGCAAGGGATCACTATGTTTGGTGAACAAGGTCAGGGGGCTGTTCCACAATGGAGAGGCCTCTCTGGTTGCCCACCCCCCAGAGCATTGTCTGTCCTGACTCACCCAGCAGCCACAGCCCGTCAAGCCGGGCTCCGTCAAGCAGCCGAGCCAGGGCAGAGTTCTCCAGCACGGCGGCGTTGGGGCAGGAGCCAGGGTATTTGGCCACCACGTTGATGATGGTGCCATGAGAATCACACACCACCTGCATGTTCATGGAGTGGTAGTTGCGGGCATTGCGGTAGGCAAGCTCATTTTCTGAGGGGGCCCGCAGCGCCACATGCATGCTGCCTAGCAGGCCCAGCACCCCAGGAAAGCGGCCCTCAGCATGCCCTGCTGTGGGGACTGGGACTGGGAAGGTAATGTAGCGGGCAGCCCGGCGCTGCAGTGCCTCCAGGAATTGGGCCAGGCAGTTGGACATGGCTGACTGGCTGATGCCTGTAGTGTCCCGTGTGGCCGTCTGGAAGGAGCCTGAAGCCAGGAAGGTGAGGGCTGAGGTCACCTTGACAGCCACCGGCAGGGCATGGCTGCGACCTGTCAAGCTCTCTAGGTCAGAGCCCAGCTCGCTGCAGAGCCCCGCAATAGCTGCCTTGTCCAGACGATAGCGCCGCAACACCTGCTCCTCGCTGAGGTCCAGGAAGGAGCTGCGGGCCCGGTACACCCGGTGCTCAGGGTAGAAACGACGCCGCCTGCTCCGCTTCCTCCGGGGCCCCGTAGCCCCCTCACTGCTGCGTTCCCGCACCCGTCGCAGCAGCAGCACTGTCTCCGACATCTTTCCTACGCCTCGCGGGCCCCAGGGGCAGGAGCCACCCCACGCCTCGCGGGCCCCCAACCCCTAACGTAGCTAAGGGAGAGAAAAGAGGAGATCCACCCCCATGCCCCCAGGGCGGGAGAAGGGCTGGTGGAAGCACAGGTAGCGCAGCCCGGTTGCCAGGGAGCCCCTCAGGCAAGAGCCCTACCCCCAGCAGGGGTGTGGTGCGAGCTGGGCGCGTCGGGAGATCCCCATCTACACACCGCCTAGGGGTACTGATGCCGCCAGCGGGCACCTACCCCCCCCCCGAAAAGAGGAGCAGGAGGCGCCCGGGAAGGGGGCAGGGGCCACTGGTTGAGCAGAGAGCGGAGCCCGCGCGCGGGTAGCGCGAAGCCGCTGTGCCCCGTCGGCAATCGCAACCAAAATCTTCCAGTCTCGCAGCGCCTCCACCGGCCCAGACCGCAGGGCGAGCACGACGCAAAGAGGTCCCGCCCTTCTCCGCCGGCCCTGATTGGCTGCACTCCCCTCATGTGACCGGAACCCATCCTATCGGAACGCCATTGGCTGGGATGCCCGCCATACAGACGGCCGGTCGTCCCCACAACGCATTGTTGTGACGTAAACTTCTACTTGTCCAATAACAGCTCGCTGATGGAGACCGGAAACCAATAGGAGTGTGGCGTTGAGAGAATGGGGTGGGGGTAGACGGGGTCAATGGCGGGGCGGAGCGGGTACGAGACTCCGCCATTTTGTTATCGTCATCGAGACAAAACCGTGGCTTGAGAAAGAGCTGTTCTTGGTGGTGAGAGATCCGGGTCTCAGTCCCCCGCTTTCCCCCTGCAAACGGGACTGGGCAGGGATAGAATCCAGGGGTCCTGGCCCCCAGCCTCCCCCCCGCTGGCCCACTAGATTCTGTCTCCCCCTAGAGCTGGAATAGAATCCAGGGGTCCTGGTGCCCAGGCCTGCCCCGACCCACTAGACCATCCCCTCCCAGAATTGGGAAAGAACCCCGGAGTATTGGCGCCCAGCCCCCTTTCATCCATTTTAACCACTAGACAGCCCGCTCCCGAGCTGGGCTAGAATTCGAGAGCCCTGACACCCAGCCTCCCTTCCACCCCCTGTTTTAATGACTGGACCCCTGACCCACTAGACCTTACCCCCTCCCAGAACTGAGCTAGAGTCCTAGGAATACTCAACTCAATGACTGCAGATTACTTTGTGTTTAATTACAATTAAAGAATAACTAGCTGAATAAAAAGTGGCCCTCTTAAGTCTGGCAATATAACTTGAGAGCTGATATTTGAAAGCAGGAGACTTCTGTTCCGCAAATTAAATCTTGTTTCCTTTAAAAACAAGTCTTTCAGTACTGTGTGGCCTTATCCCCAGCTGATGTCTTTTGGCAAGGGACACTGGAAACTAAGTCAAACTCTTACTTGTGCTAGTGTCTCATCTTCAACTATTCCACCCACAGGCTCTGCCAAGATGGTGAAACTCTTCATTGGGAATCTGCCCCGAGAGGCAACGGAGCAAGAGATCCGGTCGCTCTTTGAGCAGTACGGGAAGGTGCTGGAATGTGACATCATCAAAAACTATGGCTTTGTGCACATTGAAGACAAGACAGCGGCCGAAGATGCCATTCGTAACCTGCATCACCACAAGCTGCATGGTGTCTGCATCAACGTGGAAGCCAGCAAGAACAAGAGCAAGGCCTCCACCAAGCTGCATGTGGGCAACATCAGCACCACCTGCACTAACCTGGAGCTGCGGGCCAAGTTTGAAGAGTATGGCCCAGTGATCGAGTGCGACATAGTGAAGGACTATGCCTTTGTGCACATGGAGCGGGCTGAGGATGCGGTGGAGGCCATCAGGGGCCTAGACAACACAGAGTTCCAAGGTGAAACATGAACCAGGGCAAGTGCAGCCTTCGCTAGGACTAGGTAGTGCCAGGTTCTGTCCAGAAGAGCAGGTCAGGTGGGAATGCAGGATTTCGAAGCTGTATCTCTGAGTGTGATGCCAAGGTATGGGGAGGGTCTGCTCGAGATGTGAGCTCTCACTCCTGACGTTAAGTGTTACAAGATAACTGTGCGAGCCAGATTCTGTATTAGAGAGTCCACAAAAGACTTGTGTTTGAGTCTGTGCACTGTTCAACCAAGCTAAGTCCATTGTCCTCAGAGGACTTTGCATTTGTTTCTTCTACCCTGAGTTGCTTACATCTTGTAGAATGTTTAGGCTGCTCGTCCTAGATTTCACTGTAGTACCAGCTCCCTGTGTGGTTGGCGGGGGAGGGGATGAGAAATCCACAGGGTGGGAGGATAGGATACTCCTATGAGGTGCGGGGAGCGGATGGGAGACGTCCAGTCTCTTGTTCCATCCTCTGTTCTGGGATTGTCTCATTCCCCTCCTCTTCCTCCGTTTCCCTCCTGTCTATGTTTCTCATATTGCTGAAAGAAGATGGAAATGTTGGGCCAGGTGGTAGTGCCAGACTCAGTGTTGTCTGAGGAGTTACTGTATCTTATAAAGTGGCATTGTCCAATTATGTGGGGCCTTAAGTTTCCTGCTCAGTTACAGAGCATTGCTGTAGCATTCTTGGAGGCTTTGGCCCCATTGTGCTAGGTGCTATGTAAATCCATAGCAAGACAGTCCCTGCCCCCAAAAGCTTACAGTCTAAGACAAGAGCTAGCAGGAGGATACAGTACTGAGATGTGGAGAACACAAGGTAACAGTGAAATAAGCAGCTGCCCCACCATGGCAGCCTCTTAACCATTCTTCTGTCTTGTAGGCATCGCAGCAGAGGATAGTCTTAAGGAGAACAATGTGGGTGGTTTTGTGGGTTTTGAATGGGGAGTTTCTTCTGTGCACCATCATAAACCTGTAAAGCAGCCCCAGCTGAAGTCAGCATAGTACAGGGCCCTATGGGTCTTCCCTTCCTCAGCTTGGTCACTGGCACTGGAACCTGGAGGAAGTGAGTACTTGAACCTGCCTTCCCTACCATCCTTGTAGCTGTTCCAGGGAAACGGGAAGTGCCAAACATACTGAGCAGGATCCTTCTCTCCTGAAGGGGGAGGCTTTCTGTGTGTGTATGTGTGTGTCAGTCCTTGCTTTCCCTGGTAGGCTCTGAACTTTACCTCACTCAGCTCTTCTGAGGCCAGCGACTGGAGAAACTTGACTCCAGCATTGCTACAACAAAGCTGTTTTAGTTGTAGGCGTGTGCAGTGGGGCTGAAGAAGTTTGGGCTGCAAGGGAAGTGGGACCAAATCTAACCTTTGAGGACAAGAGCAGAAAGATAGAAGTGATTGCTTGGGGTGAGGGGATTGTCTTTCTTGATCCCCAGTCTTGCTAATTGAATTATTACCAGAAAATCTCGCCTTTCCCCATGAGTTGTCGATTTTCCCTCACATTAAACGTGTGCGTATGTGAAATGTAACTGCCTCAACACATGGAAACGAGCTCCGCCATTGTCCTGCTTCTCTCACTGGTGGAATCAGCACCTCCACGTGGAACCATAGGGTTAAAAAACACATTTCAAGGTTGTATTTACTCCCTCTATGCCTTGTATCTTACTAACCATGGGATTGCTGAGCACATCAATCCCCTTTACTACCAGTATTCATTCTGTTTGCTTTTGGACAATGAAAATAGACTAGCCCAACGTTTCTCAAATGCGGCCACAAGGAGCTTTTTGTGTGGCCATGACAGCCTCCTGGGTGGTAATGGGGGGCAGTGGCGTAGCAAGGTGAAGGGAACAGGGGGAGCGATCCCAATAAAAGGCGCCACCTGCTGCGGCGCTTTTACTTACCCGGCGGCACTTTTTACTGAGGGGGCAGCGCTCTGGGTCTTCAGCAGCACCTCGGTGGCGGGACCTTCACTCACTCTGCAGGTCTTCGGCAGCATTTTGGCGGTGGGTCCTTCAGTGCCACCGAAGACACTCGGAGCTAGTGAAGGGCCCGCAGCCGAAGTGCTGCTGAAGACTCGGAGCACTGCCGGGTGAGTAAAAATTAAAAAGGTGCCAAGAAATTTTAGAAGCACCACTTGTGCTCAGTGGGAGAGCGACCGCTGCCCTGCTCTGCCACTAGTTAAGCTACTGATGGGGGCAAAGCATCAGCACCTCCCCTCTCTCCTTGTTGTTCCTGGCCCTGCACCGCTTCTGGAGAGAGGTGGGGCACAACGCTGCAGGAGCAAGGTGAGTTCTTGACCCACCTTGCGGGGGGAAGAGGTTTGTGTGGCAGGCTGCAGTGGTGGAACTTCAAGACCCTGAGTATGCAGCCCTGGTCTGCAACCGCAGGGCAGCGGATACTGAAGCCCCCCGCTCCTGTGGCTCTGGCCACGCTGCCAGCTGTGGGGCTTCAGCCTCCAGCCCAATTCCAGCTGCATGGCAGCAGGCATTGGCTCCCAGCTCCGGACGTGGAGCTTCTGTTGGCCTCTCAACCCCAGTTCTGGCCGTGCAGTGGCAGGCGCTGGCCCTGGGCTCCAGCCACGCAGCCCTAGCCCCTGGTGCTGATCCCCTGCCCCAGCTGCACATCACCAGGTGCTGACCCACAGCTCTATTTCCAGACTCAAGCCACGCAGTAGTGGGAGATGGCCCTGGCTGCACAGCAGCGAGCGCTGGCTCCAGCCACGCAGTGGCGAGTGCTGACTCCTGGCTCAAGCCATGCGTTCCCAGCTCTGGGCTCTAGCCATGCGGCAGCAGGCACTAACCATGGGCACTGACCCACAGCTCCGGCTGCATGGCAGCAGGCTCCAATCCTTGGCTCCAGCCATTCAGTTCCTGTCCCCCCGGTTCTGAGTTCTGGCCTTGGGCACAGCCCCAGCCCTGGCCGCATGGCAGAAGACACCGGGTCCTGGCTCTGGCCTCACAACAGTGGGGCTCATCATCCACTCCCATTGCCCATGGGTCCCACTGTCTCCCAGAATCCGGTATCCATCTCTCCCTCCCGCCCCCCCCCCCCCCCCGAGAGGACTCTGCCCTTACTGGCCTCGCATCCATTCTCCCCCCGCCACCCCACAGCCTTGGGGCCCTGGCCCCACATCCATCCCATCATCGCCTCTGGGTCCCTGCTGCGTCTCTCTTTCCCCCTCACCCTCCATCCAGGGCTTAATGGGTCCTGGGGCTTTTTGAGAAAAGTGATATTAAAAAACATGTAAATACCATTTTTCACAACTTATTTACTAGCTATCTGAAAAGTAATACTTGTATGTTTGTTAATATCACTTAGCTACCTGGGAGGCTATGAAAAATGATACTAAATGTGCTGTGATATTAACAAATATTACTTTTCACAGCAAGCCCCAGGACCCATTAAGCCTTGGATGGGGGAGCCAAAGGGGTAGGCAGCATTGTTTTTGTTGTTGAGTCTGCCAAAAAACCCTGCAAATATACATTACAGTGATTTGAATGTGTATCTGTGCATATTTAATTGCTTTTTCTAAAGTTAATTACGTATTTTAGGGAAAAAAGGGTCACTGTGGGCACCAGTGAGAGTTGGTGACCTGAGGCCACCAAAAAACTTGTTGCAAGAACCCATGGATTAGCCTGTGTTGGTGGTACAGATGCTGGCCTGATCACTGAAATCAAGACCAAAATATTGGCTTAAATGGGACAGGAGCAGGCTCTTCTGAGAGGAATGACTGGCCTAGAGTTATGCTGTTATGGACCATACCAGAGATTCTGAGTTCAAATGCTGGAGAAGCCCTTGAGGTGGAAGAGCAAACTATTGGACCTTGAATTTTAAGTCTTTGAATCAAGACTCGATGTCTTTCTAAAAGTTACGCTAGAGCTCAAACAGAACCTCTGGGCTGGATGCAGGGATGACTGGGTGAAGTTCTCTGGCCTGTATTAGGCGGGAGATGAGGCTTGGTGGTCAGAATGGTCCCTTCAGGCCTTAATCTATGATGGTCAAATCCAAACACACTTTCCACTAAAATGTAGTAGAAATGTTTCCTCTGGGGTTTTGTAAAACCGTTTTTAGCCCAGCCAGAGTCCTTGGCTTGAGCTACCTGTTGTTGTTCTAATTCGGGTAAGATAGTAGTTAGAGGAGGGTTTATGAGTGAGTTTTTTAAATAAATGCGAAGTCCTTCAAAAAGCAGAAGCATCTTCTCAATGCCACCTCCTGGTACCTGCTTTTGGGGATTTTCAAGTTTAATGTGAGTTTTCCAAAAGGGTGGTCTTGTTCTGCACAGGGCCAGGTATGATGTCAGTGAGTTCTCATTAGAATTTGAAGCTCCTCAAGGAAATATTTTGTGAAGCGGGGTTGGTAAGTGGGTAGCATTTGTGGAGTGGGAGTGGTGGTGGGAGGAATAGCATTTATTCAGAAAATATGTAACTTTCCTTGATTTTGCACTGTCCCTCATTGTGACTTGACAAAGGATGGTGCTTGCTCTTTCTTGCTTCAGAGTAGAATGTCTTTGGTGCATAATTTGGTCTGGATTTATTGGGCTGATCGAAGATGGGTCTGAAAGAGACACCTGTGGCATAGTAAGTGCCATGGAATCAAGGGATATTTGCAAGGCCTTCCTGGTACATGCATGGCTGCTTTTGTCTGTGATCAAACAGCTTGACTTTTGTGTCAGTGAAAAACAAGTATCTTCACACACACACCCTGGTGTTTTAAGAGACTGTCTGAGGCACATACCCTCAGCTCATCTACCTCCAGCTGCTTCAGGCCTTTCCATGGCTATTAATTGCAATAGGGGATATTTACTTTGTAGACATTAGGAAAAACTTCCTAATTTTCAGGGTAGTTAAGCACTGGAACAAATTACCTAGGGGCATAGTGGAACTTCCATCATTGGAGGTTTTTAAGAATAGATATGGGGCACACCTATCAGGAATGGTCCAGGTGATACTTAGTCCTGCTTCAGGGGACTGGAGTAGATGACCTGTCAAGGTCCTTTTGAGTGCTACATTTCTATTATTTCTATGAGAGAGTTTTTCTTTGCTGTTCTCCTTCCCCCACATGGCCTGTGGTATCCTGCCTCTTTTCTGCTAAAAGTCTTTAGCTGGCTGCCTACTTCCCTAACAAGCTGCCAGTAACTTCACAAAGCAATTGGCCCTTCTTTCTAGTGCTGCAGCCCCCAGGTGGTCTGGCCAGCTGTTCACCCAGGGCTATCTTCTGCAGCTCCATTGGAGTGCTCAGGGGCGTCTACCCATGAGCACAGGCTGTCAGCAGGCAAAGTGGCATTGTTCAGACTGTGGGGGACAGAACCATCACGTTCTTGTAGGAGGGGGAGCATTCCACATCAAGGCCAGCAGGCTCAGGCAGAAGAATACCTGCTGCTGTCAAGCCTACCAGCCTATGGGTGTCCTCCAAGACCAGGGTCCCCCATCCCATTGTAGCCCTCCTAGTGACAGAGAAAAGTTTCACAATTTGAATCCTAAAGGCTCCAACCAGAAGACTGGTAAAAGGAACCCAAAATGTATTAGATTTAAAATTGCATGGTTCTTTCTAAACCATTTCATGATTTGGGTTGAGGCAGACTCTGCTTGTGCCTAGCAATACCGAAAGAGCAATAAACACGTAAAGCAGAATTGCCCATAGTGCTGATTCTCAACACCACTTACTAGAAGAAAACTCCACTGCATTTTGTCTTGGAGTCACAGGGTCTGATCTGTGCTACCCTGTTACCAGTTTCCTGGGAGTGACCCCTTTAATGTGCCAGGACCCACAAAGTTCCACAGGTGCAAGCCTGTGTCTTCCATGACTGAGACCAGGCTTTTGGCACTGCAGACCTGCTCTCAATCTCTCTCTGTCTCTGCCTCCTTGCAGTGAATCCAGACAATCCTGACTTCTACAGGAGGTTTGTACTGTAACCCTTCAGGGCACAGTGCTTTCTGAGAGTATTCACAGCAACACAGGCAGCCTTTTCAAAACAAGGTAACCGTCTGGTAGTCATCTGGCTACAGAATCTGAAAAATCTTGGATCAGCGAAGTGAGGCAGAAGTTAAACTACAGTCCATCCTGGCCGAGCCAATGCCATGATGAGCCAGCCAAGCTGCAATGGATTCCATTCCTCTCCCTCCCTGCAGAGCAGCCTGTTAGAGCTCCGAAAGGGCAGCCCTTATTCTAGTTCCCTGGCATCTTGTTCTCCAGCTCTGTTCACATGCTGCTCCTGCAGGGGCTTCCCGCTGTTAGGTGATGGTTCTTCAGTTGTTGGGGAATCATTGTCTTGCTGGGCCCTCCTGATTTGGATCAGTTTCAGCCAATTCTTTAATGACTCTTATTGTTCTACCTGGAGAGTAAGGTGACACACACACATCCCTCCTGTCTCCTCCACTGTTCCAGGAGTCATGTTAATCCTTTTGCACCCACCGGGTAGAACAGCATTCCACTTCGTCACCCGCTTGCATGAGCAAAGGAAGAAGGTGGGCACTTATCTATGCTTGGTAGGTTTGAATCTCTCTGCAATTTCATGTGTCCCCTGGAATGTCTGTATTTAGCCTCTGCTGGTGCAGCGGTTAAAGACTTTCGTGTGTGAATTCCTCACTTACACGATTCTCTTCAAACCCCCCCTTCCCCCCGCAAGTACATCTGTAGGAACTTAAGCAGTAAATCTCATCACCTTTTCAGGCTTAATATGTTGGAGGCTTGGTCTGTTGGTAAGAGGTATTGTAGCTTAGCACCAAGCATGCTACCTGAAAGAAGTGGTCGGTGTCCAATTGGTACTATAGTGTGTTTTTCCAAGTGTCCTGGAGGAGCAGTTCTCAAGCTCTTCCAGATCAGAACCCCACTCCCGGTCAGTAATGTGGGATGGCAGTATGGCTGTGACTTCTTGAAACCTGTTGGCTATCCCCAGATTGAGAACCCCTTCTCTAGAGGCACCAGAGTCTAGCAGCCAGTATATTCTGATGTGGATATCGGGCCACCAGAACCATTTTCATTCAAGTTCTTGGGCAGATCCATTCGGGCTGTTGGAGTGGCCCCATACTAGGACACTGTGCTGGGAAACAGGACACCTGGGCTCTATTCCCAGCTCAGCTGCATGACCTGGGAGTCCTTTCTCCTTTCTGTGCTACTTTCTCCCTCTGAATAATAGGAATACTGTTACTTACAAATGAGGTGAAGTAACAGAAAGCTCCACTGAAGAATTAGATATTGTTAAACAATACCCAGGCCCCTTGATTCGTGGGACAGATGCCATTAGTAGTAGCTTCATATTGTGATAGTGCCCAAGGTCCCAATTGGGGTTGTGCTGGGTACTGTTCGATGTCTCTGCTCTACACATTAGAACAGGGGTAGGCAACCTGTGGCATGTGCGCCGAAGGCGGCATGCAACCTGATTTTCAGTGGCACTCTCGCTGCCTTGGTTCTGGCCACCGGTCCAGGGCCTCTGCATTTTAATTTTATTTTAAATGAAGCTTCTTAAATATTTTTAAAAACCTTATTTACTTTACATACAACAATAGTTCAGTTGTATATTATAGACTTACAGAAAGAGACCTTTAAAAACGTTAAAATGTATTACTGGCACACAAAAACCTTAAATTAGAGTGAATAAAAGAAGACTCAGCACACCACTTCTGAAAGGGTTGCTGACCCCTGCATTAGAATATGCTTGTTTTCTCTGTCAGATAGAAATCCGCTTAATCCGAGAAGCTAATTTTGGCAGCATGGTATTGGGAAGATAGATGTCCCCTTTCCCAAAAACAATCTCTGAGGAGCCAGCGATGTGTTGGTGACACTCTCACGTTGTCTTCTCCAAATGGATAGCTTTTCATCAGTCATGATTTCATATGACATGACCCACTTTCCCTGCTAGATGGCCAGCTCTGCTCAGCCTGCGACACTCTGTCTTCAGAAATTAAAAAGACCACCACAGTTATTTGTATTACGGTAGCACATAGAGATCTCTATTCAGATCATGGCCGTATTTTGCTAGACATTGTACAAACATTGCAAGTCACAGTGTCTGCCCTGAATAGCCAAAAGGTGGAAAAGGAGGAAGGGACTCGCCTGGGGTCACCCAGCCAATCAGTAGAAGAGCTGGGAACAGAGCTCAGGTCTCCTTATTGCCAGTCTGCCCACTAGACCCATAGTGCCTCCTTGTCACTATGATGGTAGTTAAGCTTCTTAAAATTGCTGGAGTGTAATTAGTCAAATGTTTCTTTTTGAAAATTTTTTTTTTTTTTTTTTTTTTACATTCCTCAGTATTTAAGTGGCCACAAGGTGACCAGATGCTGCTTTTTCTGGGTGTTATATGACTGGCCATCCAGACAGAAATCCACACTGAGATTTAACTGCCACACAAAAAGCCCAACTGAAAATTCAAAGGAGAATATATAGCTCTTATGATGAGCTCTTCAACAGTAGAGGAGAGGGCTTTTAATTCTTAGTTCAGTTAACCTGTAAGAGTAGCTTTGTCTTCAAATAACTGATCTGAGCCGTAAGCTAGGTGGGAGGCCAGATGGCATACGACTGCACCTGGATCAGAATCCATTCCTCCCTACCAGGCTGCGGTTCTTGACCTTCCCCAGTTGCTGTCACGCTTTTTGCCTTGTGTATCCCCTACTCTGAATCCAGTCTCCCATAAAGTCATTGGGACTGTGTTGCAAGTAGTGTTATCATGATTACCCTATCCTTGTTCACTTTCAGAGGGTTTTATTTCTTCTGATACAACTTGCTGGTCCCAACACTCCATGCTGCCCTTGGCTACCATTATTCCAATCCACCTTGGGGGAGCTGAGCAGGTGGCTTTTGCTCCACACCTCTATCTGATATTACCTCTTGGAGAAGTTGGACTTTGAGCCCAATTGTTTAGCCACATTGACTGGGATTTTCAAAGGAGCCCGGAGGAATTAGACTCCCAGCTGCCTTCTCCTTTAGCCAGGAACTGAGCATATTGAAAATCCCAACCTCCTGAGTGCAGAACGCAGCTGCTGACTCATCTGAGTTTTGTGCTTGTGGGGTCTGGCTGCTGAACTAGGCCAGTTGAGTGTAGAGATAATAGTATTGTTCAGTTTTCTCTGTTGCATGGGTTTCCTCTTGTTGGACCCTAATGATACTAGGTAGGGTTCAGGAGCCCAGCCTCTCCAAAAACAAAAGCTCTGTACAAGCGACGATTGGCTTGACTAACTGAAAGTGCATTGCATAGAACTGAGGTTCTGCACAGCCAAAGCTGTAGTATACAGGCCTAGAGAGAGTGAGCTACAGCACGAGTTACAGTAATAGGCCTCTTGGCCTTGTAAACTCTATGGGGGCGAGGGAAGGAGTACTCTCCAGAGTGTGTGAAAGCTAACTTAAGGGTCTGGAAACCCACTCTTAAGCCTTATATCCCCTATAGTTACCTCCCTATCTCAAAAGGCAGAGACTGGATTAAAGAATTGTCTAGAGCCAGGCTATGAATTGCATAGTCACCTTGGGGAGCACTTATTCATGAGAGAAGACCCAGTGATTTCCCCAGGGTAGCAAGGATGGCCTAATAGGCCTCTGGCTTGAGAATTGGGAGGCTTGGGTTCAGTTCCTGGCTCAGCCACAGACTCCTCGTGTGACCCCAGGAAAGTCACTTAATGTACCCTGTGCCTCAGTCCTTATACAATGGTGACACCACTTCCCTATCTTACGGTGGTGGTGTGAAGATGCTAATGCTTGTGAAGCGCTCAGACCCTACAGGGGCTATATAGGTCCCTAAATAGATATGTAGCTGCTCACCAATGTGAGGAAGGAGTTGATAGTCTGGTCTTGGAGCAGACTTGAGTCCGGATCAAGATAGGAACTAGGGAAATGTGTAACTTTTTAAGCACATGAATAGCTTCACAGGGCTAAAGGTTCACATCTGTCAACAAGCTACCTGGGTCAGAGCCTAAGTACCTTCCTGAAACAGGCCTTAATGCTACTCAAATGTTACTTTTCAGGAGAAGTTTGCTTTTTATTCATGGTATGATTCTTATTGTAAAACCGTTAACCTCGGCAAATCGGGATTCCGTGAGTGCTGCGGAAGGTTGTGGAAAGGCTAGGTTTTGATTGGCTGCTAAGGGAACGAGATGGTTGAGTTACTTGGTTCTTGCACACTGCAAATCTTGCGGTTTTCCATGTGGCGTCAGTTTATTATAGCAACCATTCTTGCGTCTGTTTCTTAAAGGCAAGCGGATGCGCGTGCAGTTGTCCACCAGTCGGCTTCGGACGATACCTGGGATGGGAGACAAGAGCGGCTGCTATCGGTGCGGGAAAGAAGGGCACTGGTCTAAAGAGTGTCCGGTAGATCGCACGGGGCAAGTGCCTGACTTTACCGAAACCTATAATGAGCAGTACGGAGCGGTGCGCACTCCCTACCCCGCGGGCTATGGGGAGACCATGTATTACGATGATGGGTATGGAGCAATGGTCGACTACTACAAAAGATATCGCGTGAGGCCCTATGCTACGGCATCTGCATACGACGCCTATGCAGAGCAAACAATGGCCCAGTATTCGCAGTATGCGCAATACTCCCAAGTACAAACCACAGCCATGGCCGCCACCACAGCCATGGCCGCCACCACAGCCATGGCCAATCGCCTCACTACTACCCTAGACCCTTACGATAGAGCGCTGCTGCCAACCCCAGGAGCAGCAGCAGCAGTCGCTGCAGCTGCAACTGCTGCTGCGGCAGCCGCGTCCTCCACCTATTACACCCGGGATAGAAGCCCCCTGCGTCGCACTGCAACCGCGGCCACCACCATCGGAGAGGCGTACGCTTACGAACGTTGTCAGCTGTCTCCAGTCTCGTCGGTCGCTCGGGCTTCCCTCTACGACGTTCAGCGGTTCGAGCGGGAATCATACGCAGACAGGGCGCGGTACTCTGCATTTTGAGTCGGAGGTGAGAGCTTTGTGAGTGGCAGGACATATGTGCTGCAGGAGTATAAATTGGGCTTGATGCACAGTTAAGATTTACCAGGGTTTCCACCAGCATCTGTCTGTGATCTACCAACATTAGCCCAGTGAAAGCATATTGTTAGTGTTGCTTATAAAAGCCTGACACCTTTATCACATTAATGGAGTACTTGCACTTCAGTGAACTGCCTATATTGTGAAGCAGACAGAACAAGTGTGCATTCACATGGGACGGGCATGGAGTCTTTTAGAATAATCCCTATCACCAGTGTTGAGTGGCCCCAGCTCTTTTGTCCTGTCCTAACTCATTCATCGTGTTTTTGAATGAAGATGATTTGAGATAGGCAGTATGCACTCAGACAGTTGGTGTGGGGTCAGTGTCAACCTTGCTTTGCCATTTTAGCGCAGGGTCTAAATCTGGACTTTAAAGCAACTCCAGATGTAAATCTATATTTATCAGTCTTTTACTAGAATGGCTCTAGGTCAGTAAGGAATATGTCACTGTTTCCCTTGTTGGAAAGCTGACAAGATCCCTATCTCCTTGCTGGATTTGAAGTGTTGTCTATGTGCCGTTTTTATAGGCCTTGTAATAACCCAGCAATTTATTCTTGAGAAGAGGATAGAATTATTTTTTGCACACTTATTTCTTCCATGGAAATGCTGCTAACCTTTCAGCATACTCTAAAACTGGCAGAGATTTTAATCTTCCTGTTTAAGAGCTTTATAAAATAGCACTTAGGGGAAATAGACACTTTTTCCCCCTTTTTTCTGTCCCTGAACAACATTTGAAACGACAGTGTCAGTCAGATTTGGCCCCAACACTTCTTAATTTTAAAACAAGCCTTTGCAATTCTCCATTGCTTGAAATCTTTAAATCAGGGTTATAAATTTTTCTAAAAACCACACTTCAGCTCAACTGCAATATATTGAACATGATCCAGGCATGATAGGATGAAATTCTCTGGCCTGTTGTACAGGAGGCCCGATTAGGTCTGACTCCAGGAGATCCTGTGGCATGAAAATCTATAAAATGCTAGGGTCAGTAGAGATGTTTGTTATTTTAAAATTCCAGTAAGATTTATGAAAGAAATCTTTCCCTACATTGTTTGCAGCTTCTGAGAGCCAGTAGATACAGACTAAACAAAGTCTAGTTAACCAGACTGTTTTCATTGTTTCAGTGAAATGCAACAGGAGTAAACTCCAATTTTTAAAAAGTCTGTCAGCTTTAATCTTAAAAGTACATTTCACATGGGCAGGAACCTCTGTATTGCCGACTCTCACAAATGTATCACAAGTCTCACAATAGTTGGTGTTAAAGCCCCAGCAGTCATGTGATTGTGTGAGACTCTGCTTACTTAAGTTGTTAGGCCTTGTGGTTGCAAAGCAAAGCTTTAAAACATGAAGTGAGTTCACCCTGGCACCAACTGTAACTCAGAAGTGTTCTCAGGGTTTATGTCTTGTCCAGTTCCAAGTAACTCAAACACCTGGATTCCTGCTTCTCTTGGGATATTATCCCTCAGTTTTTTGCCTGCTATTTCCTTTAACTCCATCCTATTACTCCTGACTAATTCCCCTTTGTGTAACTCTGAACCATCTCTCACCCCCATTGCCACCACAGCTTTCATATACTCTGCTGACACTCAGTGTTGTCCAGGGCCCTTCCGATGCCATGGACACACTGGTGGTGGTGGTTCTTCTCACAGGTGCATAGCTATGCTGTCCATCCTGACCATGTCTTCATAAATCAGCCTCTCTGGCCTGACCTTTTGCCCTGCTCCAAACTCCTGGCTTGGGGTTGCAGGTTTTAGGGGTCTGTTTCCCAAGTCCTGCTCATCTTCTCCTGTCTCCCTTGCCCCTTCCATCTCCTGGCTTCTTTTAACCTTCACTCTTTACCCCTAAATTTGGGGGCAGTGGCAGAAATCACAAATGGAAAGAAAATTCTGGGAGCTTTCTGCTGCCTTTTCTGTCATCCTAGTCTCATCCCTTATGTCTCCCCAAACCAGGTCCTGCTCAGCAGGTGACTTGATTACAGTGTATAAGTGTCTTCATGTGGAGAAAATCCTGGCTACTAATGGGCTTGTACATCTAGCAGGGACAGTCAGAACAAGAACCAATGGCTGAGAGTTAAAACCAGACATACTCAAATTAGAAATGAGGCACAAATTTTACACAGTGAGGTTGATTAACTATTGGAATAAACTCCCAAGGGAAGTGGTGCATTTTCCATCTCATGAAGCCTCCAGTCCAGGCTGGCTGTCTTTCTGGAAAGTGCTTTACTCAAACACACAGTACTGGGCTCAAAGTTGGGGAACTGAATGACATTCTCTCACTTGTGTTATACGGGAGTGGTAGCACATATACTAATGGTCCTGTCTGGCTTTACATTTATAAATCATCATCATACATGGGCTTTCAAGTTTGTGAGACTGCTAGAATGCACATGCTGCTCTGGAATATCAAGAGCCTTCAAAAAACATGCTTTTGATTCAGTTCCCTCAGGTTTTAGCAGTGATCAGAGCAGATAGTTCGTGCTGTGTTGTTTTAGCTTGAAGGAATCTTGAGTACAGCAGAGCAAAACAACTCACATTAATGTGGACAACTGTGTTCAACCAATGGAGTGCCTGAATCCACAAATACATTTTGGCTCTGACATGAGCTCTTGTACCAGCTTCACCTCTCTGTCTTGTAAAAGCCCATAAAGTATTCCACAGGTGGAGTGGTGCGAATTTGGCTGTGAATCACAGATTGTTAATGCACCAGCTCTGTGCAGAATGTGTTTGATGTGCAAAACTGGGCATTGTCCAAGACTATGGTAGCCGGTGGAGGGAGTGACACTTGGAGGCAATGAAACCCCAAAGCAGTGATTAGCTAAAACTTTAATTCCTTCATTCTGTTTGATAACCTTCTACTCAGCACTCTGGCTGCCAAGTCATTGCAAGAGCAAAGGGCCTCCCAAAATGCCATTTGACTCCTGTTGTCAGCAGAATATACGTGATAGTAGCTAGTGGCTCTAGTTAAGCCAGACGGTGAACCACATGCTTAAAACTGAGCTCATGCTTTGAGTCAATGGAACTTAAGCATGTGCTTTGCTGAATGGAGATGGATGTAAGCACATGCTTTGCTGAATGGGAACCAGAGAGAGAGCACAGAACGGACTTCACTTAGCATTAAAATGAAACTCCAGGGACTTCAATGTCATCTTGGGCTAACTTGTACCCGCTGCTGAATGTTTGCACTAAGTGCTGCACCGTCAGAAGCAGACGTAGCTCCTTTGGCTTCTGCGGGTGAAACCTGTGGCAGCAGCAGTATCGTCTAGACTAGAGAAAGAAGTGCAGCGTTGGGAGGCAGGCAGGCCCGAGTTCTAATCTTGTCTCTAACTCTGAGGTCTAGTGTACAGGGGAACACTTTGGGGAGTTAAAACTAATTAACTGAAGGTGTGAAGTAAAAGCACATCAAATCCCTGTGTGGACACTCTCATTCAGAATTGAAGTGTCCTTAGCTGGCTGTAGTGAGGGTTAAGCTACAGCAAACTAAGGGTTTGTCTACACGGGGACAGTTGAGAAAATTGTGAATTAGCTTTTAAAGTGGGTTAGTTAAACTGCATTAAATCCTTGTGTGGACATTCTTATTCAGAACTACAGTCGCCTCAGTTCAGTTTAGTTTAATTAACTTTGGAAGTGAGTTAAGGTAATCGAAGTAAGGCTATTTTAATTCTGAACAAGAACATCCACACAAGGACTTAATGCAGTTTAATCCACTTAAAATTCACACCATTAGTTAATTCATCTTCACTTTCCAGAGTGTCCCTACATAACAAACTGTGAGTCACTTTACTGTTGTCATCTTATCACCCAGAGGCTGTTGTGGAGATTCGTCTGTGTCTATAAAGCTAAAGTGTTAGTCATTTGGCCCAGTCAGCCTAGTGTTATGGTGACATGTAGAAGCCCCAGATCAAAGCCCCACTGTTCTTAGTTCTCCACAGACAAAGAGAGTCCCTGCCCTGAAGAGCTTGCAGTCTAAATAGGTTGGGAGGGGGACTAGAGGTGCAGAGAGGAGAAAAGACTTGGCCCAGGTGTGTCAGCAGCTCAGTGGCAGAGCCAGGGATAAAAACAGGAGTTCTGTAGGCATCTCCTTCCTCCAGCCACTACTCCTCACCCAGAGAGGAGAAGAGAGCACTGGTCTCCTTCTCAGTCTAGTTCCCTATCAACTGCACCACACTTCATGTCTCGTGTTAGGCAAGGTGCTCCTTTGGGTTTTGAGCTACCTTGTGGTGAAGTTGAGCTAACTCCCGTGGAGATTTAGCACTATTTACACTAGAAAGTTGCACCAATTTTCACTTAAGGCATGATTTTTAAACTGGTTGACAGAAACCAGTGCAAGAAAGACAAGTGGGTGGGCTTTAAACCAGGCTTATTTCATTTCAGTGTAAACTGGTTATGGACTTGGTTATGGTATGGCTTAAAGTACTTCAGAATAGGAGCATCCACCCAGGGCTTTGCACCAGTTTAAAGCTAACTTTAAACCAGCATTGCTTGTGTGTGTGGACAGTACGAGGGCTTGGGGTGGGCATGAGATCTCTGAGCTTTTTGCCACCGTGGCTACTTCTGACATAAGCCTTTGAAACTGTATTGTGCTTTCTTTCAGGTAGCATATTCTCGGGCGGACCCTCGGGCTCCCATTACACGGGAAAGTTTGTCCTACTTCCCCCACCATCCCGCTGCCTGCGACGGGTATTGGCTGCCTCTAGTGTGTTTATTTTTAATGGAGGTTCTTGTGTTTCAGTAAAGTTGTGACCCACTGTATCTTTTTTTCTTAACTTTTCAGTCCTTGAGCACTTCCCCACACTTGCAAGCATAGTTCCTTTCTTCCCCTAACTCCACATTGGCCCTGTTTGGGCTCAGGTTCTGCATGGGTTGGGGTGGGGATTCACTGTCTTCCAGGTAACTTGCTCATAAGAGTTCATGTCATTATTTCCTTTCTCTTCTCAGCATTGTGGATGGAGAATCCCAAGTCTCCTCTTTATTTATTTGCTGTTGTTGTCTTGGGAGTTGATCTGAATCCCAGTTCAAACCCACCTCCTCTGAGACTAGACTGTGGCTGAGGTGTTTCCAAAGCAGCTAGTGCTTGCGTAGAAGCTTATCTGTTAGAATCTGTTGTGGAGTTTTGACCACGGCTTTTCCAGCAAAATAAAAATTTCCAACAGAGGGCCCTGGCTGTTCTTTCTTTCAGGGAAAAAACCTTAGCCCCCGATGAGTTCATCTCTTACCCCCAGCGCATTTGTGTCTGCTGCAACCTCATTGTTCAGCTTGAATAGTAGAGGTTTATGCTTCGAGGCCAAGCTTTTCACTTCAATCTGTGCAGGGGCCCGATCCAGTCATGCAGGAGCTGGCTTGAGGAAGTGGAATGGTACTAGAGTAACCCCGGGAGGCTCCAACAGCCATAGTGAGAGACAGTCCCTGCCCCAGAGAGCTCTCAGCTATTGAGAATATATTTTTATATATGTATTTCAAAGCGTGCCCTAGCCTCTGAGCCAAGCCATAATGGGAGGCTGCAAATGCCTGAGGAATGGGTAATAGCCTCATAGAGAGGGGTGGGGAGAGAAGATTAGGTTTAAATAAGGTGCTTGTGAGGAAGTGGTAGGGAAGAATGAATGGAGTGGAGAATAATACTAAAGATATTAATAAAACCGCTTTGTACATCTATTTTAGGTACTAATAGGCCCCTCTTACCATAGTGTCTGTACATCTCTTTTTTAACGAAGTTATTGTTACACCCTAGCAGGCAGGGTAGTGCTATTGTCCCCATGTTACAGTGGAAGAAACTAAGGCAGAACAAGCTTCATGCAACTTTCCCAAGGTGAGTCCGCAGTGGAGCAGCAAATTGAATGTACGTCTGAGACCCCAGCTGCTGCCTGAACCACTGGACCATCCTCCTTAACACAGGGGGCTGCCCACTTCTGAAATTCTGTGTTTAGTTCAGATCATTTCACACATTAAGCCTTAAGAGCGGATGTCTTTCTAAAGGATATGCTATAGTTCAGGTAGAAGGGAGGTGCCCGATCCAGGAATCGCTGGTTGAGATTTCCTGGCGTGTTACAGACGTGAGGATCTAGTTGTCCTTTTTTGCCTCAAACTGTATGAATCCAACTGGGTTTAGAGATGGGGGACAAGAATGGAGGGGGAAATCTCTTCCTAAGAGAGATTGAAAAGACTGCGGTTGCTCATCTTTAGAGAGGGGACAGGCTGGCACCTGGTGAAGGATGATGCACTGGAGAAGGTAGGTGGGAGCTGCTGTTCAGCTCATTTCATGATACAAGAACAAGGGTTGTAGGGAAACTGAAAAGTGGCAAAAGGAAATACTTCTTCATACACTCTCACTGCATACTTAGTCTGGGAAACTTGTTGCCACAAGATGTCACAGAGGGCGAGAGCTGATTAGACTCCAAAAAGGGATCCAATGCTTCTAGGAATATTGGGAATAACTAGAATTAAACAATGAAGAATAAAGAAGAGCTTGTGAATGGCTCTAAGCCTGCCTGTTTCAGAGCCTGAGCTGACCCTTAGCTAAGGGGGTCAGAAGGTCACCAGTTGTCCCAGTGCTACCTCTAGGGATTCATACACCTTCTGAAGTAGCTGGCAGAGAGGAGATACCGGGCTAGATAGGCCCACAGGTCTGCTCCATTGTGGCAATACCCAGGGGAATGAGATGCAGAGTAAAGGGGTCAGATTATGCGGGAGGGCTTCCTCATGCAGAGGAAGGTTGTGGAGCTCAGATTTTTTCCTGGCACTTGGAGGTAAAGACCTGGACTCTGCACCATTCACTTGTGCAAGTGGGGGCTGAGTGTTTAATCCCCTAGATGCATAGGATGGCTGGGGAAGTAATTTCAGGAGGGCACTATGCCCCCCACCCTCATGACTTTCCTATCCTGGGTCAGAGATGCCTCTCATGTCCCTCCTGTGTTTTCAAATCTTGCTTCCTCCCACTCCATTAAATGTGTGAAGATCCTTCTGGCTACCACGCTCACCACAGCCTGGGTTAGGGATGGAGACTGGCTCCCTGGGGGCAGTGCACTGGAGATGACACAGCTCTTTATAGGAGAGCAGGAATTTCTCACTTTACAACTTAGCTCTGCAGCAGGAAAGCTGAGGAACTATCAGGTAGCTAGGAGAGTAACAGTCTGCCATCATGTCTAGCATATTAGCTAGGGGTCAATGCTGATTGCACCCACCCTCCCAGACACAACGTACAGTCGTGCAGATTGAGGTATGAGTTGCACCAGCCCAGGGTCAACTTTGGTTTAGGTTGAATCACATCTAAGTTCAACAAAGGGCAGTGTCATACTGCAGACATGGACTTTTCCCCTAGTGGTGTCACACAATGCCCATGGGGCCACTATGCTGCCCTGTGGTGCCAACAGGTCATCCCAGCCAGAAGCTACCAACCAGTTTGTACTGCCCCATGCAGGAGTGTGGGAACTGAATGCATTTGGTTCCCAGATGACTGCAAAATCATCCATAATGCGCTGCTGTTTGGAGCAGTACTGGGCTGGATTAAGGCAATATAGGCCCATGCCCAGTTTCTGGCACCAGTGTCTGGATTTATGACAATACCAGAGTCTCAGCTTCCATTTGTAAAGTCCTATGTGGATAGAAAATCTGTATCTGCATCCAATCTGCAAAAATGGTCTGCAGATATCTGTGGATTTGCAGGGCTCTATCCATTTCAAATTAAAAGTTTCCAGCCCTTGTGGGTGGGGAGAAAAGTTTGAACATGTAATCTGATGCAGCAATGCCTTCTTGAGTCTTCAGTGAGCCTCATCCAGTCACTCCAAGGGGGGGAAAGTCCAGGTGTAACCAATGCCATGAGGCTTGCCTGAGGCTATGTCTACACTAATGCTTTTGTCACTATAACTTATGTCACTTGGATGTGGGAAAAAAAACCCTTTGAATGACATGTTACACTGACAGAAGTGCTGCTGTGGATAGTGCTATGTTGGCCTGCTTGGTGGGGGTTGTTTAATTATGTTGACAGGAGAGCTCTTCTGTTGGCATAGAGCAGCTACACGGGAGATATTTTGGCAGCACAGCTGCATCGATACAGCTGTGCTGCTGTAAGATCATTAGTTTAGACATGGCCTGAGTCTGTAGAGATCCCGAGACAATTACCTGAGAGAGAGAATTGCTTTGGGTCTAGTCAATCCAATGATACTGTCTGCATCTGCAGAAAACCTGAGCCGATTGCTTGGAGCAGTGTAACTGATGCAGTGACTCTGGCTGAGACTACAGAGAGACTGAGCTAATTGCTCCGAGCAGGGGGAACTGCTCTGTGCATCTCAGGGTGGGTGTTAATTACCAACCCCCAGAAGAGGTGTCTGGGGGGCAGATGCAGTGGTGTCAGCTCCTCCATTCATGCAGACACCCTGGCTGCTGGGCCAAGTGCTGAGGGATCTCTGCCACCAACAAGCCAAGTGGGGATGGGGCCATGATGCGGTGACAGGGCTTTAGGCACAGCCATAGGGTGCTGACCCTGAGGGGTTCCCAAAGCCTCCCTATAGAAACCACCTCTCCCAGAGCTGCCCCTGATAGAAAATACTTCCCCCAAAACACAGAAACTACCTTCTCTGGAGCTGTGCCCCACGCCCCTCCCACCATAGACACCACCCTCGGTGCCTCCCCCACCACTAGAAACTGCCATCCCTGCAGCAGGCATTCCCTCCAATAGAAATCACCTCTCCCCCACCCCATAGCAACTGCTTCCTAGAAAGGACTCGACCCATAGCAACCACCTTTCTTTTAGCCAACAACCATCACTTCTGTAGTCCCCGCCCCATAGGAACTACCTTCCCCAGAGTGCTTTGCGACCTGCGAGAGCCTGGCTATTTCCCACGGTGCCTTGCAGGGGAAACCACACAAAGGGGCCAGGCTGCGATCTCTTTTCTTAGCCCTCTGCTGTTGCTGCAGGACCGCCCCCCCCAGCCCCTGCCTGCATCCTCCTCTCGTGCCCTGTGGAGAGCCAGGTGAGTGCCCAGAGGGGCTGGGGGAAAAGAGCCAGTCCAGTCCTGGCTGCAGATCACAGGGCCCGGAATAGATCCAGTCCCCCCCACCACCACCACCACACACACACTGTGCTGGGGCATCTCTGCCCTACCCCAGTGGCCGACATCTGCCTCACTCCCTTTGGCTGGCAACAGCTGTTAGGTCTTACTGTATCTCAGGACTGGGGTGAGGGATCTGTGTGTGAGCAACCTCTGTGCCCCACCCAAGAGGAGACTGCATCCTAGCACCAGATGACGGATGCCGGAATAAACAGCCCCCGTGCCTTACCCACTGACGTGTGTATCTCAGCACTGGATGAGAGAGTTCTGTATGAAGTGCCCCATCCCAGAGGCAGTTGTATCTTAGTGCCAGGCGAGAGATCCCTGTATGAACAGCCTGTGCACCTCACTTCAGAGGTGACTGCATCTCAGCTTTGGATGAGGGATCTTATGTAAATGCCCCCCTGTGCCGCACTCCAGCAGTGGCTGCATCACTGCTCCAGATGAGGGATCCTGTATAAACAATCCCCATCCCTAAGGCAGCTGCATTTCAGTGTGTGCCATGTGTATACAGTTACCTCCAATGTTCCAAATAAGAAAGCAGAGTCCTTTGGGAGCTGGTTGTATGTGCGCCCAGGCCTTTGGGGATAGTCAAGGTAATTCCCATGTGCAGTGTTGTTGTAGCTGTGTCGATCCCAGGATATTAGAGAGACAAGGTGCGTGAGGTAATCTTTTGTTGAACCAACTAAGAGACAAGCTTTTGAGCTTACACAGAGCTCTTCAAGTCTGGCCTTAAGCTTATGTCTCTCACCAACAGTAATTGGTCCAATAAAAGCTATTGCCTTGCCCACCTTGTCAATTCCTCTCGTGCTGAGGGTGCAAAGACAATTTAATGCTATGGGGTCTCTGGAAAGGGAGTTATTGAGATGTTGTGCATCATGCAGGATCATTGTCACAGAGATGGCGTGGGCAGCTGGGTGAGGGACCCTGCTGTGAATCAAGAGTTGGGCTAAACCAGCCCCATGAGCACAGGTCTTCTCATACAGCAGGTACTTACAGGGACTGATTACATGATGGGGGGGAGGCTGGCACCCCAAAAGATCTAATGAAGGGTAGCACAGGCCAGTGGAGAGGGCAGTAGTCTGTGCTCCATTCCCAGCTCTGGGAGAGGAATGGGGTCTAGTGGTTAGAGCAAGGGGAGTTGGGAGCCAGGATTCCTGGGTTGCTTTCTCTGCTGAGGGAGGGGAGTGGGGTCTAGTGGTTAGGGGTAAGGGGGTGACTGAAAGTCAGAACAACTGGTTTCTATTTCTGGCTCTGCCACTGACTTTGGTCAAGTGTCTTCCCCTCTTGGTGCCTTTGTTTCCCACCCCACCTTTCATATACACACACCGGTGTTTCTCAACCTTCCCAGGTCAGTCACCCCTTAATTGAAATCAACATTTTTTGTGATTTCCCGCTCAGCTTTGGTATCAAATTAATAGTAAAATCACCTATCACTGACAACAATGCTAACTGCAGATACATAATGCAGTGTTTATTTTGAGAGGTTGATGGAAAATATTTGACCTTGAAGGGTCAAGGTATGTGGGGGAGGGAAGGTGGTGGGAGAGAGATTGTAATAACGTTTGCAATGCCTCAGGACCCATGACTGGCTTTTTGTAGTCTGTCTGGGGGCTGCGAGAAGCACGGATTTACTGTGAGCTCTTTGGGGCGGGGATTGTCTCTTGCTGTGTGTAATGCAGCAGGTTCTGGAGGATCAATTTTTCAGTTTGCCTCAGGGCCTATCATTTTAAATGGACAAGAGGTGGGAAGGAAAATGGGCATTGGGAGGGGAAGGGACTTGCCCAAAATCAGTGGCAGAGCTGAGATAGAACCCAGGAGTCCTGACTCTCAGTCTCTCCCCTGTTCTAATCACTAGACCCCACTCCTCTCCCCAAGCTAGGCAAGAACCCAGGAGTTCCAGTCCAGTGGCCTGCTTGCTGGACCAGTCTGCCCGTATGACTAGAACCCAAACACTAAAAGGCTATTGAAATTAATCTCCTCTGTCTCACTGACAATGATCAAAGCCTCCTAAAGCTTTTCTGTCATACACACATACCCACACTCACTCGTGTCTACAGTGCAGCCACCTAGGGTGGGGCATGATGTCTTGGAAGACAACAATCTACTATAAGATGGGTAGAAGCGACTTCTCACCATGATTTCGCCATCTACCATTTGAAAGTTGATGCTCCAGGGCACTAGGGACCAAGAGAGGTTTGGAGGCCCAATTTCCCCTCATTCAGTGGGATTTTCTATCAGGGATTTTGACCACAGTGTCCAAGAGCCTGAGTGGTCTGGACTGATTTCTCCCCAGGCTTCCTTCCTTGTGTTTTCAGAGTGCCCTCACCTGGTTCCTGGACTAGAGTATCTGGAGCGATGGGTATTCGTGGGTTCTGTCTCCAGCTCTGGAGGGGAGTGGGACCTAGGAGGTTAGAGTATTAGAGACTGAGAGTTATGACTCCTGGGTTCCATCCGTGGGTCTGGGAAGGGAGTGGGATCTGGTGGGTAGAGCAGGAGTGAGGGGCTGGGAGCCAGGACTCCTGGTTTTGGGGGGAGGGATAGGTCAGTGCTTTGAGCCTTGGCCTGCTAAACCCAGGGTTGTGAGTTCAATGTTGAGGGGGCCATTTAGGGATCTGGGGCAAAAATCAGTCTGGGGATTGGTCCTGCTTGGAGCAGGGGGTTGGACTAGATGACCTCCTGAGGTCCCTTCCAACCCTGATGTTGTATTCTATGGTTTCTATCCCTGCTCTAGTTTGGGAGTGAAGTCTAGTAGGTTAGGGTAGTGGGAGTTAGGAGCCAGGACTCCTGAGTTCTAGCCGAGCTTTGGGAGAGGAGTGGGGGTCTAGTCAGTTACTGTGGAGGAAGGGCTAGGAGCCAAAACTTCTGGGTTTTATTCCCAGCTCACTTGCTGGGTGACTTTGAGCAATCCTTCCCCTCTCTGTGTCCCAGTTTCTCCTCTGTAAAGTGGGAACAATAGTGACCTGCTTTTTAAAGAGCTTTGAGATCATGGGTGAAAAGCACTGTATGAAAGCTGGCTTTTCATTAGTGTTTTGAAAGTGATTTGCAAGAGGATGTGTAACACCTGGCATTGTGCATTGATGGTTTGTTTCCAGTGAACAAACAGCATCACCATGCCACCAAGTACTAAAAAAATCATGAGGTTGGCTTAGAAATCATGAGCGTCCTAAAAATGATCTGTACGGGGTTCAGCTTTTAAGAACAAAAGTTGCAACTTTCACTCAATCTCCTGCTTCCAGGAGCTGGGCCTTTAAGAGAGGCCATGTGATAGACTCACAAATCCCTTAATATCCAGTAGGGGGCAGCAGGTGTTTTCCTCACTCTAAAAAATCTCCAGAGGGTTTCCCCAGTGCCCCCTCTGGGGAGACGGAGCTGGGGCTCAGTCCATGCAGATAATCCCTGAAGGGATCTCATCTCGCTCCTTGCTTGCTCCAAACAGGGCTAACGGCCCCTGACCCAGATGGAACCAGGGGAGGAGTCCAGTGTCCCAGATCCCCAAGGCTCGGAGGAAATGGAGGTCGGAGCAGGTGAGTGAGTGGGTCAGTCCATTTGGAAGCTGCCAGTGAGTGAAGCATAATATAGAGCTTAAAAAAGAGGGAATGGAGCCTAATGGGCAGTCACTGGGTGGGAGCCAGGACTCCTGGGTTCTATCCCCAGCTTTGACCTTGGGCGTTTCCCTTTTCCTCCTGATGCTTCTGTTTCTCCTCGCACCCTTCTATTTAGATCGTGAGCTCTTTGGGCCAAGGTCTTTCTCTCACTGTGCGTCTGTGCAGCACCCAACATGACAGGCCCCCGATGTCAGTTGGGTGTGTCTGTGCCTCTGCTGCACACAGTTCGACAGGCTCCCATGATCTTGGGCAGGAGCAGGCTGTGCAGTGCTTAGTGCGACAGGGCCCCGATCTCTGGCCATGCATTATCTGTGCCCTGTTGCCCTCCCTCGTACCCCAGAGCTCTTCTTCCCATACCCAGAGGAACGCTCACCTGCATTCTGCTCTCTTCCGGCAGATGACAGTGCCGCCTGTCTCTCAGAGGAGGAGGATTCCAACCAGGAAGGCCCTGAGATGGTGCCATCCCACAAGATATGGCCAGGGGTCTCCAAGAGTGACATCTCGCCCGGCTCCCCATGGGACATGGCTGACCAGAGCCCGGACATTGGGGCACAGGCACCGGATGACTCTGTTGACCTGGAGCAGGGGCTGGAGGAGTTCGGCGACATCATTGTGCACCGGGTGACACAGATGGGTGTGAAGCCGTGCCGCTACATCGAGGGGGGGCGCAGCTACGAGCTGAGCCCCGGACTGGCCCGCCGTCTGCTGCGGCTCGACGAGAAGCCGTATGAGTGCAACGAGTGTGGCAAGAGCTTCAACCAGAGCTCCAACTTGCACCGGCACCAGCGCACACACACTGGCGAGCGCCCCTACTGCTGCCCGGCCTGCGGCAAGGCCTTCAGCCGCCGCTCCAATCTGGCACAGCACCAGCGCATCCACACCGGCGAACGCCCCTTCCACTGCGGCGACTGTGGCAAGAGCTTCAGCGAGAGCTCTTACTTGATCCGGCACCAGCGCACCCACACCGGCGAGCGCCCCTACAAGTGCCCAGCCTGCGGCAAGGCCTTCTCCCGCAGCTCCCACCTGGCACGACACCAGCGCACCCACACTGGTGAGCGCCCCTACCTCTGCACCGACTGTGGCAAACGCTTCGGGCTCAGCTCTGACTTGGCCACGCACCGCCGCACCCACACAGGCGAGAAGCCTTTCCGCTGCACCGACTGTGGCAAGGCCTTCTCCCGCAGCTCCCACCTGGTGCAGCACCAGCGCACCCACACTGGGGAGCGCCCCTACCGCTGCGCCCAGTGTGGCAAGAGCTTCTGCCATGGCTCCAACCTGCTGCAGCACCAACGCACGCACCGCGGCGAGCGCCCCTACCGGTGCCAGCAGTGCGGCAAGGCCTTCAGCCTCAGCTCCAACCTGATCCGCCACCAGCGCATCCATACGGGCGAGCGCCCCTACCGCTGCACCGACTGCGGGCGCAGCTTCGTGCTGAGCTCTGACCTCCTGCAGCACCACCGTGTGCACACGGGCGAGCGTCCCTACCAGTGCCCTGACTGTGGCAAGGCCTTCTCCCGTGCCGCCCACCTGGCCCAGCACCGCCGCACCCACACGGGCGAGCGCCCCTACCACTGCCAGCACTGCGGCAAGAGCTTCAGCCATGGCTCCAACTTCATCAAGCACCAGAGCACCCACCTGCATGGCTGGCAGCCCTGCTGGCCCCTTAAGGAGGGCGGGGAGGGCCCCCAGGATGATGGGTCCGGCAAAGAGGTGGAGGAGGGGCAGGCACAGCCCTAAAGCACGGCGGTGCTTGGAGCACAGGACGTGCTACACAGGAGAATCCATCATTGCCAGTCTCCTAGCCAGATCACTTGGATGGAGTGAGAACCTATTAAACATCACAGAACCCTGCCCTGTACAGAACTGGGAACCCACCTCCGGCCTCATAGCCAGGCGTCCAGGATGGAGTTGGGAATCCAGCCTCGTAGCCAGGTGTCCCGGACAGAGCCGGGAACCCACCCCTGGCCTTGAAGCCAGGTGTCCAGGACGGAGTTATGAACTCAGCCTTGTAGCCAGGTGTCCTGGACAGAGATGGGAACCCATCCCCAGCCTTGTAGCCAGGTGCCCCGGACAGAGCTGGGAACCTGTTTAATGTTGCAGACTCTACTGCTGCTTTACAGGCCACCTCAATTAGCACCCACAATGTATCACACATCAGACTGCTGCAATAGGGTTCGTAGCTACCTGGCCCAATTCTCCCAGCCTATCAAGCATCCAGCAACTCAACACCGGCTCCCGCACAGCCTTTTGGGCTTGTTTAAATTGCCTTGGTTTGATCTAAATTGGTTTAGAAGCCAGTTTTTAGGCCCAGTGTAAACATGGTGCCAGTGACCTGCAGGTGAGAGCAGCCAAGCCCTGGTGTGATCCCAGCCATCTGCAAATCCAGCTCCCATCTGTGCCAAGGTGCTGAGTCCAGGATGAGGGTCCCTGCTTTGCCTGGAGGATACTCCAGAGAGTGGAGGACTCAAATCTCACAAAGGTCAAGTGAGATTCAGCAGGCAGGAGCCACCCTGGGTCAATTCAGACTAGCAATGAAGGGCAAATGTTTGTCAGGATGGGGGGATTCCCCAGCAGGGCAGCGCCCTCTGGAACGGTGGGAGGAATGCCCCATCCCTTGGGGGCACTACATCCAGGCCAAATGTCTCTAAAGGTTGTGCTCTGGCTCCAGCACCGATCTGGGCTAGGGGCAGGAATGGCTGCAGGTGAACCTCCAGCCTATGTGATACAGGGAGGCAGGCTGGGGGATGGGTATGGTCCCTTCTCTCCTATGATCTGCAATAGCATTCCCACATGTGCCCAGCTGTACAGAGGGAGGCTCTTGTGAACCAGGGTCTTAGAAGCTGGATCTGGGCCCTTGTGTTTGCAGCATCCCACATAGAATCATAGGACTGGAAGAGACCTCAAAAGGTCATATAGTTCACTCCCCTGCACTCATCTTCCTAGCGGTCACATTTCCTCCCCCTCTCCCAGGGTTGAGCTTGGTTCACGCTCAAATGAGACACTCGCAAGTAAAGCCCAAAGGATTCCCAAGGATGGTTATGGTGCTCCCAGAAAATCCAGCCAGCCAGACACCTCCAGATGAGGTGCTACTAACATTGCCTTCCCCTGGCAGCATCTCCAGCGTGTGGCTACTCCAGAGAAGGCTGCTAGCTTAGAAGCACACTGATGGCTGGGCTGGGTGCAGGAATCAGGGGTGAGGTTCTGTGCTATGCAGCAGGTCAGACAGGTGATCACCGTAGTGTCTTCTGGCCTTAGGCTGTACACCCTTGTTCTATTCTGTCCTTTAACCCAGTCTGTGCTGCTTCCAACCCTGGTTCCTGTCTCTTGCCCAGTTCTCTGGTGTCTCTTGCCAGCACTCTAGCTTCCTGTGGTGATGGAAGAAACCCCCCATTTCTGCATTGTAACACTTCTAGGGAATGATCTTTAGCTCATCAAGGGCTCCGTTATCACTGAACGATCTCTCCAGAACCACTCCCCTTCTCAGTCTAGTCCTCAAGATGCATGTTGCAAAGGTACAGATGACAGTCATTGGTGGTGCTCTTCCAGTCTGGCTTGGGGGATGATCAAATCTATCCCGTTTGGAGGAGCTCTGCTCAGAGGCCATTGCTGTTTCCTAAAGGCATCTTGCAAGGTAGGCTTGGGGTTGAACTTTAGCAGGATGAGCAGCTCCTGGCCTGTCCCACAGTAGGAACACTGGGAAGCGTAGCAGACAGCTAACCCAAAACCTCTTGTTGCAGCACTGCCACGGTCCGGGGTGCTGGTAAAACACGTCAGAACATTTCAGTACAACAGCTTTCCTTAGCTCTGAGCCATCCCATGGAGCAGGCAGACCCAGCCCATACTCCCCTGCCCTCCTAGAATCTCAGTCTGTTGGTTGAACGTAAATCTCAAGCCATGATATGTGTCAACCTCCACCCTGGCTCTTGAGCAGGGCCATCTGCTCTTTTGTGTAGATGTTTCAAAGCTGCCAAAGGGATTTAGATGCCCATGAGAGAGTGGCGTTACCTCTCTGTATGGCATAGGTGAGACTGCCAATGGGACAGCCTATCCAGGCCAGGGATTGGAAAAATTGAAAAGGGCTCAGGACAGAGCCATGAGGATGTTTGAAGGGTGGGGAAACGTGCCTTGAGAAGCTCAGCCCGTTTAACTTAGTGATGCCAAGGCTAACGGGTGATTTGATCCCAGTCAGTCCCTACAGTGGGAGATTTCTAACTGTCAAGGGCATGGGAATCTCCCAGACACATGCTCACCAGGGCTGGGAGCTGATGCCATACACATTAACACTGGCAATAAGGGGCAAGTATTTCCCAGGAAGGGGATTCCCCCAGTGGAAGAATTGACCTGCAGAGGGGGAGAGAAGATTCTCCATTGCTTGGAGTCTTTTAGTCCAGATGGGTTGTCTCTTGAGAAGCAGCACTCTGGCTCAGCCCAAGGGATGACCTGAATGCAAGGACCTCTGCAGGAGATACTAGGTGCGTGTTATGCAGGTGGAACTAGACTCATAAAATGGCCTTACAATGGGAATGTGGTGCCTAAATGCCAGTGGTGGCTTTGAAAACCCTAGGCCCAGCTTGTGTGTTGGGAAGCAAGGGGCAGGCAAGGTGGGGGAGTTTTCTAGTCCTGCTTCAGTACGCTGCCAACCTTGCTGGTTTTCTTCATTACACTTTTGTTACCAAGCAGCATTGTGAAGGCATGACAGTGACTCCACAGCAATGGCTGGAGGTTCTCCCTATGAACCACCTAAACTGCTGTGGGAGCAGTCAAGGAGGATAAGGACATTGCTGACATGCTATGTTCCTTTCCCCCAGCCTTCTGTACAGAGGATGCTGAGATATACCTGCTCTGCGGTGGTAACAAAGATATGGTGCTACCAGGGACTGAGGTTTCAGAAGATCCAGTGTTGGAACCAATTTGATAGCAAGACAGCCAAGAGTTAACAAGAAAGAAGTAGATGAGATATTTTTGGGAGCATCTCCTTATAAACAGCTGCTCTATGGGATGGTAACATTTTGTGTCTATTTAAAAAAGCTCCAGGGAATCTTACTTCATTCCTCACTAAACTGTTTGGAAGAAACATGATCAACAAAGCCCTGAACACTGGTGGTCAGAAGAGCTCTAGCTGACCCGAAAAGTCAGGCTAGGCTCGTGTATTAGACTTCTTGGAGCATGTCTCCAAGCTAAATCAGCTCCTAGCATTCATTTGAACTCACAAAGGCCCTAGCAGCCTCCCTCCCAAGAGAGGAAGGTAGAAAGAAGCGGGGAGGGGAGAGAGAGAGAGAGGAAAAAAAACTTTTGCCATCTACCAGAAACTTGCTAGGATGCAGGAAACAATGGGTAGCATTAAATACATGGTCTGCTTTCATTGTGGTGAAAGATTCAGAGCAGAGCCCGCCAGGTTCCAGACCAGGCCAGTTGACATAGTTAATGATCAGGAAGTTGGGGGTTAGCAGTGAAATGGCTAAATGTGCAGGTGCAATACAGTGGTCTGTAGACGATGCCAAGTAGTGGCCCACCTTGTGCTTTATCAGTTAGGATGCTGATCTGTGGGCATTCATGGCCTCTTACTCAGGAGCTGATCATGCCATTTTTGAGAGTGCTGCTCCCCTGACATCCACCTGACCTTTCCTAAATAGGTTAAGTCCAGTGATTTTTAACATTCCGATCACGCAAATCATCTCAGCAGGTTTCAGAAATACCCACTGGGGCAAATTTACTCATTGCCCAATAAACTGCAGTTCCTCTTGTTTATTACCCAGGCTCCTAGCATCGGTGTAGAGGCGATTAAAGAATTGTTTTTCTTCGGGTCCCTTGTCTTGTTTCAGTTCGGTCTCGCGAAGTGAGCGCTCCTCTCCCCGCTTGTCACACCAGCGATTAGAAACTGGCTGATACCAACACCGGCGGGGAGCAGGGGTGGGCGGTCCCTACACCCTGGTGCCAGGGGAGCCGCGGGGGCTGGGAGGTTGCCCCCTGGACGTGCCGTTATGGGTGGGGGGGGCACTGAACTGGCCCCAGCCGCAGATAACCCGAGGGGTGGGGGCCGGGGACACAGGCTGGATACTGGGGATGGAACCCAGGCGTCCTGGCTCCGGTTGCTCTGTGAGGGCAGCAGGCCCCAGGGTGGGGGTGTCCCTGGAGCTGGCATTTCTCGCGACTGGGAGGTGGGGGCGAGGCCGCTTCAGGGCCCGATTTCCCGCGGCGGGGTCTGTGCCCAGGAGGGTAGAGCTGCGTCTTGCTTCCGGGCCGCTGCGCCCTGTTCCCGGCTTCGCCTAACGTCACTTCCGCCGCGAGACTGAGTCCGGGTGCCCCACGTGGAGGCGCTTCCGGGCAGAGAGGGGAGGGGCTGGGACGGAAGCGGCGCTGCAGCAAGGGCGTCCCGAGCGAGCAGCATGGCCCTGAACGCGGCAGGTACCGCCTGGGGGCGGGGCAGGAAAGGCCGGGGATGGGGCAAGGGCTGCCCGCCCCTGGGCAGGGATAGGGGAGGGGATGCCTTGGGGGTGCCCTGGGCAGGGGATGGATTTAGGGAGGGGAGCAGGAAGGGCAGCTGAGCTTTGGGCTGGGAGCGGGAGTGGGGACTGGGGAAGCAGAGGAAGGGGCAGCCCTACAGGATGTGAGGATGGGGCTGGGGTGATTGGGACATAGGGGCTCTAGCAGGGGCTGCGGGGAGGGAGTGTCCTGTCAGGGGGTTGGTTGTGGTGGGAGCTGGATCCCCAAGTAGTGCTAGAGCTGCTGGCATCTGGCAATGGAGGAAAGGGGGCAACACAGACCCTATTTAACTGTTTCAGCCTAGCTCAGCCTCTCATGGGTGCAGTGGCACTGTCCCTTCTAGATGGGCACAGCTGGCATCACTGCAGATAAGTATGGTGCTGGGTGAGAGATCCCTGTACAAACATCTCCTGGGCCCCATCCCAAAAGTGGCTGCATCTCAGTCTCAAGTATGGGGTCCCTGTTCTGACAGCTTGTAAGGATGCTGTACTCTGCCAACTTCCCATCTCCCCCCTCAGGCAACGATGATGGGAACTGGGAGCCACCTTCAGAGGCAGAGCTGAAGGTGATCCAGGCACGGAGGGAGAGGCAGGATAAGATCAGCAGAGTGATGGGCGACTACCTGCTCAAGGGGTACCGCATGCTGGGGGAGTGCTGCGAAGAGTGTGGGGTATGACCTGTGGCCTGCGTGGGAAGCCCAGTAGAGGACACTGTGGGAGCCCCCAGCTATCCATCACTAGCTCTGCAGGGAGTGTCCTAGGCCAGCTCCATCTCTTCTAGCCTGGGCTGCTGCCCGAGTGTGCTGGGATCCAGTAGGGGGCAGGCTGGGATGTGGATGAGCCTCTGGGTCTGATCCATGGGGAGGGAGGAAGAGATACTGGTCTGGATGGGCCCATTGGTCTGATCTGGGAGGTGGGAAGGGTGGGATACTAGGCTAAGCGGGCCCATGGATCTGACTGGGGGGAAAGGGAGGCACTGAGCTGAATGGACCTCAGTGCCCAGTGTGAGTGGGAGCTTTCATCACCCAGCGGTGAGGGGGAGAGTTCCCTCCACCCCCACAGCGTGGGATCCTCCCCTTCCCATGTGGACTATTCCACCCACCCACCCTACTACATTGTGTTCCCACCCCAGAGCAGGATAGACTGCAGGGGAAGCTGCTCCACCCCAGGGCCATGCAGTCTAGTCCCTCCCTTGCAACAGGGCTCCCAGCCCTCTGAGCAACAATTCCTGGCCTCACCTGCTCTCTTTCCTCCCCCTCCTTTTGCTCCCTTTTCCTCATCAGAGGCCAGGGGATGGTTCTAGTCTGCCTTTGAGTTAGAGATGGGGAGCAGCTCTGGTGTCACTGCCACCTCCTTCCCCATGCTGGGACAGCCCCTTCTTGCATTGCTCTGCCCTGAAGTCCCACACCAGGCTGTCTCTCCCTTACAGACCATCTTGCTCCAAGACAAGCAGAGGAAACTTTACTGCGTGGCCTGCCAGGAGCTCAACTCTGATATTGACAAGGATAACCCAGGTATGGCTCTTCCTAGCGTTGTGCTGTCTGCCAGGGAGGTGTTCGAGTGGCATGGGAATAATGGGGGGGATTGGCTGGCTCAGGGGCCACGGAGCCTTTCCCCTCTAGGGGGACCAGCTCTGATCTAGTGCTGGGCACTGCATAGAACCTGTGGCATCTGGGAGGTCCCTGCCCCAAAGAGTTCACACTCTGAGCAGAAACAGGCACCAAGAGGGGAAGGGACTTGCCCAAGGTCAGTGACAGTGCTGGGAATAGAACCCAGGCAGTCTGGCTCCCAAGTCAGTGCTTCATCTCCTGCCCTCCCTTGGTTCTGCTGTGGCTGCACCCTCCATTGCACACTGCTGACCCCAGAGGCAGCTCTGGGACCTGCAACTCTGACCCCATCTGTCCTCTCTCTCTTTCCAGCCTTGAACGCCCAGGCTGCCCTGTCCCAGGTCCGTGAGCGCCAGCTGGCCTCCACCTCCGAGGAGGCCGCACCTCTTGGGTACCTCCCAGCCACCCAGCAGCAGCCCCATGTGCCGCGCCCAGAACACTGTGAGGGGGCGGCCTCGGGACTCCGAGCTGCCGCCACTGCAGCTGCTATACCACAGGCCCGGCCTGCCCCAATGCTTGCCCTGCCCGCTAGCCCCCTGGCTGCAGCAGAGGATGCCATCCTCCAGAAGCTGGGCTGGGCCAGCCAGGAGCTCCAGCACTGCGCCTCCATCGAGCTCAGCCTCCAACTATGCAGCCTCATCCGCTCCTGCGCTGAGTCCTTGAAATGCCTCAGGGAGCTGACCCCACAGTGAGTGTGTCGACCCCGGCCATCTCAGGGGCAGTGACCAGGCCCCAGAACACTGACTACACCTGGCACAGCCAGGCCGAGAGGGGGTGAGGATGCCCCCCCCGAGACTCTGTTTCGCCAGCCCCTTTTGGCTGGGCAGAGATCCTGTTCTTTGTCTGTAGCTTCTGATAAAAACTCCAAAATCTTGTGAAAGACTCAATCTGATAATTTGGGGTCGGGGTGACCCAAAGCATCAGATGCACGGAGATGCCCAGCTGGATCTGACCTGGAGAGGGGGGATTCTATGCTGAATGAGCCATGGGTCTGATCTGGTGCAGGAGGAGCAGATTGGGCCAGCCCAGTTCTCCTTTGTTCCATTGTCTCTTGGTCTCACCTAGGCAGCTGTGGCAGGGGCCATGGAGCAGGCATCTGCCAGGCCTATTGTGATATTGAGTCAACAGCTATGCAGCCAGGATCCCGCTGTGCTGGGTTGCCTGCCTGTCATGCCCTGTCCACCCCTCAATGGAACTCATGGCCAGCTGGATGCTGGGGGAGAGGAGTAGGGGATTCCTGACTGCAGCACAGACAGTACCTGGCTCCAATGCCCCAACTCACCACTAGGGGGTTGCTATGGGGGCTCAGTAGGGGGCATCTCCAACTGTAGCCAGTACTGGTCCAAATGCCCTAGCATGGTGCCAGGGGATGCTTTGCTGCAGGGAGTGAAGGGGCCCTCGATGGGGCACGCTCACTTTTGTCAGTGATCACTAAGTAGCCCACTGGAGTTTCACCAACAGTCACAGCATCTATGCCCAAGTCCTTGAATTCTTCCTTGCACTGAAATCCTCTGCTTCCTGTTGGTGGTTTTAAGCAATGAGTGAGGCGGCTGCACCTCAGTACTGGGAGAGGGACTTCTGTGTAAACATCCTTTCCGCCTCACCCTAGAATCAGCCGCTTCTCAGCACCAGGCAAGCAACCCCTATATAAACAGCTCCCACCCCAGAGGCTGCTGCATCTCAGTACCAGGCTGAAGGGATTTCAGGTCAGGCCATTGCCATGGCCAGTGTGTAACCCCCAGGCCATACACCTTGACCTGTGGCCTGAAATGTGGACATTGATATTGACTATGATCTGATTGTGAAAATATCTAGCCCAACTTCACGGTAAAATGGGAACACACCGTTCAAGGAGCATTTTCTCTGCTCTTTATGATTCCTTAGTGCAGATTCCCAGACTGGTCACTAAGGTGAGCCACCAGCTTCCTTCTGAATTGTTTTGTGACTCACCATTACATATTTGCACCCTCTCCCCAGTACTACAACCCTCGTTCCGGCCCAGTGTGTGTGGTGGGAGGTTGGAGAGTGAGCTTGCCCTGCAGAATACCCAGAATGATGTGGGACCCCCACCCTGTCAGCCAGACCTCACACACACTGCATATGCAAGGTCGGGGCAGAGTGGCACACTGTTCAAAAGGCATCCCCCAACCGATACCAAATACAACCATGTCTAGTTTTATCTCAGTACTGGATGGGAACAAGCTGCCCAAAAAGGGGACTGCCCAGTTCAAATCCAGATGAGTGGCCTCCCTGCACTGCAACAGTGGCTCCCATCATAGGCGCTGACTCTGTGGGTGCTCCGGGGCTGGAGCACCCATGGAAAAAAATTGGTGGGTGCTCAGCACCCACTGGCAGCTCCCCACTCCGCCTCCTCCGGAAGCGCGCCGCCACGTCCTGCTTCTCCCCCCTCCCTCCCAGCACTTGCGCCATGAAACAGATGTTTTGCGGGGCAGGGAGGGAAAGGGGAGGAGGGGGAACGCGGCAGCACTGGGGGAAGAGGCGGGGCTCTGGTGGGGATTTGGGGAAGGGATCTAATAGGGCAGGGGGTTTCAAACTGCGGGTTGGGACCCCTCAAGGGGTCATGAGACTATTATGTGGGGGGTTGCAAGCTGTCAGCCTCCACTGCGAGCCCTGCTTTGCCTCCAGCATTTATAATACTGTTAAATATATTAAAAAGTGTTTTTAATTTATATGGGGGGCACACTCAGAGGCTTGCTATGTGAAAGGGGTCACCAGTACAAAAGTTTGAGAATCACTGCAATAGGAGCAGGAAGTGGGTGGAGTTAGGTTAGGGACTTTGGGGATAGGGTTGGAATGGGGGCAGAGCAAGGGCAGGGAAAGGGTGGAGTCGGGGCGGGGGCCACAGTCACCCACTGGTGCTGGAGAAAGTTGGTGCCTGTGGCTCCCATACCACAGCTGGACTCGGCTCTCAGCTTTGCTCCAGCAGTTGCCACCTGGTGCACAGGGTCACAGTGCCACTCGGGTGTGGCTGAGCACTGCCCAGACCCCGACTGAGAGCAGGGGAGACGCTTCAGGCCAGGCGCTACCCAGGCTCTGACTGAGAGTTGGGGGGGCCCCCTTCAGGCATGTGCCCAGACCACCACGGAGGGGGTGGGGGGGCATTGGCCTGGGTGCTGCCCAGGCTGAGATTGTGCACCCCTTTGGGCTGGGCACTGTATAGACACAGTGAGAGACAATCCTGCTTCCCAAGAGGTTACAGTCAAAACAACCAAAGGAAGACTTATATTGCTATGTGATCTGGGAAATGGACCAAGAAACGAAGGGCCAAAGTCACACTGCATGTCGGTGCCAGAGCCAGGGATAGGACCCAGGAGTTCTGACCCCTATCGCTGCCCCTGCTCTCACCCCGGAGCTCCCTTCCAGGGTTAGGAATAGAACCCAGGAGTCCTGGCTGTCAGTTGGATGGGGGTGCGGGGGGTGTTAGAGCCTAGATGCCCGGGGGTGGGGTGGCAGGCTGGATGGACCCAAGCGTCTGAGCTGGGGAGGAATCGACTTTTTGGGTTGGGACACGTCTGATCTGCCCCCTCCCCCCAGCTCTGCTGCTAGTTGAGGCCACTGTTTTTCTCCAGCTAAGCGGCTTTCCCCACCCCACCACCAGGCGTCTGGCCAGAGGATTAGCATCCGAGGGCGAGCCTTCCCTGACGATGGGGCCCACCGCAGCCCTGGAAAGAGCCTATTGGTGGAGGCGGGGGGGGGGGTTGTCTGATCGCATAGTCCTGTCGCCCCCGCCCTCGGAGGAGCCCGGGCCCTGTTTGCCTCAGGAAGGGGGCTCCCTGGGCTCCAGCTGCTGTTGCCCCTTTAAGCGCGCGGCAGCCTGCCCCCTTTTGGGAACGGGGGCCTGGAAAGGACCTGGTGGGGTGTGGTAGCGGCAGGCAGAGCAAACAAAGGGAGACCGGCGCAGGGAGAGCCGGCTTGGGGGCACGGATTAGGGAGCCGATCAGCTGTTGTCAGGCTGCCACGCCCCCTCTGTCCGTCTGTCTCTGATCGAAGTGCTGCAGGACCTGGGTGGAGATCCGGATTCTGACCTCCCCGGGCTGTTGGGAGTGTGGCTGGCCAGCATCTGCACTCCTCCGCCTGAGAAGTCTGTCTCTCTCCCTCCATCCACTCCGACCCCCCCCGGCTCCGCAGAGGGGGGGTTCGGGGCCGGGCGCCCGCGGAACAAAGGGAGCAGGAAGAGACACCAGATGGAAAAATAGAAAGGAAGAAAGCGAGCTGGGAAGCGGAGGAGCGCGGGTGGCAATGGGAGACGCCTGCGCCGCAGGGGCAGGAGGCTTGAAGATGAGCTGCCCTGAGATCCTGGGTTAGCCACGGGTGTTGAGCAGGGGCTTGGAATGATCCGCCCGGCCCTTTCCTAGCCCCCAGGGTGGCGGAGTGAGGCCAGCATGAACCCCCACGCCCTAAGCTGCTAGATCAGCCTGGGTCTGCACTAGCCAGGGCGCTGCAGGGGCTGGCTGACAGAGAGGCAATCGGCCTGTTACAAAGCTGCAGGGGCACAGCCACATTCTCGAGGGCATACGGCCCCTGGCAGGGGCTGCTGGCATCCAGGACGGTCCTATTGGGGCATAGTTAGCTTGGTTCTGGCTGTCCCCCATAGACATTGTTGGGAGCCTAGTAAAAAGAGTCCTGTCCGGCACCCCGGAGAGTCAGACTTTGGAAGGGGACAGAAAGGGAGATTCCTGTATAACCCCAAGTGGCCCAGACGCACCTGTGCCATTGGCTGGGTTTATCTCTCTAGGAGTTCTTTCTTTCTTTCTTTCCTTCCCCATCTCCTGTCCACGATGAACGGTCTCCAGCCGCCCCAGGACTGCCTGGGGGGCAATGTATGCTCCATTGAAGGTCTCCCCCCACTTCCCAAGGGCCTCAGCGGGATCCTTAACTCCAGTGGTGGCTCGTGGCGTGAGATTGAGAAAGTGTACAGCAAGAAGACACGGATCCAGGACGACCTGAGCAAGTCACGGGCGGCCTCTGAGAAGCTGCTGCGGAGCAAACCAGCCAATCTGGACTCGGCGCTGGCCATGCTGCGCAAGGAGATGGTAACCACGCTCCTGCCCCCCATAGCACAGCCTCCCCCATGTGGCACAGCCCCTCTTTCCTCTCACAAGATTCCCCCTGCCTCCGATGCTCCCCTTAGCCAGGATGGGCCAGCTGGGGTCCCTGGGGCAGCAGGCAGTGTGTATATGTGTTTGGGGGAGGGGGAGACTTGCCTCACAGAGCTTGGGACTTTGGCGGGCTGGGGGATTTCTCCGTGTCTCACTGCAAGTCTCACCATTTTTGGTGTTGCTCTGAAGCCCCGGGCAAGGAATTGTGGGAGAGTTGCCAGCTCTCCTGATTAGCCCTTGTCCACACCCCAAAGCTGTCCTGCTCCAAAAGCTCTGGGCTAAAGTACAGCAGTGCCTGCTAGTGTGGATGCAGTAATAATGGGATAAAGGTGCTAATCCCAGGATAGCTATTCCTGATTGAGAAGGGGACTAAACAAAACTAGGCTAAGGCACCTCTATCCCAGTATGACTGTAGCCACACTAGGTATTGTCCTCCTGCAGCTCTATGGGTGTAAAATCACACACACACACTCCAACTGACATGCATGGGTGAAAAATCACACACACACACACATCAACTGACATGGTTGCATCCTGACAAACAACAACACTAGCTAGTGTCTAGCTCTCCTTTCTGGGGGAAAAGCTGGAGAATGTGGCACAAGCTACAGCTGTCCCCCCACCCCACCCCCAGGCTCCAAGGCAGCAGGCAAAGAAATAGGACCCACAGTTATGTATTCGGGGGCAAGGGGTGTCTGGCTTACAATTTTTCAACTGTTTGGGATTGGCATGACTGAATGTGATTGACACCGGGGTCAAAGTGTCTTTGGTTGTGTTTGTGTCCATGTGCACGTGTAACTTTGTGTTGGTGTCTCTGTGTGTATAGGTATAGGGAGTGTGTATTGTGTATTGTAAATACCTAGCACGTGGGGGGTGCACACAGGTGCATGTTTGTGTACCTGTGTATGTAGCATTGTGTTGGGTCTGGTCACAAATGCACGTGTTTCTGTGTGAATGTCCATGCTGGGTATAAAGTGTGTTCTGTACATATGGGGGACATTCTCTGGCCTGTGCTATACAGGAGATCAGGCCAGATGATCTAAGGGTCCCTTCTGGCCTTGAAATCTATACATCTCTGTGTAATTAGTAGTAGTAATATGAGGTAGAAATGAGGTTGTGAGGGGCCTAATGGGGGTTGCCCCATTGACGACAAGTTGAGGGAGGCCAAGCTGCATTGGCATAGACATGTCCAGTGGGCACCCCAGAGGTATATTGCTAGGATGGCCCTTGCAATGATTGTGAATAGAAGATGACCCAGGGGGAAGCCAAAGACTTGTGACATCGGATACATTCAAGGAGGACAGGTCCATCAAAATGGCTATTAGCCAAGATGGGCAGGGATGCAACCCCTCACTCTGGCAGTCAGAAGCTGGGACTGGATGACAGGGGATGGATCACTCTGTAATTGCCCTGTTCTGTTCATTCCATCTGAAACATCTGGCACCAGCCATTGTTGGAAGACAGGACACTGGGCTAGATGGACAATTGGTCTGACCCTTTATGACCATTATGTTCTTATGACATGGACCAGATATAAGCAGAACTTAGAGAGATCAGTTTGCACAACAGCCAGATGTCTGATCATGGGGTTTGGAAGAAGAAGGCTGTAAAGGTCACCAACCCCGAATAAGGAAGTAGGAAGAAGAGGAAGAGCAGTAGCATCTAGGAGCCCTTGTCATGGACCAGGTCCTCATTGCACTAGGCACTGTACAAACACAGATGAAATCGTGTGCACACCCACACTGCCATGCTGCTGTGAATGTGCACTGTGTTCATAGAATAAGCATGTGTGGTGATAACTGTGTGCACAGGCATTGACACACATTAAATTTGTGCACACATATTCTAAGTGTCTATAGGTATGAGAACACACACACAGCACAGGTCTCATTCCTCCCAGCAGGGGCAGCAGAGACAGCCACGCTGTTGGTGGGGTGGAATAGCAGGCAGCTGAGGTGTGGATTGAGTCATTGGCTGAGCAGTGGGGCTGCAGGTTGGGATGAGGGGTACCAGGGAGCCATGAGGTGGAACAGACACAACTTTGACAGACCCTCCCGGTCCCTCTCCCCCCAGGTGGGCCTGCGCCAGCTGGACATGTCTCTGCTGTGCCAGCTGTGGTCGCTGTACGAGTCGATCCAGGAGTACAAGGGGCTGTTCCAGGACATGTCGTCGTCCCTGCACTCCGAGGGCTCCTACGCCGCTGAGAATGGCTTCTCTGATGAGGACGATGAGTTTGAGGTGGAGCCGCCGGGCCCTGACATGCGCAAGGAGACCCCACTGCTGGGCCGGCTCAGCCTGCCTCAGCCCCAGAACTCTCGTGACCAGTGGCTGCAGGACTCCTTCCACATCACCATCTGAACCCCGCAGCCGCCACAGCCTCACCACATTTGGACGTAATAGCATGTGTAGCTGGGAGCTCCCTACAGCGCCTCCTGTTGGGAGAGGCCAGGGCTGGAGTAGCCTGGCCCTCCCTCTGTAGCCAGGGCTCCTGCCCTGCTCCCTACAGCAACCACTGCTGGGAGACACCAGGGCTAGAGTAGCCTGGCCCTCCCTCTGTAGCCAGGGCTCCTGCCCTGCTCCCTACAGCGTCCTCTGCTGGGAGACCCCAGGGCTAGAGTAGCCTGGTCCTCCCCCTGGAGCCAGCACACCTGCCCCGCTCCCTATAGTGCCCCATGCTGGGAGAGGACAGGGCTACAGTATCTGGGAGCTCCCTCTACAGCCAGCACATCTGCCCCGTTCTCTATAGCGCCCCATGTGGGGAGAGTCTGGGGCAGTGCGTTTTCCAGCATTGCTGCGGGTAGGATCATGTTAGCAGTTTTTAGTGCCTCAGCCATGAGCCAAAAATGGCCACTTTTAAGAGATTTAAAAAAATAAAATTTAAAAACATTTGACACGTAGAGGGGGGAAACCCAAGCCCTCCTGAAGTGGGAGAGGTGAAATGTAATATATACAGTGTGTCGGGGCTCGAACCTCACCAGAGCTGTGAAATAAATCCTCAGAAACGGACTCGGCCGTGTATTATTCCAGTACCTAGGAGTGAGAGTCAGGACTTGGGAGAATAACTGCTGTGTTTATATTGGACCCACTGGAATTCTAGTTTGTCCCCCCATTCTCACTGGCCCCACAGAGTAACTGACGTGACCCAGAGTTACCTGCTCCCCATTCCAATTGCCAGCTGGCCCCATTGGTGACTGCAGGAGGGGAGGGGGATGGAGGACAGAGCCCAGCAGCTGGGGAGGAGGGTGGCATGGGGAGCACAGGGCAAGGGGGGTCATTGAGGGGTCCTGGCAATGGGGGAGGAAGGTGGCATAGGGCAAGCAGCCCAAGGGGAGGGGTCCCAGCAGTGTGGGGGGAACATGGGGAGACAGACTCCAAACCATGGTTTCATCTTTCCTTGTCACAGTGGGATTTGGGGGCTGATCTTGTGGTGTTTGAATGTTCAGGGTTGGTGACACCGTGTTTTCCAAAAATAAAACAACTAGCAGTTGCTCCTGCCCCACCTGCTTGGGAACAGAAGGGGCAGGGGTGTTGAACCTAGGGGGCTCTGTGCACTGCTTAATTTGTAATGAAAGAGATGCCAAGGCTCAAGCAATCCTTTTACTTTCATAACTGACACGGCAAGGCCAGAGGTGCCGGGGCTAGGAACTACTAAGCCAAGAGGCTGAGCCCTGGCAAAAACTGGCTGAGAGAATTCTTGCAGGGACGGTTCATGGCCAGCAGGCGGGGCCATGGGTCTGAATTTCAGCCCCCAGGGAGATGGGCTCATGGCTCCATTAGCAGGATGGGGAGGGGGGTGTCCTATCCCTCCAGGCCCAGATAGTTTTGGTGTCCACTCCCCACCCCTCGGCCAATCGCGGGGGCACTGGTGTTCCTGAACCCTCAGTCCTACACTGTGTCCAGCTCTGGTCTGCAGGATCCCCACACACAATGGCCTTGCTGGCCTCACTTCCTCCTATTCTCACCCAGCAGCTCTGGCAGGAAGCCCCCTGCAGGCCTGGGAGGGGAGGGGAGGGGCAATTCTGTGGGCCTGTTACCCTTAGCCCCTCCCCATCCCACTCCAGGGAGGGACCCGGGCCTCACAGCAGGGCCTGGGCCTGGCTGGACAATACATCCTACCCCAACCCTTCTCCCAACTTTACAGTTCTGGAAGCAGCATGGGATCTAGTGGGTGGGCTAGGAGCCAGGACTCCTGGGTTCTATCCTTACCTCTAGGAGCGCAGTGGGGGGGTTAGGGTTTCTATTCCCATTTTGCTTATTTTGTTTGCCCCAAATGAGTCCAAAGGCCTCCGCAGGCTCCAGGACTCCCATGGCTGAGTGCCCTTGGGGCACACAGTGCATGGCAAATACCAGTCCGTTCCTCTGCCCTTCCTCCTGTTCCCTCTAGTATTCCCCAGCATGTTCTACAGCTGCCAATCCCTGCTCTGCTGTCAGCCCCCAGGTTTGTGCCCTCTACACTGGAATGGGGGGCAGAGGCAGACTGGGAAGGGGCTGCCAGTTCTTCCCAAGCTGACAGCCCACCCCCCCTCTCACCCTCCCTTCCCAGCTGGGGTGGGCATGGCTAGAGAAGCCCAGCCCTGGGACAGGCTTGCTCAGTGTTTGGCAAGAGAAATAGGATGACCAGATAGCAAGTGTGAAAAATTGGGACAGGATAGGCTCCTATTACCCCCCACCTCCTGTCTTGATTTTTAATAGTAATTATTTATTATTAAAAATTGGGACAGGAGGTGGGGGGTAACAGGAGCCTATATAAGAAAAAGCCCCTAAAATCAGGACATCTGGTCATCCTAAAGAGAAACCACAATGGAAAGGGCCTGAGTGGGCTTGGGAGTGCATCCCTAGGGCTGTCAGACAGGAATGAGGGGCACCAGCAGGACTTGGGGGAAGGCCCAAGGCTGGGCTGGCAGAGGGCTGTGAGTCAGGATTGAGGGGCACTGGCAGGGCTGTGGGGAAGGCCCAGGGCTGGGGTAGCAGGGGGCTGTGGGACAGGAGTGAGGACCACGATGTGACACCCTGGTTCAGATGCAGATTTTGCTGCGTTAACAATCAGATGGGGTCTGGTGATTCAGCTGGCGACTCAGAGGGAGCCGGTTTTGTTTGGGGAAGTGGGGACACAGGGGTTGATGGGGGCACTGGCCCCCTACACTTTGAATGGTCACATCAACCCCTGTGGGTGGGGGGTGGGGAAAGGGTTCATCCCAGATCCAGACCTGTGTTTGGAGTATAGCAGGAGTCCAGAACTGTGGCTCACTGACCAGCAACATGTGACATGCATGTGGTTGCACACAGGGCACATGAGCTCACCATCAACCGCCCATGGCTGTCCAAACACCCTGCCACACGTGACACACCCAAGTGACAGGCAGACGTGTGGGCACAGGCTTGTGCACCCGCCTGTGGCTGTGCGTGAGTAGTCACAGGGGAGCCATGAGGGAGGCCTGTGTGCATGTGGCTTGCATGTGTGTGATCCTGCCAGGCATGGATCCTTGTGCCAATGCCTATGTTGGCGTGTGCACTTTTGCAGGAGGCCACATGTGGCAGGAGGCCCCTGCCCAGGGCTGGGGGGAGCTGGCTGCTCTCTGGGCCTGGCAGGCCATTTCTAAATTTGGGGTGGTGAATTTTCCACCCTAGAGCACAGGCGGCTCCAATGCCAGGACCCAGCTCAGCTTACTGGGTATTTATACCCGCTGAGCCTGCGGGCAGCTATGTGAGCAGGGAGGTGGGGGCAGTTCAGTGGGGGAGGGGCAGGGTGGTTGGGGTGGGGAAGTTATGGGGAGGGGGAGGGTCTGTCTCCAGTCTGGTCTTAGTTGTGACCCCCAGTTGTGATCCTCTCCCCCTGCCACACTGTATTACCTCCCCTGCCTTTCCCCTCGTCCTGCCGAGGACTGAGATAACCTAGTTCCTCAGGGAAGTAATGGTGTGTGTGGAGGCAGATATTGGGGGGGGGGTCCAGAGAAGGTGCATTGGGAACCTTTTAATCAACCTCCAATCTATTTACCCCTTCTCCCACCCCTACAAAAACTGTGTCCCTCAACTGTGAATCCCTGGGTGTTGGGGGGGACAGCTGCTGTCCACTCCCAGGCTGCCCCCTCATCTGCACCTCCCCCACACCATCTATCCCCGTCCCCCCTCACTACCCCCACTTTCCCCATCCCCTCAATTTAGCCCCCCCGTCCTTCTCCCCATCTACCCCCGACTCCTCACCCCCCAATGTCAGAGACCCCCCCCATCGCCCCAGACGTGCCTGGCTAAAGCGCCCACCCTGGTGGGTCGGATCTCCAGTAACGGCCCCATTTACCCCAGCCCCGCCCTGCCCCCCACCCCTGCCCCCTGGCTTGCGGGGAGCCGGGCTCGCGCCTTTCTCTGCTTCTCCTTTCGCCGCCTTCTGCTTCTTGTTTCGTCTCCGCGCAAACTTCCTGAGCTGGGCGAGCCCGGCCCAGCCCAGCCCGGCCCGGCCCAGTGCTCACCCCCGGCGCCCCGAGTCCCGGGGAGGGGCGTGCGAGATCCAGGAAGCGCAGACACGGCCGGCCGACGGGCGCTGGCAGCCTGGCACGGCTCCCTCGGCCCCTTGTTCGCATTCGCCGGAGTTTTCCCTTCTCTCCGCGTCGGACTCGGACACGGGAACCGAGTTGGAACGGATCTGCCCGGCGTCTGGCCCGGGGGTAGAGAGCGGGACCGGAGAGACACCGGGGGTGAGAGCCAAGAGCCCTCCGGGATCGGGGTGTCTGGGACTGGTGGGGAGAGCCAAGAAACCCCCAGGGATCGAGGTGTAGGGAGGAGCCAAGGCTTGGGGGGGGGAGCCCAGCCTCCCAGAGATCGGGCTGTCCGGGGGGAGCCCAGCCCCCCAGGGATCGGGTGTCCGGGGGGAGCCCAGCCCCCCTCAGGTGTCGGGGGGAAGCCCAGCCTTCCAGAGATCGGGGTGTCCGGGGACAGCCCAGCCCCCCTAGGGATCGGGGTGTCCGGAAGGAGAGCCAAGCGCCCCCTCGGGGTGTCCGGAGGCGGGGCTAAGCCAAGCCACCCGTAATTTTTCGGGGAGCCACGTTGGCTCAGTGCCTGCATCCAAGCCGTCGCCGCTCGGGTGTCGTTTTCCAGCAGCCTCGGGGTCTGGGACGATGGGCATCGCGGGGCATCGGCCGGGGCCGCGGGGGCAGCTGTGACCTGAGAGGCGCCTAGCCCGGCTTGGCAGGGGGCTGCTCCGCGGGACCCCCCAAGAGCCGCGATGAGCTCCGCGTGGAAGAGACTCCAGCGCGTGGGAAAACGTGCCTCCAAGTTTCACTTCGTGGCCTGTTACCAGGAGCTGATGGTGGAGTGCACCAAGAAATGGTGAGTGGGGACAGCCCTGCCCTGGGGCAGACACGGCCGGGCTCGCAGCCAGCCTGGCGTGGGGCACAGGTGGGCACGGGGACCCCAGGGTATTTAATGGGGCAGAGGTGCGCATGGGGGGACCCCAGGATACCTAAGGGGCAGAGGTGGACACCAGGGACCTCAGTATATCTAGTGCGAGAGAGGTGAGCATGGGGGACCCCAGGATATCTAAGGGGCAGAGGTTGGCTCGGGGTACCCCAGTATATCTAAGGGGGAGATTAGGAATGGGAGGATGAGGGGAGGATTTTTTGGGGGAAGGGGGTTGTCACAGGGTGAGGGAAGCTCTTCTCATCCTCTTCTTTTTGTTTATTAACATGAGTCAATTAATTAAGGAGGAGGCCAGGTACCTCTGGTGGGGGTGTGTGCGGGGAATTAACTCTTTCTTAACTGACAGACCCCAATGGGGGACAGTTCAGCTATACACTGGGAGGTGGGGGTCAGTTGGTTCACTCTGGGAATGTTTTTCCCCCTATTTTAGCCATAGGAAGGGAGCCCCCAAAATACTGTTGGGGGGGGGTGACTGAATGGGAGGAGCCCAGGTTGTTGTCATGGGGAAGCCGTCAAGGCTGGGCTGGAAGATGGGACATCCTCCTCCCCGGTCATGGTGAGAAAATTTGGGCATCGGGGGGGGGGTTAAGGGTGGAAAGGGGTCAGTGCCCACACTCCAGTTTACAGTGGTTGAGACTCCCCCCTCCTACTCTGACCCCATGTTTCTGCTTTTACCCCAGTGCTCTCCATTTCCAAATCTCCCCCCGTCCTCTGGTGAGACCAGCCCCCGTAGCAGCTCCTGGGTCAGAGGGGGGCACCCTGGGGCTGGCCTCTGCACAGAGATGTGAGGAGGCCTGGTTCTTGTGGAGCTGGGAAGGGTGATTGTAGATTTGGAGGGTCGGGGGCAAAGTCTGTGGGACTTGGTTGATGCAGACTGACCCCCTCAGGTCCAGGTGACAAACCAGCCAGGGGTCTTCCCTCCCCCCCATGCCACCTGTGGAGGTGTCCCTCAGTCCACGCAGGGCTTGTGTGGGAAGGGAAATCTAGAGCTCAGCCTAGGACTCAGGGACTAGTAGGAAGTAGGGGCATCCCTCCAGGATGGGGGGCAAAGCAGAAGAATTGAGAACATGCTCTAGAACACAGGGATGGGCAGAAGGTGGGCGTCTCTCAAGGCTTCGAAGAGGGGCTGGGGCAGGAGGAATCTAGACTGTGCACTGGACCATGCGGAGTGACAGGTGGTGGTGGGGTTCATCTAGGATTGGGATATGGTTGGAGTCTAGAGCATGCTCTAGAACATGGAGATCTCTTCATTTCCTGTTTTAGTGGGTGAAGGGGGTGGCTAGAGAAGAAGACATCCCCTGTGATTTAGGCGGAGCCTAGAAGTGGAAAGATTCCCCTCTCCCAAGCTCTAGACCATCTCCATGAAAATGGGAGGAGCCAGCAGGGGAGAGAGTTTATGGGATTTTTTAAAAACTAAAATGACCTTAAAAGGGATTAATGGAAAAATGATAAATATTTAGTGACAGCAGCTAAAAATAGGAACAGGAGGGAGAGGAGGGGTAGGGGGCCTGGAGTGCAGGGGAGGGGGGCAGAGAGACTGTAGGAAGAGTGGGCTTCTTGGGGCGGGGCAGGATAAAGGCCTCTCTTTGGGATTAGATTAGCAGCCCTTGCAGAGCAGAATGTCCCAAGTGGGTCCCTTAGGCTCCTCCCCTTCCCTTCAAATCCCCGCCCTCAAATGCTCCTTCCTCCCTCTCTGTGGTTCCTCCCCACCGTCTCTCTCCCTCAGGGGCTCCTCCCCCTTTTCCCAAATGCCCCTCCTCTGTCCTCATCGTCCCTCCTCTTCCCCCATGACCCCTCCCTGTTCTCCAGCCCCACCCTGATGCTTCCTCTCCTACCTCTCCTGTTGCCTTGTGCCAGGGATTTCCCCCACCATGATCCCTGGATGGGGCCCAAAGCCCCAGTTCCTTTCTCCCGAGCCTGGTGGGTATCTCCCTGCCCACTGGGCTCTGGCTGCCCCCAGTCCAGGCCTGTGGAGAACTTAGGGGGGTATCAGGTTTCCCAGCAAGACACCAATTTAGCTCAGCACCTGCACAGATGCTCTGATCTCCGACCACCTCCTGACAGAGCTAAATTTAGCCCCTTGGCCACAAGCCCAAGAGGGAGGAAGGTGCTTGTAAACTGGCCCAGGTCTCAGAGCAATACACCTGGCCAGGGGCTCAGGGCTGGAGTTGCAGGGAGCTGCAGGTTGAGAGTGAGGAGCATTGGCAGCTGTGAGGGGAAGCCCAGGGCTAGGATAGCGTGGGGCTGTGGGCTGGGAGCAAGGGGCACTGGCAGAGCTGTAGGTGGGGGAGCCCAGGGCTGGGCTAACAGGAGGCTGTGGGCTGGGAGTGAGGGGCACTGGCAGAGCTGTAGGTGGGGGAGCCCAGGGCTGGGCTAACAGGAGGCTGTGGGCTGGGAGTGAGGGGCACTGGCAGAGCTGTAGGTGGGGGAGCCCAGGGCTGGGCTAACAGGAGGCTGTGGGCTGGGAGTGAGGGGCACTGGCAGAGCTGTAGGTGGGGGAGCCCAGGGCTGGGCTAACAGGAGGCTGTGGGCTGGGAGTGAGGGGCACTGGCGGAGCTGTAGGTGGGGGAGCCCAGGGCTGGGCTAGCAGGGGGCTGTGGGCCGGGAGTGAGGGGCAGTGGTGGAGCTGTAGGTAGGGGAGCCCAGGGCTGGGCTACCAGGGGGCTGTGGGCCGGAAGTGAGGGGCAGTGGCGGAGCTGTAGGTGGGGGAGCCCAGGGCTGGGCTAGCAGCAGGGGGCTGTGGGCTGGGAGCGAGGGGCAGTGGCAGAGCTGTAGGTGGGGGAGCCCAGGGCTGGGCTAGAAGGGGGCTGTGATTCGGGAGCAAGGGGCACTGGCAGAGCTGTAGGTGCGGGAAGCCAGGGCTGGGTTGCAGCTGAGCTGTGGCGGGGGTGGTTGTGAGCTGGGACTGAGGATTTGCTACAAGATGAGTGTGTTTATATTTCCACCTCCTACAAGAGCTAAGAATACACTGCAATGGTCAATGTTATGACAGTGCTAGGATGGGGGAGGGGTGCCTCCTGGGTGTCCTGGCAGGGCTCAGACATTCTGGCTAGCAGGAGGTTTAGAAACTCCTGGGTGGGTGGTTTTGAAGGTGCCAGGTTGGATGGGCCCATGGGTCTGCTCTGGGGCTGCCCACTGACCTTGGGAGGGTGACAGAGTGATGTCTGTGGGTTGGAGGTGAAGGGCCTTGGCTGAGATTCTAGAAGAGGGGGGACCCTGGGAATCAGTGACAGCATCGGGGTGGGGGAGCGAGGCTGTGACTGACACAGACAGATGGGGAGCTGACGTGTAGATGCCATAGCACTGCAGGCCAGTCCAACCCCTCTGGGAGTCCAGGGCTGGGATAGGAAGGGGCTGCAGGTCAGGACTGAGGGGCACCGGCAGAACTGGGGTAGGGGAGCCCTGGGGGTATCTAGTGGATTGCAGGGGAGGCTGGGCCCCCTTCACTTGAATCCACCTGCTGTCAGGATGTTCCCAACTTTTTTTCATATTGTTTAAGTGGTGATGCTGGGCGATGGACTGTGTAAATAAACAGGGTGAGCTGCTGTTAACCCCACCCATCTGGTCAGAAATTCCCCCCAGACTTTGCCTCCCTGCCCCCCTAGCTCACAGTCAGTTAGAGCAGCAGTGACACCCCCAACTCTGCCAGCCACTGACCTGTGGCCAGAAACTCCCTGTACAGCTGGTGAGTCAAACGCCCTGTCCAGTCAGCAGTGCTACAATGTGATAAACCCACTGGCAGCCAGTGCCCTCCCCAACAGCTGGGCAGCATCCCACCTTAATAGCCCCTGTGTCCCACCCCAGAGGCAGCTGCATCTCAGCCTTGTGTGTGGGATCCTTGGATAAACAGCCCCGTGCCCTTCCCCTCGGGTGGGTGCATCTCAGACTGGTGCATAGGGGCTGCAGAGGAGTTGAGGTAACCTCACATCCAAGCATACTTTGGAAGTGTGTCTCAGTCAGCCAGGGCCAGGCTGCATACGCAGAGTTTCCAGAACGTCCCTTTGCAGTAACAAGTAACTGGTGCCTCCAAGCCAGGAATTCCAGCCTTTACAGCCTGTAATGAATTACACCACTTTGCAGCCCTATCTGTATCCCGGCTAGGGAGTTAGCAAACTGGGACACACACAGACTCACCCAAGGTTGTGCAAAGGATCTGTGGCATAGCCAGGAATGAAACCCAGAAGTCCTGATTCCCAGTCCCTCCCTACCCAACCCACCCCTTTCTCTAACCCTCCAGACCGCTCCCCTCCCAGAGCTGCGGATAGCACCAGGATTCCCGATGCCTGCCCAACTCCCCCCCTCCCCCCAACCCCTAGACTCTATTCCTCACAACGTCTGCAGCATTTGGGGCGTATAAGTGCAAGCAAGAGCCAGCCACACCCCAGGACCTGGCCTACGTGGCTGTTAAAGATACAGAGCAAAATGTCTCGGAGCCAGAAGCTCTGATGTCAAGGGGTGAAGTAGAGGCATTGGGTGAGGGAGGGAGGTGTCCGGCATCCCTCAAGGTCTATGACACAGGCCTCAGACTTCTGGCCCAGACAGTGGCCTGCAGGGAGAGCTGGGCTGGGATCCCCACACTCCTTGGTGAAGTGAACCATGCGTCCACGCCTCCTGAGTAAACACCCCGTCTGCCGTGTCCAGGCAAACGCAGCTTCTCTGGGCTTCAGAGTGACTCACTGGTTTGTACCATGCTAGTTCTGGCTGCTCCTACCTGGACTCGGGAGACTGGGCAGCAGGGAGCAGGGTGGGGAGTCTGTGGGGGGTGCTCTCCCCTGGCAGTCACTGCTGACCCCAATGCCCTAGTGTGGTGCTGTGCAGAAGGGGGTGCATGCCCCTTGCATTCGCTGCTGACCCCAGTGCCTCAGTGTGTTTTTCTCTCCAGGCTCCTTCTTCCAATCCTTATCTCTTTCTGCCCCAGTGTCTCTCACTCAGTTTGGGGCGAGCAGGGGGTTCAGGCTGGGCCACACCCACCCAGCAGCCGGGCAGGGAAGATAAAACCTCTCCCCACCCAGCTCTGCAATGTGCTGCTCTGTGGGCAGCCCAAACTGGGAAGAGTGTTCCAACCTCTAGCCCCCACGCCCCTCCCAGAGCTGGGGTAGAACCCAGGTGTCCTGACTTTTGGTCGAACCAGGGGGGTTACTGGGTGGATGGGGCCATTGGTCAGATCTGGGGAGTGGGAAGTGAGGGATATTGGGTTAGATGGACTCCTACTTCCAGGGCCTGGGCAATGAGCAGGAGAGTCAGTGGAGCTGCACAAAGGGTGGCAGTTCTGGGGCCAGGCAGAGGGGTGAGGAGGGGAAGCTTTTCCATGGGACAGGTGGTGAGGGGCAGATGGTGGGGCTGGGACCTGGGTCACCTGCTACCCTTATCCCAATGGGAAGGGTTGTGGAGAAGGTCCTTGGGAGCTTATTTTGTCTTCCTCCCCTCCCCTCGGAATTGTTCACTCGTTCCCTCCGTCTCACCTCATAGGCAGCCGGACAAGCTGATTGTGGTTTGGACCAGGAGGAACCGACGTGTCTGCTCCAAGGTGGGTGGATTCAGAGTGCCCTCTCTGTATGGGGGCCAGTTCTACTGCAGCCCCGTGGTAGGCGGACTGGCTGGCTTGGGGGGCAGGGAATGGCACATGTGGCTGTTCCCTCTTGGGGCGTGAGCTCTGATCTGGCTGTTTGTATTCTGCAGGCTCACAGTTGGCAGCCAGGGATCAAGAATCCGTACCGGGGGATGGTTGTGTGGATGGTGCCAGAGAACGTGGATATAATGGTGACGCTGTACCGGGTATGGCAGCTGCCGCTCACACAAGCACACTGTTGTGCACACATGCTCATGCACCCCTTTGCACTGACCTGTGTTCTTACACTGGACTATGCACTCCGGCACAGGCACTTATACCAGCACACAAATGGCTCTTACTCAGATGTGTGGCTTTTCTGTGGTTGGGCCGCGTTAGCACAAAAACACTGAGGCATGTTCCCTGGCTCGCAGTTACACACCAACTCAGAGCCTCCCATGCACTGCTGTGCCTGTCCGCTCCTCTGTATACCTGTGGGTGCACATCGGGCACTCACACTTGCAGTCACACACCCATCTGCACACCGCTGCATGCCGTCTTGTGGGGCTGGCATAGGCTCAGGCTTCCTTTCGTACGATCCCGACAACACACCCACACTGGCACCCTTGCGTATAACTCCCCCCATCCCCCAGTGCAACAAACAGTGCAAAGCCCCTCTCACCTTCTGCCCCGTCCCCCCCACAGGACCCCCACATGGAGGAGTATGAAGACAAGGAATGGACCTTTGTGATTGAGAACGTACGTCCAGGGAGAACCGGAGCGTGGTAACTCAGGGCTGGATGACAGTGGCCAGCCAGGACATGGGATCTTCCATCGCAAAGCCATGCAGGGCTGCCAAGTGCAGCTGCCTGTGGGGTGGTGTGACGCTTCCCAGGGCTCCAGGGCTAAGAGACACCTCACCACTCCTGTCCTTAGCATGAGGGACCCTTGTCTGTGTCTGTCGGGACGCAACTCCACCCCCAGCATGAGCACCCCCCGGCCGACGCAATCTCTCTGCAGGCTAGCAACAGGCCCACTCTAGCCGCCAGCCCTGCAAACATCTCTCTGGAGTGCCCAGCCCCTGCTCCACTGGCCACTCCCAGTGTTTGCTGATACGTTGCTCCCGGGGGGACAGGATGCCCTGGCTGAGATCACCACTCTGTGTAACACAGCACTCAGCCATGCGCCTAGTGAAATCGGGCATCAGTTTAATGAGCAAGGACTAGAGTCTCAAGAAGTAGCAAGTGATGGTGTTGGGAACAAACAGTAAACTCATAACTCGCCTTCTGGAGCCTAGACTTACCTAACAAGTCACTTTCCTGTCTAATGAAGAGTAGCTCCCTCAGAGTCTTCCTCCCAGTGTGTAACAGACAGGCTGGCTGTGCCCCTCTGTTCGAAAGAGGATGCCCCCGGCTGCTTGTCTTTCCCTGGCTGCATATTTCTTGTAGAGTTTAGCAAACTTTTGATTAGCTTCAGGCATAGACAATAATGCTAATAGAGTATCTGCCATGCAGGATGTGCCACACACAGGAGCAGGCAGGGGAGAAGCGTCTCTTACCTCCTGCTGTTCGTCACCTTCGGGTGACCAGCCCCAATTCCCAGACTGTCACAATATAATTGTTATTGTAGATACACAGCTCCTGAAATAATATATGTATGTACATTTTGTGATGGTGATGATGATCAGTGGGCTACTGGCTTTTAGTAGGGACCTCATCTGCCACCCTTTGGTGAATTGTTGTGCATGTACCGGACCCAGGGGATCTCTGTAGCCCCAGGCATTCCCTCTCCCAGTTGGCACCAAGAGCTTGCTAGGTCACAGGAGGAATACAGCAGCCATTTAACAGCACAGAGTCTGTAAAGGGGACAGTGTAGCTGAGGGAAAGGTGGGAAATCAGGATTCTTGGAGTCTATCCCCATCTGTAACATGGCAGTGGTGTCTAGTGGTTAGAGTGAGCGGAGCCTGGGAGTCAGGACTCCTGGGTTCTCTCCCTAGCTGTGGGAGTGGAGTGGGGTCTAGTGGTTTTAGAGTAAGGGAGGCTGGGAGTCAGGCCTCTCCCCCTGCTCACAGTGCTCACTCCCTCTTCCCAGGAGTCCAAGGGGCAGCGGAAGGTGCTGGCCTCGGCCGATGTTAACCTGCAGCGCTTTGCCCGCCCCACGCCTGCCCAGGCCGAGCTGAAGCTGAAGTTGAAGCCACGTTCGGTCAAGGTGGTGGCTGCCACGCTGCAGCTCACGCTGTCCTGCGTCTTCCTGCGTGAGGGCAAAGCCACGTGAGTTCTGTCAATAATGTGGGGCCTACGGAAACAGGCCTGTCTGGGAACAGCAGTGTCCCTTGGTGTGGGGGGGGGGGGCATGCTGCTCTGACAGGGGGGGCAGCACAGGGGCTTGGCCCAAAGAAGGGCTGGGCAAAGAGCAAAAGACTTGGCTGAGGATGAGTGCCCTTGGAGGCCATCCTGGTGCAGGGAGATGGCTGCCTGAGGGCGACTATCTTGGCATGGCTGCAGGGGATGAGGGTGGCACAGGCAGCCATCTTGGCATGGGCGAAGAGGGTGGCAGGGGGCAGCCATCTTGGTTACAGGGTCTCTCTGGGCGGCCACGTTGGCACCACTGTTGAGGAAGTGGCTGGTTTAGAGAGGCCACCTTCGCAGTTTGTAATAGCAGGACGTCCGGCCACCTGGCCACAGTTGGTGCATCATTTAAACAGTCCCCTCCCCTGTCAGTAAGGGCGACAGGGGTGTGGGGTGGGGCTGCCCTCGCCTATGGCTTAGGAGAGCCCCATGTTTCCAGAGGGACGGTTTAAATGGTTCAAGAGTCACAACAGGCTGGAGGGGGGAAGGGAAATGGGGCTGCACCATCCCACCTTACCGTGAACCCCCTGCCCTGGGGCCCCACAGAGGGTTCCCCCCCTTACACCATGCCGTGCCCCTCAGGGATGAGGACATGCAGAGCCTCGCCAGCCTCATGAGCGTCAAACCCAGCGACATCGGCAACCTGGATGACTTTGCCGACAGCGATGAGGACGATGAGGCAGCCAGGAGAGTGCAGCATGAGGACAGGAGCAGCCAGGGCACAGCGCCAACAGGTGGGGCCAGCCAGCCAGTCCTGAGCTGCCCCCCCGCCCCATCGGCCCTTCTGGTGCCCCTTGCTTCCGACCCCAGCCACCTGCTATGCCAGCCCTGGGCTCCCCCAGATACAGCTCTGCTGGTGCCCCTCACTTCCAACGCACAGCCACCTGCCGTCCCAGCCCTGGGATCCCCCACCTACAGCTCTGCTGGGGCCCCACAGACCTGTCTGACAGCCCCCTGCTTTCCCACCCTGGTCCATTCATAATTGCAGTTTGCCCTGGTTGGTGTTTGGTGGGGTTCCCTCGGCTCCACTATTGCTCCTGATACTAGCTTCTAGTGTCTCTTTGCCTTCCAGCAGGGGGCACTGTCTAGGCTTCTCTTTGCTGGGGGGCAGTGACTGAGGTCCCGTCTGTCCCCTGGGACTGGCGACTCTGTCCCCACTCCCCGGGGCAGCTGTGCTGTCTTGGGGTTGGTCATTCTCTCTCTCTCTCTCTCCTGTCTGTATGTCTCCACCACTTTTGGCTGTCTGTCTGTGTCCCACAATGTAGGTTTCATTCAGACCATATTGCTGGGCTATTTCACAGGTAGGACCATCCCGCCAAGTGGGATTTGGGGTAGGTGGGGTGCAGAGCAGGCAGCAAACTGCTACATCTCTCTCTTTCTCTCCCTGCTGCCTTCCACATTCCCTCACTCCCCCCTTCCCCCTGCACCCCAGACACGTCGCGAGAGCTCAACACTCTTGCTGAGGAAGAGGAGAATCCCTCGGCTCCAGGGACCAGCAGAGCACCAGCTGGGAGAGCAACCCCCCGTGGGACACCCCGGGAGGCAGGTAAGTCAACAGTGTGTGCAAGGGCCCTGGGCTGGGCAGCAGGACTCCTGGGTTCTGTCTGGGAGGGGCACAGGGTCTATTGGTTAGAACAGGGGCGGGTTGGGAGTCAGGATGCCTCGGTTCTAGCCCAGCCCTGGGAAGGGAGTGAAGTCTAGTGAACTGAGGAGAGGGGGAGTCTAAGAGCTTCCCACCAACTCCCTCAGGGCAGGGATATGGGGAAGTTCTGTCTAGTTGTCACCCACTTCCATTGCCCCCCGTCTCTGACTCCTGGGATCCTCTCTCCTCTTCTGCAGGCTCTGCCAAGGAGGAAACCGTCCGAGTGGCCGACACCCCAGATGCCCCCCTGAGGGACACCCCCCACCCAGCCCTGGAGCTGGTCCTACAGGGAGCACCACCCTCCCCTCCTCCAGAGTTGATGGGCCCCCCCCCAGTAAGTGGTGCAGGCCAGGCCGGGAGGGCTGGGCAGAACATGGCAGCCAGTGGGAACCCAATGGGAGCTGCAGGGGCTGTGGAACCAGGCGCTAAGGGGGAGATGGGGGCCCAAGTCCCGGATCAGGCCCACAAGCCAGGCACAGACCCTTCCCAGGAGACGGGACGACATGATGGCAACCCCAGGGGTGAAGAGGAGGAGAAAGCAGCAGCCTTGATGAAGCAGCCGGCATCAGGGAGTGACACCAAGGGCAGGTGAGTCTAGAGCCCTGGCTTCTATCCTGGCTGTGGGAAGGATGTGGAGATCTAGTGGTTAGAGCAGGGGGCTGGGAGCCAGGATGCCTGCGTTCTGTCCCGGCTCTGGGAGGAAGCGGTGTCCGGTGACTGGAAGTAGCAGGCATGGGCGGTGTGGGTGATGGCGTTGTGGTGGGAAAAGGTTAGTGCCCAGCTGCTTATGGATAAACCCAGCCACCCAGTGCTGGTTTTGCTTCTGCCTTCAGGAGGTTTGCCAGTCCCCTCCCCTCCCCTGCTCAGGGAAGAGAGCATGTTCCCACCCAAGGAGGAAGCCGCATTTCCCCTGCCCAGGAAGGGAGCTGCAGGCTGGGCTGCCAGCTCTGCCCCTTCTACAGGGGTGGGGGAAGGGACGCAGCTGGCACTGCAGGAAACTGCTGTCCCTACTGAGCCGAGCAGATTAACAAAGGAGGAAGTTTGGGTGGTGAGGCAAGGAATGGAACATGGGGCCTGTCCCTCTAGGGGGCGCTGGCTGTGATCCAGCACCAGGATGGGGGACTGGCAGGCTCAGAGGGGTGTGAGATAAGGCATGTCCCGTCTAGGGGCGCTGGCTGTGATCTGCCCCATGGTGGGGTAGCCTGGCTCGGAATATCCCAAAGCTGCTCATCTGTGCTGAGGAACTCCTGTGTTTAGCGGACATTTTCAATATTCCAAGTGGAGTGTAGAGAGAGTGGGGTCTAGTTGGTTGGGGGTGGGGGCGCTGGACGCCAGGACTCCTGGGTTCCATCCCTGGATCTGGGGTGGGGGGTGGTTAGAGCAGAAGGGTTCAGGGAGCCAGGATGCCTGGTGTCTGTTCCTGGGCCTTTCAGTCCCCATGCTGAGAAGTTTGGGCTCATTGTCAAGTTTGGAGGATGAGAAATCCCCCCAGGAGGCAGCTCTGCCCTCACGATGAGACCAACTCCCCTTCTGTCCCCTTTGTCCCTCCCTCCAGGCCCAGTGACATCTGGATGCCCCGGGCGGAGAGCCCTGTCCCTGCCCCACGGCGTAAGAAACCCCTCCTGCCAGAACCCACTGCGCCCACAGCTTCACCCCCCGAGGTACCCTCTATCCAGAGACGCCGATGGGAAGGTGCCAAACTGCCTCCCTCCCAGCTCAAATTGGGAGCAGCGAAGTCAGAGCAGGGCCCTCGACCTGCAGCCTCTCTGCCTGTGCCAGTGGTGCCTGCCAGGGTCCGTCTAGCCCGGCCTAGGTCAGCAGAACTGCCAGTCCGGCCAAAGCCGCTGCCCCGGCCCCGGAGGGACAGGCGGGCCCGTTCAGCGTCTCCAAGCGTCTCTGTAGTGATGTACCTCCATGAGGATGCACCAGAACCTGCTGTTGTTGCTGGGGAGGGCATCGGCCTGGCCAGGAGTGGCTTTGGGGCGGGTGTGCCCTCGGCTGCTGCGCTGCTGGCCGTGTCGTCTGTGGTGGGGCTGCCCCCGGTGCCGTGGGGCAGGCAGGGAGAGAAAGCAGCAGCAGATGCTAATGGTTGGCCAAGCATCGGGGGTGCTGTTGCTCCCGTGGTGGTGCCCCTCAAAGAGGAACGAGGCAGGGCGACAGAAGAGGGTCTCAGGGGGGCGTCCCATCTGGAGAGGCTGACAGCAGATGCGGCAGCTGGGAAGGATGCTGGGGGAGCTGCTGGGTGTGTGGGGGGAGGAGATGCAGCCTCTCTGGTGGGCCCCCCCAAGCCATGGAGGTATCGGTCAGAAAATGTGGTTGGAGAGGGTGCCAGGGGGGCATCCAGAGTGGTGATGAAGGCGATCCCAGGCCAGTTGGAGAAGGGCAGGCCGGAGGAGCCAGTGGAACAGGAGAACTGCAGGGCAAACAGGAAGGCGTGTGGGGGCACTGCTCAGAGCGTAGCAGAAGTTGTGCCGTCGCTGGAGGGGCACAGAACAGAGCTGGTGGCACAGGAGGATTCTGGGCGAGGATTCTGGCCAAGCCCAGCACCAGACCTGGCTCCTGCAGCGACGCCTCCCAAGCTGGAGCAGCGCAGGGCAGCAGGAGAGAGACCTAGAGCAGCATCCCAGCCAGAGAGGCCAGGAGCAGAAAGGGCAGCTTGGAAGGACGCTGCGGGGGCTGCTGTGCAGGGGGGGGCAGGTGATGCACCGTCTCTGATGGCACCTCCCAAGCCATGGAGGTGTCGGTCGGAGGACGTGGTGGGACAGGGGACTGGGGAGGTGGCCAGTAGTGTGATGAAGGCAGGAGCAGGAGACGGACTGTGGAGGGTAATCCTGGCCGAGCCAGGGTGGGACAGGCTGGAAGGGGCAGGGGGAGAGGCGGCTGGCAAGCCAGGTGGCGGTGCGGTACACTCAGTAACAGACACCCTGCCTGTGGAGGCCCCAGCGCAGCTGGAGAGGGGCAGGCTGGAGGAGGCAGGGGGAGAGGCAGCTGGCAGGCCGTGCAGAGGTGAGGTGCAGTCAGTAGTAGTGGACGCCCCATCTCTGGAGGCTTCTGCCCAGCTGGAGGGCACCATGGAGAGCCCGGGAGCCGACAGTACAGTGCCCGGGGGTGCCACCCCCAGCACATGTGAGCCCCTGCTGGAGAGGGCTGGGCCGAAGGAGGCAGCAGGTTCCAGAGAGTGTGGTGGGGCTGTGGGCTCCCTGCCCAGCAAGGAGGATGCCAGTGGGGCAGGGCGCCCTCTGGAGAAGCAGTCAGGGCTCTGCACAGACCGGCTGACCACCTACATCGGCCCAGGAAGGACCAGCAGACAGGCTGCAGCCCTTGCACTGATGCCTCCCCAGGATGCGCCCATCCTGGGCCCCCCGTCCCCCTTCGCTGAGCCTTACATCTCACAGTGCCTCTTCACTTTGAGCCTCCCGCCCACCCACCCTTCCCGGGAGAGGAGTGCCAGCCCATCATCCAACGAGGGGACCCAGGCGTCCGGGCGGGAGCCATCTCCCCCGCCCTGCGGCGCTGCCCAGGATAGCATAGGGCAGGAGGCGGCCCAGGTAGGGACAGCGAATGCTTGTGCCCCCCAGCCCTGCCAGCTGCCATGGCTGCCTGCCCGCCCTTGCTTCCAACTAATCCTAGGGGCTGTGTGTTTGGAGGGGGGGGGCTGTGGAAGGACAGACAGACCCACAGCATTGCTACAAGTATAAAGCTTTTAATTGGGATGTGTGAAGGAGATAAAACTCATTGTGGGCTAACTGCCTCCTCCCCTTTAATTGGGGCTGAGGATAACACCTGGAGATGGATCTTCAGGGCCCACAGACCCCTGACTAACCCCCTCCACCTCACTCTGTGACCCACAGACCCCTGCCTGCATCCAGCTTGCTCACTGTGCTGCATGGGGGTGGCTGGATCCCAGCTGCCAGTGAGCCCTGAGCCAAGCCCCGCCAAGAGAACACCCTTGCCTAGCAGGGGGAAGGGGAGGGTGCAGCAGCCGGGACTTGCCTGGGTCTTTGTCCCATATAGCCCCAGCCCTTCACTCCTGGCTGCCATGGGGTAAGGGGGTGGCTTGGTGCCTGTCGGTGTGGGGGATCCCTAATCATGTGGGAGGTCCTGGTGACAGGTGGTGGTGTTGGGGTTATGCAGGCAGGAGAATGGGGGAGCCAGGAGGGCAGTATGGCTGGCCAGTGCTGGTGTGGGCGTGCTTTGCCTGGCATGGGGTGATCCAGTGCATCCCTGACCCATATCCCACCCCATCCCCTATTTATCTCCTAGGAGGAGCCTCCAGCAACCAGCCCAGGTCTGGTCAGCTGCAGCCAGTCACTGCTGGAATGGTGCCAGAACGTCACGGCCGGCTACCGGGGTGTCCGGGTCACTAACTTCACCACCTCCTGGCGCAATGGGCTGGCGTTCTGCGCCATCCTGCACCACTTCCACCCAGAGAAAATGTGAGTCCTGCAGCTGAGGGGCAGTGCTGGGAGCCGGGGCTGGGATAGCAGGGGGTTGCAGGTCAGGATTGAGGGGCACCAGGAGACGTGTGTGTTGTGGGGGAGGCCATGTCTTGGTATGGAGGGGGGGGCGTGTCTCTGAGAGGCAAGTGGGAGTGGGGTGGGGACTCAAGAGACCCCATTCACTAAACAGGATCTATCTTTGTCATGTCTGTCTGCCCCCTCTCCAGCAATTATGAGACCCTGGACCCTCTCGCTATCAAAGAGAATAACAAGCTGGTAAGTTGGGGACCCTGGCAGATGCTGGGGAAGGAAACTGTAAGAACATGATACTGACTCAGCCTCATGGTCCATCTAGCCCCGTAGCCTGTCTTCCGACAGTGACTGGTGCCAGATGCTTCAGAGGGAATGAACAGAACAGGGCAATTTACCAAGTAGTCCCTCCTGTGTTCAGTCCCAGCTTCTGGCTGTCAGAGGCTTAGGAACACCCGGAGCATGGGGTAGCCTCCCTGACCATCTTGGCTAATAGCTATTGAGGGACCTATCCTCCATCAGCTTATCAAATTCTTTTTGAGTCCAGTTATACTTTTGGCTTTCACAGCACCCCCTGGCAATGTGTTTCACAGGATGACTGTGTGTTGCATGAAGAAGTTCTTTCTTGTGTTTCTTTTAAACGTGCAGTCTATTGATTGAATTGGGCGACCCAACCCCCTCCCAGCCGTTATGCGAAGGGGTAAATAACACTTCCTTTTTCACTTTGTCCACACCAGTCATGATTTTGTAGTCCTCTATCACATCCCGCAGAGCCATCTCTTTTCAAAGCTGAACAGTCCCAATCTTTTTAATCTCTGCTCATACGGAAGCACCCCCATCATTTTTGTTGCCTTTCTTTTTACCTCTTCCATTTCTATTTTTTTTGTTTTGAGATGGGGTGAAGAGAACTGCATGCAGTATTCAAGGTGTGGGCATACTATGGAATTATACAGAGGCATCGTGCTATTTTCTCTCATTATTTATCCTTTTCGTAATGATTCCCAACATTCGTTAGCTTTTTTGACTGCTGCAGATATCAGAGATGTTTTCAGAGAACTCTCCACAATGACTCCAAGATCTCTCTCTTAAATGGTAACAGCTTACCATCATTTTGTATGCAGAGTGGGGATTATGTTTTCCAGTGTGTGTTATTTTGTGTTTATCAACATTGAATTTCATCTGCCATTTTGTTGCCCAGACACCCAGTTTTGTGAGATCCCTTAGTAGCTCTTCGCAGTCTGCTTTAGGCTTAACTATCTTGAGTAATTTTGTATTGTCTACAAACTTTGCCACTCTCACTGCTTAGCCCCTTTTCCAGATTATTTATGACTATGTTGAATAGATCCTTGGGGGACCCTACTGTGATGGGATCCCAGGGGTGCAGGCTGGGACTGTGGGACTGCTGTGCCCCCTGAACTCTCTCCAACCTGGGCTGTCTCTCACAATGCCTTGCTAGTGACCAGCAGAAAACCCCTCCAAGCACTGTTATCACTCAGCACAATCGCATGTGGAGCCCCACACCCAGCTAGATTGCATGAATGCTCCCAGAGCCACTCATGAATCACACAGAGAAAGGCACCAGCCAAATCCCCCCAGCTTAGGATGACCAGATGTCCTGATTTAATACGGATAGTCCCGATATTTGGGGCTTTTTCTTATATAGGCTCCTATTACCCCCACCCCTGTCCTGATTTTTCACTCTTGCTGTCTGGTCACCCTACCCCAGCTCCCAGCATTGTACCCCAGGAATATACCATCTTGCACTGCTCAAGATGAGCAATGCAGATTTATGAACTGGTTCACCACTTCATCAATGGAAAGCGGATACACACCACCTTTGCAAACCTGAGCAGATTTACCAAACTCTTCATACAAAGTCACTGCTAAAGAGAAACAGTAAAACAAATTTATTGATTACAAAAGATAGATTTTAAGTGATATTAAGTAATAGGCAAAAAGTCAGAGTTAGTTACCAAAAGAAATAAAATATAAGCATGCAGTCTAAACTCTCAACCCTATTAGACTGAGCAACATCTAGATTAAGCAGTTTTTTTCACCCCACTGGATATTGGAGTTCATAGTACACAGATTTCACACTTGAAATCTGGGCCAGTCCCCTCAGTTGGAGTCTTCAGTGTCCTTATTGATTGCAGTGTAGGTGGGTGAAGGAGAAAGGCCCAGCATGGGCCTCCTGTGTTCGGTTTTATACCCTCAGTCCATGTGCTTGGAAAACACAAGTCCAGGCATGTCTGGGGTCATTGCAGAGTCTCCAGGCAAGGCTGAGCAATTCCCTGGTGTGGCCTCATGCAGGAGAGTCATTAAATTGTAGCTCCCTTGCTGGACAATGGTTGTTGATGGGTTGTTTGTCATGCCACCCTGGTGTTGGTTACTTTCCTTGCTGTTGCCTCTTGGGAGCTAATATCTGAATGAGTCCCCAACTTACAGCATGTTTTAGTGACAACCATACAACACAATTTTCATGACTTCATATACATTAATTATACACATATATGGATAGAGAAATGACTTTCAGCAGATCATAACCTTTCCCCTGAGACCCTACAAGGCATGCTTTATATGTAAGATCATGATTATGTAAAACTGAGAAATATGGGGATTCCAGGATGCTCCCCCAAGGTATAAAATGTCACACCCACTGTTTACCTCTCTCCACTGTGAAAACTGACCATCTATTCATACCTTTTGTTTTTAACCAGTTACCAAGCCATGAGAGGACCTTCCCTCTTATCCCGTGGCAGTTTATTTTGTTTAAGAGCCTTTGGTGAGGGACCTTGCCAAAAGCTTTTTGAAAGTCCAAGTACACTATATCCACTGGATCACCCTTGACAACATTTGCTGACCCGCCTCAAAGAATTCTAGTAGATTGGTGAGGCATGATTTCCCTTTACAAAAGTCGTGTTGACTCTTCTGCATCATATGTTCGTCTATGTGTCTGATAATTCTTTTCTTTACTATAGTTTCAAACAATTTGCCTGGTACTGATGTTAGGCTTACTGGCCTGTAATTGCTGGGATTACCTCTGAAACCTTTTTTAAAAATCAGTGTTACATTAGCTATCCTCCAGTCATCTGGTACAGAGGTTGATTTAAGTGATGGGTTACATACCACAGTTAGTAGTTCTGCAATTTCATATTAGAATTCCTTCAGACTTATTACTGTTTAATTTATCAGTTTGTTCCATAAACCTCCTCTATTGACACTTCAATCTGGGACAGTTCCTCAGATTTGTCACCTAAAAAGAATGGCTCAGCTGTGATGATCTTCCTCACCATGGGCAGCATGTATGTTCCTCCCCAAACAGCCCAGTGTGACCCTGCCCATGCTCCACCCGGAAGGCCCCCTCCTGTTTGCCTGTTTCCCTTGGCCCCAGCCCAGGCAGGCTGCTCATCTTCAGGGAAGCATGCTGGGTTTGGAACTAGGGTGGCTGCAGCCAGCCTGTGGCCAGGACTTGGGGTGGCTGGGGCTGCGCTGGAGGAGAGGGGTGCATGCCAGCACTGGGGTTGCGCGCCTTGTGCTCAGGGTGGCTGCAGGTGCTGGGGCCTGTGCGCCCCCCACTCAGTGCTCGGGGGCTGGGGGACCATTCATCAGCCACTCGGCGTTTGGGGGCTGGGGAGGGCCGTGTGCTGCCCGTGGCTGGGGAGGGGGGATGTTCCACTGGCCTCCCCACCTAGAGCTTGAGAGCTGAGGGGGGGTTGCACACTTCCCAGCATTCGGGGGTGGGGGGATGCCACCCGCTGCACGCTCAGAGGGGTGAGGGGGACTGTGTGCCGCCTGCCTAGAATGCTGGGGGTGTAGGGGGCTAGCCCATGTTCCTCACATCCTCTGCTGTGAAGACTGATAGAAAGCATTCATTTAGCTTCTCTGCATTGGCCTTGTCTGCCTCGCATGCCCCTTTAGCACTCAATTGTCCAATGGCCCCACTGATTGTTTGCCAGGCTTCCTGCTTCTGATGTACTTAAAAAAAAGTTATTGGTTCCTTTCTATTTTCCTCAGTAGGATTTGACTTCCATTTTTTAAAAGACGTATTTTGTCTCTAACCACCTCTTTTACTCTGTTGTTTAGCTATGGTGGCATTTTTTGGTCCTCTTGTTGTTGTTTTTTGTTTTGTTTTTTTTTAATTTGGGATATACATTTTGTTTGAGCCCCTATTATGGTGTTTTGAAAAAATCTCCATGCAGCTTGGAGGCATTTCACTCTTGTGACTGTTCCTTTTCATTTCCATTTAACTAGCCAAATTTTTGTATCAGTCCCCTTTTGAAATTAAATGCTACTTTTGGTGGGTTTCTTTTGTATTCCACCTCCCCTCCAAGGATGTTAAATTTAAATATATTATAGTCACTATTACCAAGTGGTCCAGCTATATTCACCTCTTGGACTAGATCGTGTGCACCACTTAGGACTAAATCAAGGAATTGCCTCTCCCCATGTGGGTTCCAGGACTAGCTGCTCCAAGAAGCAGTCATTAATGGTCTCTAGAAATTTTATCTCTGCATCCTGTCCTGAGGTGACATGTTCCCAGTCAATATGGGGATAGTTGAAATCCCCCATTATTATTGGGGTTTCTGTTTTTGTAGCCTCTCTAATCTCCCTGAGCATTTCACAGTCACCATCACCTTCCTGGGGAGGTGGTCAGTATATTCCGAGTGCTATCCTCTTATTATTCAAGCATGGAATTTGCCACAGAATCTCTATGGATAGACTGTTTGGTGCATTTAAGATTTTCCCTATATTTGATTCTATGCTTTCTTTCACATATAGTGCTACTCCCACACCAGCACGACCTACTCTGTCGTTCCTATATATTTTGTACTCTGGTATTACCGTGTCCCATTGATTATCGTCATTCCACCAAGTTTCTGTGATTCCTGTTGTATCAGTATCCTCATTTAGTTCCAGGCACTCCAGTTCACTCATCTTAATGTTTAGACTTCTAGCATTGGTGTACAAGCACTTACACAATTTGTCAATATTCAGTTGTCTGCCTTCATGTGATGTAACCGAATGGGACCCTCTTTCCTTTGACTGACTCTCTTCAGTTCCTGCCTTTATCAACTTCTAGTCTCTCCTCCTTACTAGGACATAGAGAATCTCCATTAATAGATCCTGCCCTAAGGGATGTGTCTGTCCGAACCCTGTGATCCTCCACACTGGTCGGCTTTCCCCCAGCCCTTAGTTTAAAAACTCCTCTTCCACCTTTTTAATTTTACATGCCTGCAGCCTGGTTCCATTTTGGTGTAGGTGGAGCCCATCCTTCCTGTATAGGCTCCTCCTTTCCCAAAAGGTTCCCCAGTTCCATATAAACCTAAACCCCTCCTCCCTACACCATTGTTTCATCCATGCATTGAGACCCTGCAGTTCTGCCTGTCTAACTGGCCTGTGTGTGGTACTGGAAGCATTTCAGAGAATGCTACCTTGGAGGTCCTGGACTTTAATCTCTTATCTAGACGCCTAAATTAGGCCTTCCAGACTTCTCTCCTATCCTTCCCTATGTCATTGGTACCTACATGTACCACGACCACCGGCTCCTCCCCAGCACTGCATGAGTCTGTCTGGATGTCTCAGGAGGTCCGCAACCTTCACACCTAGCAGCCAATTCACCAGAGAATATTAGGGAACTGCCAGGGTCATCTAGTCTAACCCCTTGCCAAGATGCAGGACTCGTGTCTAAACCATCCACAACAGACGGCTATCCAGCCTCCTTTTGAAAACCTCCAGTGAAGGAGTTTCCACACGCTACTGAGGCATCTGTTCCATTGTCCTACTGTTCTTACAGTTAGGAAATTTTTCCTGAGGTTTAATTGAAATCTGCTATGCTGTAGTTTGAACCCTTTGCCTCTTGTCCTGCCCTCTATAGGAAGAGAGAACAACTTGTCTCCATCTTTTTATGGCAGCCTTTCAAGTATTTGAAGACTGCCATCATATCCTACTTCAGTCTCCTCTTTTCTAAACGAAACATATCCAGTTCCTTCAGCCTTCACTTGCATGGCTTGCATTCCATCCCTTTGATTATCTTTGTTGCTCACCTCTGGATCCTTTCTCCACATCCTTTCTATACATTGGTGACCAAAACGGGACACAGTACTCCAGCTGAGGCCTAACCAGTGCTGAGTAGAGAGGTACTATCACCTCTTATGACTTGCATGCTATGCCTCTGTTAATGCAACCTAAAATTGCATTTGCTTTTTTTGCAGCAGCATCGCATTGCTGACTTGCATTGAGGTTGTGATCCACCACAACTTCCAGATCCTTCTCAGCAGTGCTTTTCCAAGCCAGTTATCTCCCATTCTGTATTTGTGCATTTGGTTTTTCTTCCCTAAATGAAGCATCTTTCATTTGTCTTTATTGAATTTCATTTTGTTCTCTATACCCCGGTTGTCCAATTTATTGAGATCCCTCTGAACCTTAACTCTATCCTCCAAAGTATTGGCAATCCCCCCACCCCCTTTTGTCATCTGGAACTCTGATCTGTATGCTCTCTATTCCTACATCCCTGGTCATTAATAAAGATGGTCAAACTATACCGGGCCCAGAAGAGCAACTGTGGAACCCCACTTGAGACCACTCTCTAGTCCGACATCATTCCATTCATAGTTACTCTTTGTTAGCAGTTGTTTACCCAATTATGTATCCACTTAATGGTAGTTCTGCCGAGACCACATTTCACCAGCTTATCTATCAGAATGTCCTGTGGGACTGTGTCAAAAGCCTTGTTGAAGTCCAGGTATATTATGTCTACCGCATCCCCCATGTCCACCAAATCAGTTACCCTGTCAAAGAAGGAAATGAAGCTGGTTTGGCATGATTGGTAAATCCTTGCTGGTTGCTAGTGATCACCCCTTCATCGTCCAGGTACTCGCAAATTGAATGTTTTATACATTGCTCTAGTAGCTCTCAGGTATCAATGAATGGTCTGTAGTTCCCCAGCTCCTTCATTTTCCCTTTTCTACGTTTGCCCTTCTCCTGCCTTCCAGGATCTCTTCTGTCATCCATGAGCTCTGCAAATATTATTGCCAGTGGCGCCGAGATTTCTTCAGCTAATTTCTTCTGTACCCTGGGGTGAACAGCATCCGGCCCCGCTGATTTGAATTCAGCCAAATGTGGTTCTCCTGGTCATCACAGAGCGAGCCATCTATATTTCTAATAATCAAATCTGGCTCTTCCTATGAACAGGAGTCCACTCCCCTGAAGAGGACGGAGGAGCTGTTCTGGGTTGGGGAGACTCCCTCCCCCGGGGTTAGGAACTCCCCGCCATGGGATGGAATGCAAGCCATACGAGTGAAGGCTGAAGGAGTTGTGTATGTTTACTTTAGAAAAGAGGCACTTGAGGGGGGACATGATGGGAGTATAGGCTGTGGTATATGTGGCCTGGTGATCAGAGCACATAGGGGCTGGAGGGATGACCATGGGGCGTCAGGACTCCTGGGTCCTATCCCTAACTCAGTGAGGGGGCTGGATATTGGGGTTAGTCACATACCCCGGTTTGTCCCCTCCCCCCAGGCCTATGACGGCTTTGCCTCCCTGGGCATCTCGCGGGTGCTGGAGCTGGCCGACATGGTGTTCCTGACGGTGCCCGACAAACTCATCGTCATGACCTACCTGTGCCAGATCCGGGCCTTCTTCACGGGCCAGGAGCTGAACGTGGTGCAGATCGCCAACAACAGCAGCCAGAGCACCTACAAGGTTGGCAAGTTCGACTCGGACCCCGCCTTCTCCATTGACCCTGCCCGCTTCTATGCTGAGCGTTTCCAAAGTGCCGCCAGGGGGCCCGAGGAGCCTGGGAGCACTGCCCATGCTGCAAAGGACGATGGGAAGGCAGCAGCCAATAAAACTGTGACAGGAGGAACTGAATTGGCCAAGAAACTGGAAGCAGAACTCACTGCCCCAAAAGATGCTGGGACTGATGCCAAGACAGGTGATGTAAAGGATGCTGGGAAAGTGACTGTAAATGGCACCATATCCCAAACAGCTGTGCAATCAGAGGTGGAGCCCTCAGTCACAAAGGATGCTGGGAAGGTGCCAATCAATGATGTGACAACCAAGCCAACTATAAGTCCAGAGGCAGAGCCACCCACCCCAAAGGATGGAGGGAGCAAAGCCGCAAAGGATGCTGGGAAAGCATTGGTCAATGGTGCAATGTCCCAATCAGCCAAGAAACCAGAGGCAGAGGCTCTTCCCCCAGAGGATGCTGGGAAGGTGCCGGCCAATGGTGATGAGAAGCTGGTGCCCCCTCCACGGCTGAAGCGTCAGTCTGTACGGAACGGGGAGGCGCCAGACCAGGCCGAGCGATCCCTGCAGCGCTCGCTGTCCACGGGCAGCCAGGGCCCTGTGGCCCCACCACGCTCCCATGGCAGCAAGTCGGGCTTCTCCCACGTGCGTGATGCAGACCTGCTCAAGAAGCGGCGCTCGCGGCTCAAGAGCGAGTCACTGTCGATGGATGAGGGGGAGGCGGGCGGCCCCCCAGGGGAGACATCACGGAGGAGGTCTGATTGGCTAGGAACGGTGAGTGGGGAACGGGAAGGGATTCGGTTATTGCAGAGTTTCTCCAGGGCACTCCTTTGTTGTTGTAGGGTCTGCATGCACTCGTTTGTTATGGTAGAGTCTCCCAGGAGCACTGGTTTGTTATTATAGAGTAGCTCATAAACAGCATACATCAGGGGTAGGCAGTCTATGGCATGCGTGCCAAAGGCGGCACGCAAGCTGATTTTCAGTGCACTCACACTGCCCGGGTCCTTGCCACCGTTCTGGGGGGGGCTCTGTATTTTAAATTAATTTTAAATGAAGCTTCTTAAACATTTTTAAAACCTTATTTACTTTACATACAATAGTTTAGTTATATATTATAGACTTATAGAAAGACCTTCTAAAAACGTTAAAATGTATTACTGGCACGCGAAATCTTAACTCTGAGTGAATAAATGAAGACTCGGCAGAGCACTTCTGAAAGGTTGCTGACCCTTGGCATACATAGTCCTAGTATTTATGAAAGACCCTCCCTCCTGGGATACTCTAATAGCAACCTGGCACATGCAGCCCCATGAGTCCTTACAGTAACCAATTAGCACGTACAACCCTAGCAATTTATGATTATAGGGTCTCTTGGGGCTGCATGCACAAGTTTGTTATTATAGGTTCTCCTGGGAGCATTGGTTTGTTTTTGTAGGGTGTCTCGTAAATACTAGGCTGTGCATACTAGTTTGTTATTGTAGGGTCTCTTGGGGACACTGGGGTTGTGCTGTGCAATTTGTTATTGTAGAATCTCTTGCGGCTGCACAGACTCGTTTGTTATGGTAGGGTCTCATGGGAGCTGGTTTATTATTGTAATGTCCCCTATCCCTTTTCTCCACCAGGATGACCGTGAAGGCATGATGACCCCCAAGGCGGGACCCCCTGCTTCCGCCAGGACTCAGCAGCCCCCAGGTGAGCCTGGGTTTTCTGTAGAGTCTGCCTTATTTAGCAGCAACAGGTTTTGGGTGGGCGGGGAGATGGATCCTTAAGGGGGAGCAGCATGGTTGTGTTAATTTTGACACACTGCAGGCCCAGAGTGTCCAAGGTGTTAGCAGATCCCTGTCACTGCACAACACTAAAGTGCTAACCCAGGCTCAGGGTGTGGAATTCGGAGACCTCAGCCTGCTTATTTCCAGGGCAAATACTCCATTAAAAATCCCTTTAACCTTGTATTGAAAAGACAGAAAAGGAAGGGATAGGAGTTACCGGGGCAGGGTCCCACAAAATGGGGTGAGTTGGTGACAAAATGGCAGATGAAATTCAGCATTGATAAGTGCAAGGTAATGCACAAGCAAAAATAACCCCAAGTACGCATGTCTAACGGTGGGGGTCTAAATCAGCCGTTACCCACAAGAAAGAGATCTTGCAGTCACTGTCAAGAGTTCCCTGAAAACTTTAGCTCAGTACACAGCAACGGCCGAAAAGGCTAACGGGCTGTTTGGAATCATTAGGAAAGGGATAGAAAATATCATAATGCCACTATACAAATCCATGGTACATCCACACCTTGAATAGTGTGTCGGGTTCTGGTGTCAAAAACGATTGAGTGCCACTGGAGGGCTGGAAAGATGATCAAAGGGACAGAACAGCTTCCATATGAGGAGAGGCTACAAAGATAAGGGCAGTTCAGCTAGGAGAAGAGACAACTAAGGGAGGATAGGATAGAGGTCTAGACAATCATGCATGGTGAGGGAAAAGTGACTTGAGAAGTTTTATTTACTCTTCCTTAAATACAGAAATGGGGTCACCTGATGAAATTGATAGGCAACAGGTTTAATCCAGCCAAGAGGAAATACTTTTTTACATAATTAGCCTGTGGAACTCATTGCCGTGGGATATTGTGATGGTCAAAAATAGATCCATATTAAAAACCGAACAAGGTAGTTCATGGAGAACGAGTCCATCAATGGCTACTAGCCAGGGTGGTCGGGACTCGACCCCCTGTTTGAGGCAACCCTAAACCTCTGCTGGTAGCAGCTGGGATTCAGCTGGAGCCGGCAGAGATGGTGACATCAGCTGAGTCCTTCTCTCTGGCCCCAGGCACCCCTCAGGAGTAGGATGAAGGAGGCACCATGGTGTTGTGCTGCCTCCTCCAGTCCCAGGAGTCCACGGGGGTGGCAACCATGGTGGGGAAACTTGCTTCTCCTTCCTGGCCACTGTCATCCAACCAGCTGGCCTCCAGTCCCCTCTGTTTTGGCCACTGCTTAGGCCTGATTTCCAGCACCCCAATGTTGGCCCATTGCTTTCCGGGCTCACACTCATTTGCCAGACACAATTACCATACAGTAGCTGCCCTCTGCTTGGAGTAATTGTGTCTGTTTCCCTGCTGCACCTTTGCCCCTCAGCAGCTATTGTTCACACCCCAATAATTACAACAGGGCCTCCACCACCAGGGGGGGAGTTGGGGAATGGGGTTTAACTGCCTCTTGTGACCCCAATCTAATTGCCTCTCTCTGTCTTCTCCCCATAGAGACAGCCCCCTCCTCCAGTTCTACCCCCCAGGAGCCGTCCCGGGATCCCAGCAAGGAAACGAGCACCACAGAGGAGGAGGTTCCGGTAAGGATGGGTAACTGGGGGAGATGGTGGAAGGGACTGGGACACAGGGCCTTTCTCCTTGAGGGGGCGCTGGGTCTGACCTCCTGCCTCCCTGGCAGCGGTTCCAAGACACCAGCCAGTATGTGGTGGCCGAGCTGCAGGCGCTGGAGAATGAGCAGAAGCAGATTGATGCCAGGGCAGCTGTGGTGGAGAAGGAGCTGCGCTTCCTCATGGAGTCAGGTGCTGTGCCAGGACACCCAACAGCCCTGCGGCTGCTGGGACTAGTGATCATCAGGCGCTGTCCTGTGCCATCACCCCCTCCAGCATTGTGGCCTCTTAGTACCACCTGCTGGCAGCTTCTGGAACTGCTCAGGACCCCTGGGTGATGAGCCCCTTATGGGGTGGGAGGAGGGGAACGTGCTCTATATGGATGTCCTATTATCTGTGTCGCTGCCCTGCCACCCCCAGCTGGGCTTGAAGGGAGCAGGCAATTAACAGGGGCGGAGAGAAGTTGGGGAATGCACCAAAGGATGACCCCATCCCATTACTGGGCCATGCTCACCCTCCCACCATCAACACTCACTGCTGCACTGCCGCACAGGTGGAAATGGCACTTGCTGGTTCCTGCCATGTACTCACACCTCACTCCGTCCCCACCCGCCATTGCAGGCACAAACCAGGCCCAGGAGGAGGAGCTGATCCAGGAGTGGTTCACACTGGTCAATAAGAAGAATGCACTGATCCGGCGCCAGGACCAGCTGCAGCTGCTGTGAGTGACCCTGGGGGGGAGGGTGGTGGCTGGGCTTTTGATGATCATCCAAACCATGCGGGGGAGAGGAGAGAATATGTAACCTTGGTAATGACACCCCCCCCCCATCTTCTCCTCCTCCTCCCCCCAGGATGGAAGAGCAGGACCTGGAAAGACGATTTGAGCTACTGAGCCGGGAGTTGAGAGCCATGTTAGCTACTGAAGGTGAGGGCTGGGCCCCTGAGAGCAAAGGGGCTGGGAGTCTGTGGAAGGGGCAGGGGGCTCTTGCTCTGGGCTCTCACCTGAGATGTCTCTCTAACCCCTGCAGACTGTCTCAAGACAGAAGCCCAGCAGAGGCGGGAGCAGCTCCTATTGGAGGAACTGGTGTCGCTGGTGAACCAGCGGGATGAGCTGGTGCGAGACCTGGACATCAAGGAGAGAATGTGAGTCTGGGCATGACTTTCAGGTCAGGCGTTTGAGGTCAGGCATGGTACCCTAAGTTTTAACTTGCATTCCCCCTTCCACCCTTCTCCTCACAGAGCCTTGGAGGAAGATGCCAGGCTGCAGCGGGGCCTGGAACTGCGACGGCGCAAATACAGCCGCAAAGATAAGTGCCGCATCAGCTAAGAGGCAAATGGCCACTCCACAGTCCTTGTCAGTGTCCTGTGGCTGGGATACTTCCCAGGATGCCTGCCTGCCTCCCTCTTAAAGGGCTCAAAGGTTTGCCTGCTGCTGCAGTTACCTCAGTGCCTCACTGTGTTGCCCCTTGTACATCTTGCTGGTTTCCCTTCCAGTCTGGCCCCCCTCTAGGACAGATGCAGTTTCCCAGCCTTCTCCAATGAATGCCAAGGGTAGCACAGGGAGCCTGGCTGTCCCCAATGGCAGAGGGAAACAGTTTACTGGGGGCAGGGTGGGACTATTTATTTTTGTGTGTGTGAGAGACTTTGTTCAGCTGGGTGTCCCTTCCCCATCCTGTCAGCTGCCATTTCACAGCCAAGTTGTTGGGGTTTTATCATGGTACAAAAAGTTGATGTGGGTTTAGGGAGGGCAGAAAACAGAAGTGCCTTGACAGTGCCATCCAGCCATGTATTGTAATGGCAAGTTTCAATTCCTTGTTCCCTGGGTATTTGCACTAATTTGTAACTGTTTGAAATATGAAATAAAGAGATATGAAAGAAAGCCAACTCATACACTGGTGCAACTGAGTTGTGTATAACAACTGCACTCAAAAGGAGTCAAAATTTCCAGAGACCTGCTACACAGATATCGATGTAGCAAATCCTCTGATCTATACACAGTATTGTCCAGTGGCTCTTAAACTTTTTTACTGGTGACGCCTTCCACACAGCAAGTCTGAGTGCGACCCACCCTTATGAATTAAAAACACTTTTTATATATTTAACACCATTATAAATGCTGAAGGCAAAGCAGGGTTTGGGGTGGAGGTTGACAGCTCACGACCCCCCATATAATAACCTCGCAACCCCCTGAGGGATCCAGACCCCCACTCTGAGAACTCCTGGTATAGTCACGCTTCTTACTACATTCTGTTGGCCACCAAGTCAACTTTGCTGTGATGCCTCTATGGATTTTTTGGAGGGCAGGGGCAGGAGGGGGACTAAGACCAGCCCAATTGCCTCAAGGAGGTGGGTGTGTGTATAAAAATTTTTTGGTGGCTTTAAAGAGGAGTTGGTAGCTCTGACAATTTAACTTCTGGAATAGCAAGAAAATATGCCCATGCACAAATCATTGTAATTTATTTATGTAGTTTTATACCTATGAAAAGTGATGTTAACATACAGGTGAACCTAGGGACAAATTTATAGTCGCCCCCCTCCCCAACCTTTTTCTTTTCCAGGCAGCAAGAACATGCTATAAGGGCAATTGCCTGCCCCCTCTCCCCTCATGCCACAAGGTCTCTGTTCAGGCTTTGCCTTCAGCAATGTAGCTTCTGCTTCATCCCCATGCAGTGGGGCTTTGGCTTTCACCCTGGGCCCCAGTACGTCTAATGCTGGCCCTGCTTGGAGGCCCTGCACTAAGTCATCTAACAAGACTGTGTTCTTGACACCTTTTCTCCCCAGGAGCAGCAACTGACCACTGGGAACCTCATGTGCGTGCCCACTGCTTGATGCCCGATACCCCCACTGTGGGTGCAGAAACGCCCCGGCTAACAACCACCTCCCCCTTGGGGACTCGTTGAGCCCCAGAAACCTTCTCAGTGAGTCTCACGCGGGAAAGGCCAGAGTAACCCCCGCCCCCACGACGGACGTGGGCGGGGGCTGCCCTGCTGCTGCTCCAGCGTCCGGTCCCAGAATCCAGTCTGCGCTGCATCGCCGCCCCCGCTCACAAGCGCTGTTCCGCTCCCCGCGCGGGGCGCTGGTGGTGCGCGCTACTCACGCCTGGTCTTTGGCTCCAGATGCAGCACCAACCTCTGCTCGCTCGCGCCTAGGCCGCTTCCGGGCTTATACCCCGCCCCCCCCCGATTGGCCGCCGCCCCGCCCAATACGAGCTGAGTCCCCGTCTGGCTCTACGGATGGGCGGGGGTCTGTTTCTCAGAGCGCACGCGCTGGGCCTCGGATGTTTCAGGGCGCATGCGCCGTTTCGCCAGTCTGGTGTCCGCCATAGGGGAGTGAACGCTCGGGGGTGGAGCCTGGTGCCCATAAGCGCGTGGCGCCAGCAGGGCTGGCATGATCCACTCCCCCAGGAGAGGGCGGGCACTGGGGCGGCGAGGACCCCTCCCCATTTTGGTCCAGCCTCTTCCCCCTTCGGCCCGGGGCTCAGAGCTGCCTGGCTTCGTTCCCCCCTTGTGCCCAGAGGAGCTGTGCCCCCCGCGGCGCAAGGTTAATGGAGCCAGTCCGCAGGGCAGAGCCCAGCCTCGAGGGGTCACCCTGGGGAAGAGATTTCCGACGCACATGGGCTCAGGCATCTCATGCAGCGGGGGGGGGGGGGCGCATAGAGGGAGGGAAACACCCTGGGGTGGGGGGCAGAATGGCTGCAGCGATCCTCCCGCCTCTGCGCACGGGGTGCGCTGGGGCTCAGAATGGGCACCCCAGCCCTCCAGTCCCTGCTTGCATTAGAGACAAACAGCTCCGCCGTCTGACCTTGGAAATAGACGAGCAGGAGCCTTGAGCCTAAACAATTTTACACACTTACGCTGGAATATCAAATTGAGTTTACCAGCATTCATTGAGCAGTACACCTTCCCCTCCCCCACCTGCAGTAATGAAACAAACATATTGTCCCCATTTTACAGGTAGGGAAACTGAGGCACAGAGGTGGTTTATTCAAAGGCACACAGGGATGAGGGACAGGACCCATGAGTCCTGACTCCCAGTCCTCTCTTCATATTGAGAGACAGAGGTGAAAGCTCCCTACCCCCACCGTAGATTGGGATGGGAAGGAATACACCCTCACTCTCCCCAGAAGACACCTGCAGCCTCTACAATAAAAAATACTAAATCCATCAAAAAACTTATTTAGCAAAAACAATCTGAGAGACCCACCAGCCCACAACAGCCTTACCACATCAGCCCCAGAGAGCGTCACTGGCAGATGGCTTCCTATTGCTGTCACAAAAGGCTTTTAGACAGAGATCATGCTCAGAGGCACAGCTAAGCCCGCCTCAAACACTCCTGAAGGGCAGGGACCCAAGCAAATTGCAGCAGCCCAGGCATTTCTCCCTTTGTGTCAGAACCCAGTAAGGGTGGGGCTAGAAAGGCTGGGCTAAGGGAAAGGCTGAGATGGAAGATTTTCTGACCCTACCCCACCCCCATAAGCTGAAGAATGCCTTTTACAGGGGGGAAGGCATGCAAAGCAGGGAAACTAGGAGTAGAAGCAACGTCAGCTGATGGTATCAGCAAAAAACAAAACTGAGGAAGGAAATAAACCAAAAACGTTCTTATGACAAGATCCCTAGCCTGGCCAAAGCAATATGATTAGGTGACATTAACCCAGTAAAAGTAGCTGAAGAAAGCACAGGAGATATAGTAGGAGCCAGGTTACAAGATGGGGATCTTTTAGCGGAATGTAAAACCAAAGAGCAGGCTGGTTAAAAAACACTTGGGACAGTTACAGTAAGTTGCCAGGTACCAGGGTGTTTGACTGAGGGCTAGTCTACACTGGCAATGCTTTAACGTGCCTTATGTGGTCATGCTCTCCCAGCGCTCTAAAAAACCCACCTCAATGTGTGAGGCATAGCTCCCCAGCGCTGGGGCATGGTTTACCCTGGTCCTTTACAGCGCTGCAACTTGCTGCGCTCGGGGGGGGGGGGGCAGTGTTTTTTACACCCCTGAGCGAGAAAGTTGCAGCACTGTTAATTGCCAGTGTAAACAAGCCCTGAGACAAATGATGTGCCATTAGGACTGACCAATGAGGCAATACAAGTAAATTAGCAGAAGAGACAGCAAGGTTTTAATAGTAGTGGTGATTATATTTAAGGACAGGCGTCTACCTGAGAAAATAACATTAGGGTTTCAGATCTCCAGAACCAAGCCATATATTCTCCCCGCCCCTAAGATGTTACATATGCCAATAGGGTGAGCATGTGGCAAATGTTTGGCAAGGGAAAATGCGGGATGGTCAGCGTAGGGGCCAGCATGACTGTGACAATTGCACAGAAATGGCAGAGGCTGCGTGTACTGCTGTGGTAATCCCAGTCTGGCAGCTAGAAGGTGTAGTGCAGCAAAACAAGCTAAGGAGACACAAAAGCCAAAAGTTAACATGTGGAAGCTGTAAGGTGGCTCTGAAAACATCAGGTGGAGCAGGGAGAGAGAATCAGCAAGGCCATGGGTACTGCGACATAGCCGCCCTCTATGCCAATAGTGCAAACACTGCACAAGGAACAGGTGATGATCTACTAGTAGTGAAAAAAGGGGTTGCTGCATTTACAATCAAAGTGAGAAACTGCACATCATAAAGGGGGGGGGGGTTAGAAAAAAATCAGATTACAGCAAGGACCATGGAAACCTACTGGTGTGTTAGCAATTTGTCAATGGACCATATTCCTGCAATTTTGAATGAGGTTCATGGTGAAATAGGACTCATCTGGGGATTACAATCTTCGGCTGGAGTGCGCACAGTTTGATAGCACGGGGTCAAGAATTAAAAGAAAATAGCCAGGAAATGAAACCAACCTCGATGTCCAGTGTATCCAGGTGGTTGGTTAAATAGCTTGGTTTTAAAATCCCAAGGTATATTGCCTTTAGACGAGACCAAAAACTAGGGAAAGGAAGAGGTGTTTGTACTTTCATAAGGGAAAGATTTCACTGCATAGCAGCAGAGAAAGAAGTAAGTCTTAAATACAATGAAGTTGAGATCCCAGTGCAGAAGAGAAATTTTTCTTTTAAGGATTTATAATATCTTTAACCCATGTAGGAAATCAGAACGCTTGGAATGACAAGGAATAGTGAAGAATACTAAAAGACCATGTATTATATGCAGTGACCTAAATAGTCATAACTTGTGGGGAAGACAGACAGCTGATACCAGGGGCACATGCTTGGAAAAGTTTATTGTTGAAAATGATCTAGTGGTTTTGACCAATGGTGGCCCAGCTAGGTTTAAGGCAACAGATGACAGTTTTTCCTGCTTAGCCCTGGGAATTATAACAGCAGATATTGCAGGTAGATGCAACTGGAAAAGGTGTAAGGAAGAAGGAATGGGAGTGATCATTTGCCTACACTTACCATTTTTCAGGGACAAGATGAGTGGAAGGTAATGAAAAATGATCCACCTGGTATTTTCAGAAAGCTACCTGGGAACTATTTACAAGCAAGTTACTGATTTTGTGAACGTTCATTGTGTGAGTGATGATGACAGAGAATTTCAATGACAATGTAATAAAGGAATTATGGCTATTGTAGCTGTTGCTATTAAATAAGATATTGAAGTAAGTATCCCAGAACTAAACCCTCCCCCTCCCTTCCAGAATGAGGTGTGCAAAATGATGGTTAAAGAATGGAACAAAGCTTATAAAAAAGCAAAAAAGGCAATTCATAGTAGAGATCTACCAAAGTATAAAAGTAATAAGGAAATTCCACAAAGCATTATTAAAAACGAACAACTAAAGAACAAAGAAAAAGTTGGAATCCGTGCTGTGGGCAGATAAACATACCAAGACATCAGAAACATTCAAGCAATTTAGAAGAATGACTGGAATTCAGACTAAGCCCTGGGCAGTCTACACTATAAACTTCGCTACAACTACATTGCTCAGGAGCATGAGAAACCCACACCCTGGAGTGACACATTTATACTGCCCTAACGCCCAGTGTGGACAGTGCAATGTCAGCAGAAGAGCTTCTCCCATCCACATAGCTACTGCCTCTCGGGGAGGTGGATTAACTTCACTGATGAGAGACTTTCTCCTGTCAGTGTAGTAGCTGAAGCACTGCATTCACTGAAGCACTGCAGCATTTTCAGTGTAGACCTGCCTAAAAGTAGCCACGTTCCAGGTCTAATTGGGACAGACAGAATAGAAGTTCTGATCATGAGAAAGCAGCTAAAATCGTGGTATGAAATGGACGGCTTGCCATAGAAATGCCCTTGGGTGAACAGGAATTCAAAAGTCTAGTACAGAAGAATGTAAAAGAGGAATGGCAAAAAAATTGGGAATAATGAGCGAAGAGGAAGAAGATTCTTTGATTTGTGCCCTACAGTTGAGGATAAGGACTTTCTTCAGGGCCTGACCTAGGACAATTAAGTGATTTGTTTAGCATGTTAACTGGCCACTGTGGCTTAAACAAAAATCTTTTTTGAATAAATAGACACAAGGAGGGACTATGTACGCACTATAGGGCAGAAGAAACTAATCACCACCTGTGATGAGTATGGAAGAGCTTTGATAACCGCATTCTAATGTCTTAAGGTAACAAAAGTTACATTGTTATTTAGTAAAAATAGTGGGGAAATGGGGTAGTGTCAGCAAGGCCTCCTTACATTATCTGAAGGGCACAGGACAAAGCAAGAGAGTATAAACTGCTGAGTACTGAGGCATCATAATTGCTGATGGTGATGGACTATTCAGTCAAGTCTGCTTCACCATTAAAAACAAAGAAAGAAAGAAACCCAGTGACATCTAATAGAGCAAGGAGAGATGGGCTGGGAGCCAGGATTCCTGGGCTCTATCCCAGCTCTGTGGGGGAAGTGGGGCTTGAAAGGGCGGAAGGGACTCTGGCCTCTGACAAATGGGATGATGAGTTGACATTAAATCCCCCCATCACCTCCCTGAGGGCAATGAACAGGCCCAGATACCATGGAGCTGGATGAAGGGCTGATGCTCACCTGAGACAGAACAGAGGCCATGGCTCATAGGCTAAGGCCAGAAGGGACCAGCATGATTACCTAGTCTGATCTGCACATTGCAGGGCACAGAATCCCCCCCTTCCCCCCCCAATCATTTGCCCCTAACCTCTGGCTAAGTTACTGACTTCAAGTTACAGAGGATCCACCATTTACTCTAGTTCAAACCAGCAAGTGACCCATACTGCAGAGGAAGGCAATAAATAAACAAAAAACAAACCCAGGGACTCTGACCATGGGAAAATTCCTTCCTGACCCAAATCTGGAGATCAGTTAGATCCTGAGCATGCAGGCGAGACTCGCCAGACACCTGGGAAAGAATTCTCTGCAGTAACTCAGAGCCCTCCCCAACTAGTGGCCCGTCACCGTCCCTTGGAGAGATTTGCTAGTATTAGTCATGGACAGTCACATACCATTGTAGGCAGCCCCATCATACCATCCCCTCCATAAACTTAGCAAGCTCACTCTGGAAGCCAGTTAGGTTTTTTGTCTCCAATGCTCCCCTTGGAACTTAAGGTGTGACAATGCTGCCCTTGGGGGCCAGCTGAGGTCACTCAATTAGGGTGAACTGTAAGCAAAATGGGTCAGACAAACCCCAAAGGCTGGTGGATATTCCAATACTTAGATTTACCACACCAGCGCAAAACAACTTCTGTAGTACTTCACTAGTCACTCAGAAGTCCAAATAATGCAGTTCCTTTAAAGTTCCCAGCCTCAGGCCTCCATCCAGGCACACACGTAGATATGATAATGATTCCTGAACATCTTATCTCATCATATAAAAGAAAAGGTTCTTCCAATCCCAAAGGATCAGCCACACACCCAAGTCCAATTATAACTTAGATCTTACCCAAAATACACACTTATAGTAAAATCTCATTAACTAAGCTAAAATTTATTACAAAAGAAAAGAGAGGGGGTGTTGGTTAAAAGATCAATATAATCCAGATTTTAATTCAATTCTTGAGGTTCAGATACATAGCAGAGATGAACTTGTAGTTGCCTAAAGTCCTTTTAGAAATAGTCCATAGGTTATAGTCCAATGTCCATATTCAGGGTGACTCCAGTCAGTGACTTGGGATCTCAATCCTTGCGGCTCAGGGTTTTCCCTTGTTGAAACCCAAAGCAGATCTGAGATGAAGGAGGATCGTGTCTCAGGGCTTTTATACATTTCCAACATCCTTTTGTCATGAGAAAACAATAAGCTTAACTTTCCTTCTCCCAAACATCATGGCAATTAGCACAGGGTAATTTATCCATTAAACAGTTCAGATACAAGTTACCGCAACCTTCAAAGAGACATATAGACAATAATACTATTTAACTCAAGTGTCTTCCTAAATACTGATATTCGTTTTTTGATCTTTGAATCAAAGCTATATCAATAGACAAGACTTGTTTGCTTACATCACAAGACCTGAGCAAACATCTACCCTTCTATCTCTAACAATGCAGGCTTGCATTTCAAAGCTCTGTAAGTTTACATATCTTCCTAACAAGTCTTTAAAGTTCAGCCATGGGTCATGTCAGTCTGTGAGTTAAACAACTCTTTCTGGCCCTGTGTCACCTTTCAATGAGATATATTACACTCATAACATCACAGAAGGCTGTTCCAGAACTTCAGTCCTCTGGTGGTTAGAAACCTTCAACTAATTAGTAATCAAACTTGTTGATGGCCAGTTTATAGCCATTTGTTCTTGGGTCCACATTGGCACTTAACTTAAATTATTCCTCTCCCTCCTCTGATGTGTTTATAGTGAGCAATCAGATCCCCCCTTAGCCTTCACCTGGTTAGACCAGGGGTCTCAAACACATGTCCCAGGGGGTTATTTCCTGCAGTCCACCAAGCTCTCTGCACACCCCCGCCCCCCCCATCAGAGTTATTTCCTGTGTCCACCAAGCTTCCCGAAGTGCCCCACCCCCAGAGTTATTTCCTGCGACCACCAAGCTCCCCTCACCCACTGTGCCGCATCCCCACTCCTCTGTCTACTTCCAGGGGCTTCCCACCACCAAACAGCTGTTTGGCAGCTCTTAGCGCTTTCCAGGAGGTTGGGGGAGGAGTGAGGAGCCATGTGCTCAAGGGAGGAGGCGGGAAAGAGGCTGTGCCAGGGATTTGGGGAAGGGGTTGCAATAGGGGCAGGACAGGGTGGAGCTGAGGTGGGGACTTTGGGGAAGGGGTTGGAATGGGGGAAGAGGTGGGGCAGGGCAGGGCATTATGGAAGGGGTGGAGTGGGGGCAGGGCTGAGGGGGTTGTATGTTTATATGAAAAGGTGTCAGTGATGCACCCCTGGGGCCAATGTACCCTCGTGGTGATTTGAGTTTGAGATCCCTAGGTTAGACTAAACAAGCCAAGCTCCTTGAGTCTCTTTTCTATTCCTCAGACCATCCTAGTAGCCCTTCCCTGCACATCTTCCCATTTGAATTCACCTCTTACACATGGGAGACCAGAACTGCACACAATATTCCAGATGTGGTCTCACCAGGGCCTTGTACAATGGTCCTAACACTTCCCTGTCTCTACTCTAAATACTTTGCCTCAGGCATCCTAGGACTGCACTAGCATTTTCCATGGCCCCATCACCCTGGCAGCTCATAGTCAGGTCTTTCTCTTCCTCTCTTGCTTCCAACTGAGAGGTCCCCAGCTTATAGGAAAAGCTCTTGTTGCTAGTACCTATGTGGACGGCCTTGCACTTTGCAGTATCACATTTCACCTCATTTCTATTATTCCAGTTTTCAAGGCTAGTCAGTGACACCCCACAACCAGAGCCCTGGGCGTAACCCAGTGCCCTGGACCGACAGGACGATGCCTACAGAGAACCTGATTCCTGGGTTCTCTCTCAATGGGAATGGGCAGTGGTTAGTGGTGGGGTGTCTCACTCAGATGCCAGCAATAGGCTCCTCCAGGCTGATCCAGGACAGAAGGAAGGTGGCAGCAGGGTTGGTGCCCAGCAGGGTAGTGGGCTTGCTGGGTCTCAGCTGGGGCAATGCCTGCAGATGCAGGTACCCAGAGCACACAGCAGTCAGCTCCCCTGCCTGCACCAGCACCTGGAGGGACAGGGCTCCAGGGAGTCCACAAGACTGCTGGGGGTAGACCAGCTGGAATGCCACAGCTTCCTGCACCCTCATCCACTAGTGCTTCCCCTCCTGTGTCCCCCCATTCTGAACTCCTCACTGCTTTCTACCCTCAGCCCTCACCTACCACAGCCTCTTGCCTCCCCACCCCCCACCTACTCACTCTCCTCCCATCTGCCTCCCTCCACCTCACCTGATGCCCTCTCCTCCTCCCCATCCCCTGCACTGACTGTCCCTCCCCCTGGACCCTCAGCTTCTCCCTCTCATTCCCACCCCCCATGTCCCTTCCAAGGGATTGTCAGGGATTTGGTTAAGTTAACTCTCCCCCCCCACCCCCATTAGTGTGTTAGTGAAATTACAGTGAGCATTTAGACCAGTTTAATTCCCCCCACCCCCCATACACACCCCTCCCAGAGCTAGAGACAGAACCCAGTCACCCTGGTCTAACCCACTAGACTCCACTCCCCTTCCAGAGCTGGGAAGAACCCAGGAGTCCTGGCTGCCAGCCCTCCCTCCCGACTCTCTAGTCTCGGCTGGTGGGGGAGCACAACTGTGCGCAGCAGGATAGAGAAGGAAGAAGCAGTTCCAGAGGGTATTGATCCGTGTGTTGAAGAGGTGAGTCTGTCCAAGGCAGACAGGGCAAGCCGGGCACGGTGGTTTTCCCATACCCAGGACAAGGGGATGCCAGCCACCATCAGGGCACCACTCTGCACCCTCCCTGTGGCCCAGGCCCAGCAGTACTGTCTGGCGAGGGGATCCGCATGTGGGGGTGCTTACCTGAGAAAAGAAAAGGTGAATGCAGCACTGCAATCTTCCCCCACAGCAATGCCCCCAGCCAGGGACTTGGGCGCTCTGAGCTTCCCCCACAGCAGTGCCCTCAGCCGGGGACTCGGGCGCTGTGAGCTTCCCCCACAGCAGTGCAACAGTTATTAAAACAACAAACCACCACAACATTGTAACTGGCATTAGGAACTTTTTACTTATTTGGATTGTTCAGACCCTGGATTAGAACCCAGGAGTCCTGGCTTCCAGCACCCCCTGCTCTAACCCACGAGATCCCCTCCCTTCCAGAGCTGTACCCCTCTGGGAAGGGGATTCTCACCTTGCAGTGGCCAGGTGGTAGGAGTGACCATAGGGCCCAGATGCCTGGTGGCCTTTGCTGCTCCCCTCTGCTGTGAGGCTGGCATTGGCCTGGCTCAGGGACAGGCACAGGGTCCAAGACTTACCCCCTCCTGGGTAATTCCTGGGGGTGGAGGGGGGAATAGGACGCAGGAGGGTGGCTTGTTTACTCTGAGGCTACCAAGTGTCTTCCCATCCCCACCCAGCTCAGTCTCTCCCCTGCCAACTCAGGGTCACACCGTGGGCTCTTCCATGCCAGTGTTTTCCCTCTCTGCTGTCCCAGATCCAACCCATGGGATCAGCAACCCCCTGCCCCAGTGAGACCAATGGAAATGGGCTCATCCAGCCCATATTCTCCCTGTCCCAGGACAAAACAATGGTATTGGTACCAGCTTGGCACCCCCACTCCACATCCCCACGAGCAGTGTTTATTCTGTACAGCTTCATTTATTGATGCATGAAAGGAGGTGGGGGGGCACACACATTGTCCATGGAGGGTTACCCAGAGGGGCCATCATGGGGTGCCGCTCTCCCATCTGCCTCACTGTCTGCTTGGCTCCCAGAGGGGGTGGCCCCGCAGACAGTGGCCAGGCCCAGCTGGTCATGGCTCAGGATCTCCAGCTGGTCATCATCCTCATTGGAGGGGGAGGCAGGGGCCTTTGGGGGGGCAAAGAATCGGACAAGGCTGTGGACCTCACGCAGCTCATAGATGGTCTCCAGGGCCAGCAACATGGCCAGGAGCCCCAGGAGAAGGTAACCTGTGGGGGAGAGATGAAGATCAAGGGACTGAGATGGAATTTCTCCCCTTTCCTCTGCAGCACAGCATCCCCATAGAGCCACCACCCTGCTCCCTGCAGCACAGCGCCCCCTACAGAGGCCACCCACCTCCATCCCTGCAACACAGGCCCTCTGCTGAGCCAGTCCCCTGACTCCCAGCAGCACAAGTGTCCCCTAATGACTGCCTGGAGAATGGCTCACAGGTGATGCTGATTTTGTAGAGATGGCGCAGCGAGGGGGGGCTGCCGCGACCTGGCACGTAGTCCCCAAGCCCAATGGTGCTGAGCGAGATGAAGCAGAAGTAGACGGACTCCAGGAAGGTCCAGCCGTTCTCCAGGGCCCAGAAGCAGAGGGCTGGCAGTAGGATAAAAAGCCCCAGTACACTCAGTCCCATGGCAGCTGCATGTCCCAGCGCTGCATGGCCCGGAGAGATGCCCCAGTGGGTGTGAAGATACCGAACAGGCCGGTGGCTCAACAGCCCCATGAGTTGCTGCAGGAGACAGGTGGCCAGGAGCAGGGTGACTGGGAGCCCCAGTAGGGTGTAGAAGATGCAGAAAACCTTCCCCCCATCCGACAGGGGCACCGTATGGCCATAGCCTGGGGGGAGAGAGTCAGTCGGGATGGGGGGCAGAGGCGGTGCCCCTCACTCCCAATCCATAGCTCACTGCTATCCCAGCTCTGCCCCCCATACCCCACCCTAACTCTGCTAGTGCCACTCACTCCTGACCTGCAGCCTCCTTCCCCGCCCTCCCAGCCCTGGGCTTCCTTCACCCCCCACCTCTGCTAGTGCTGCTCACTCCCAGCCCGCAGCCCCCTGCTCCCCCGGGCTCCCAGCGCCCCCCGCCCCTACCCGTGGTGGTGAGGACGCTGGCGGCGAAGAACAGCGCCGAGCTGAAGTCCCAGTTCTCGTCGTCCGAGACGTTGCCCAGCGCGGAGACCCCGTAGCTGTCGGCGTCCAGCACCCGCTGCAGCAGCTGCTCCAGGCCGGGCTCCGCCAGGCAGCCCTGGTGCTCGCGCACGAAGCCGGCCCTGGCGCCCCGCAGCGCCTCGCGGAGCCCGGCCTCCTGCGGCGCCTCGACCCCCACGAAGACGGCGGCGCCCAGCAGCAGGAAGAGCCCGTAGGCGCCCAGCAGCAGCCAGTAGCGCCAGGGCTGGGGCACCGCGGGCAGCTCCATGGGGCCAGCCGGGCTGCAGCTCCTTCCTGGCTGGGCCACACCTGCCGCGGGCGGAGCCGGCTGGGCCCCGGGCCAGGCAGGTGCAGCCGGTTCCTGGTGCTGCTGAGCTGGGCGTGTTAACCCTTCCGGCGCCGGCCTGGCCCGGGAGTCCAGCTCGGCTCCCCCAGGGGCGGGTCCGTAGGCCTCTGCGGAAGCCCCCAGAATGGAGCCTGCCGCAGAATCGACTCCCTCCGCCGTGGGCAGGAAGAGCCCTGAACCCGGAGAAACACCCCGGGGGGGAGGTTGCGGGGCTGGGAGCCAGGACTGGGTTCTACCCCCGGGGGGGTCTAGTGGTTAGAGCAGGCGGTTGAGAGCCAGAATCCCTGAGGTCTACTCCTAGCTCTGCTGCTGACCTTGGACAAGTCTCTTCCAGTGCCTCAGTTTCTCCTCCCATCCTGTGTCTAGTCAGACTGGGAGCTGTACAGGGCAGAGCCTGTTTCTCCCTGTGGGTCTCCGCAGCAGTGGGGGCCCCAATCTCTGCCAGCTGCTCCACAGACCCACAGGGAGAGGCAGACCCTGACCTGAACAGCTCCAGTCCCAGTCAGATTAGATAAAGACAGGATCATTCCCTATTGTACTGATGGGTAAGGTTGCCAGCCCTACCGGAATTGGCATCACTGTCCCGGTAACTATTGAAAGCAATCGGGAAATTTTAATAGTTATGGTACAATTAATGACATCATGGAGGTGAGGCGGGGAAAGTCTCCCGGAATAGCTTCAGTCAGAGTTGGCAACCCTGCAGATGGAGGAAACTGTGGTGCAGGGGAGAGGCAGGGACACATCCATGATCCTGCCTGGCACCTGCAGCAGAGATGGGATGTGAACTCAGGTGTGCTGATGCAGCACCCCAACCACAAAACCCTTCTCCCCTCCCCCATTACGGGCAAGGTTCTTCTGCACAAAATATGCAGCAAATCTCAGAGACCCCAGCATACAAAGGGTTAACCCCTGAGCGCTCCAAAGGGAGTGGGAAGGACTGACTGAGGGGAGGAGGGGAAGGGTCTGCTCCCAGCAGCTGCACGAGGCGGGGGTGACAGGAGGTCAGGGAAGGCATGTGTCTGGCTAGGCTATTGAAAGTGGCTGGCACTGGGGAGCGGGGTCAGTGGGGCATGAAGCTGTCCTCACCCCCAGGGACTGGAAGTGTGTGTGTGTTGTGAACTGAAATCAACAGTGACCCCCTACACACACACACACACCAGCTGGGATCTTTTGCAATAATCATTGGCAAAGCAGCTGGTCTCTGGGCAGCCGTTCAACACGGGAAGACCAGCACTGCAGGGGTAAAATGAATGGGTGCAGGGATCTCATTGTGTCTCCTAGAGCAGCGATGCCCCTCCCCTGCCCCCAGGGCCTTTGCCCAACACCGGGGACCTCTGGTCACATGCAGAGGTCACTGGTGCAGACAGAAAGAGTGTGGCCTAGCTGGTGGCATTCACACATGCTTCACACCAGGCCTGGGGTGTATCAGACCAATGGGCCCATCTAGCCTGGTATTGTGGCTGCTGGATTCAGAAACCTGGCAGCTCTGGGATAATTTAGCCCCAGGTAAAGGTTCCACTAGACTCCAGGAAACTGAGGCATGGCTCAATGTTGTTGAAGCTTAGACCCCAACTAAAACTGTGGAAACTGAGGTATAGTTCACTATTGCTGTAGCTAACATCTCAGCCAAACCCCAGGACTGGAGGAACCTTTTCCTAGGGACAAATTATCCCATAGCTGAGGGGGGTTTAAGCCTGCCACAGGACCAGGCTAGATGGAACCACTGATTATATTTTACCTCATCTAACTCTGAATATGGTGGCTATATTCACTCCCCTCTGGGTTTTGTTTTGTTTTGTTTTTGGTAATAAGGCTGAATGGAAATCTAGTTGCAATGAGTCCCCCAGGCAAAAGGTGTATGGGATAGCTCATTGGTTTGAACGTGGGCCTGCTAAACCCAGGGTTGTGAGCTCAATTGTTGAGGGAGGAATTTGGGGATTGGTCCTGCTTTGAGCAGCGGGTTGGACTAGATGCCTTCCTGAAGTCCCTTCCAACCCTGATATTCTATGTTTTTTTGAGGGACGGGGAAGGATTTCTCACAGGGCAGTGCAGAAACAAGAGGTGAAGATTAATAGGATAATTGAGAACCAATAATGAACTAAGAATGAGGAAATGATCCCGCCCTGGAATGTTGTGCTGGAGAATCCAGATATGAAGTAACAAGGAACTGAAAGTATCAGGGGGGTAGCCGGGTTAGTCTGGATCTGTAAAAGCAGCAAAGAATCCTGTGGCACCTGACGAAGTGGGTATTCAGCCACGAAAGCTCATGCTCCAAAACGTCTGTTAGTCTATAAGGTGCCACAGGATTCTTTGCTGCTTTTAAGGAACTGAAATAATATTGTAATGAAGTAAATAAAATAACCACACAATATTGTTAATGAATAGAATTAAATAATTAATCAAGATGTTAATAAAATAATGATTAAATTATTAACCCATGGCAAATCATACATAAAAATATTTAAACATAGATATAATTAAACAAAGAATGACTATAACAGTAAAATAATACATAAAACACTATTAACAAAATAAAATAAACAATTATAGCCTCAATTACTAGTTATAAAATTAATGAAATACATTAATACTATTTTGCAATCAAGTTAAGCATAAAATAAAGCTATTTTATTAATTATAATGAATAATTACATTATATTCACAAAATTATATTAAAATCTAATAAACACAAATAAAATAGAACAGTAAAACATAATAAAATACAACATTAAATGACAAGCCAACAATAAAACTATTTTGATAATAATTATAAAATGTATAACATAAAAGTATAATTATTGCTATAAAATGAATACAATAAAATAATTATATCAATTAAATAGATCAATAAATATAATCAATGAAAGAAAAACACTGCTAATAAAATATAATTAATTAATTATAAAACCATATAATCATAAATCAGATAAATGATAAAGTTTAATGAAATATAATGCACAATATAATCAATAAAAATAACAAAAATAATCTAATGATCACGCTAGTTAATAAAATGTGATCTATACAAGAATAAAATCAATAAGATAGATTTTAAAATCAGTTAATGAAATAAATAAGAAACATTAACTACAACAGGGAAAGCAGTAGAAAATATGTGAAAAAATAAACATGAAATTAACCCAACAAAAAGGAAGTGCATAATAAGAAGAGACAAACTACAGGAGGACACACGTATTAAAGTGGAGAAAGAATGCATTTTAAAAAAGTCAGTAAAGACAAATTTCATGTTAAGAAACTATAAACGATTCTGAAGTCTAACAAAGAGCTCATACAGTGTACGTTTAAAAATAAATTATGAATGTAAAACATGATGACAAATAGTACTAATATGACTGACTGTATGGATGAATAAATTACAACATATAGATACTAGACTGCAGGGGAGAAGCCTACACCCCATTTGGGGTTGTGTGGGGGAGACTGTAGGGGGATGATTCTGCACTCAGAGTGCGCAGAGGAAATAAATCTTAAGGGGCGATCCTGCCCTGCAGGCTGTGGGGGCTAGGTGGAATCTGGGTTTGATACAACCCTGATATATATCCCCCCACACACCTGCCTGCCTGCCTGATCCCCTTTAGAAACGGAACCAGAGCTCCTTCCTTCCCCTGTGCATCTCAGGGGTGCAATGAAGGGTTAATTCCTCCCTTCCACACCCCCGCCCTACTCCTGCCCCACAGGCCAGCTCCACTGTGAATTCTCTCTCTGGGGGGATTATTCATTGGACCCCCCTCCAGCACGTGCTGTGCCTATAATAGGGGATCCTTTTGTGTCTGGCACAGGCAGGAATCACGTGTGGGGGCACCTGCTGTCTGCCACTGCCCCCCACTCCCTGGGGACCCTCTAATCTTGCTGCCAGCCCCATGGCCATTGGCTTCCCCAGCCCGACCATCTGGAGCTGTGGGGCTGCACAATAGGGGCAGGGGCTTTATATACAGGGCTGGGACATATGGGGCACAGAGGACACACAGACTGAAGGGAGTGGGGACAGTGCTGAGGTCCAGTCAGTCCGAGGGAGACCCCAGAACTGGCACAAAGGCTGGACAGGCCAAAGGAGCCCCACAACCAGCACTGAGGTGTGGACAGACCGAGGGAGCCACTAGAATCAGCACTGAGGTGCAGACGGGCCAACAGAGCCCTCAGAACTAGCACCAAGGTGCGGAAGAGCCGACAGAGCCCCCAGAACCGGCACCAAGCTGCGGACGGGCTGAAAGAGACCCCAGAACCGGCACCGAGGTGCGGACGGGTGAAGGGAGCCCCCAGAACCGGCACCAAGCTGCGGATGGGGTGAAAGACACCCCAGAACCGGCACTGAGGTGCAGACAGGCGGAGGAACCCCCAGAACCAGCACCGAGGTGCAGATGGGTGGAGGGAGCCCCCAGAACCGGCACCGAGGTGCGGACGGGTGGAGGGAGCCCCCAGAACCGGCACCGAGCTGCGGACGGGCTGAAAGAGACCCCAGAACCGGCATTGAGGTGCAGACAGGCGGAGGAACCCCCAGAACCAGCACCGAGGTGCAGACAGGTGGAGGGAGCCCCCAGAACCGGCACCGAGGTACAGACGGGCTGAGAGAACCCCCAGAACTGGCACTGAGGTGCGGACGGGCTGAGAGAGCCACCAGAACCAGCACTGAGGTGCGGACAGGCAGAGGGAGCCCCCAGAACCGGCACTGAGGTGCAGATGGTCTGAGGGAGCCACCAGAACCAGCACTGAGGTGTGGACAGGCAGAGGGAGCCCCCAGAACCGGCACTGAGGTGTGGACGGGCCGAGGGAGCTCCCAGAACTGGGACTGAGGTGCTGACAGGCCGAGGGAGCCACCAGAACCAGCACTGAGGTGTGGATGGGCTGGGGGAGCCTCCAGAACTGGCACTGAGGTGCGGACGGGCGGAGGGAGTCCCCAGAACTGGCACCGAGGTGCAGATGGGCCAAAGGAGCCACCAGAAGCAGCACTGAGGTGTGGACAGGCTGGGGGAGCCCCCAGAACCGGCATCAAGGTGCGGACGGGCAAAGGGAGCACACAGAACTGGCACTGAGGTGCAGACAGGTGGAGGGAATCACCAGAACCGGCACCGAGGTGCGGACGGGCCGAGGGAGCCCCCAGAACTGGCACCGAGGTGCGGACGGGCTGAGGGAGCCCCCAGAACCGGCAGTGAGGTGTGGATGGGCTGAGGGAGCCCCCAGAACCAAGGGCGAGTCCGGCCTTGAGAGCCCCCAGGGCTGACAACAGTGAAGTTTTTATAGACTGAGGGAGCCCCCAGACCTGGCACCAAGATCCAGACAGGTCAAGAGAGCCCCCAGCGCCCACAATGCCCCGTGGTTTCCTGGTGAAGAGAACCCATAAGGCAGGCCCAGCCTCCTACCGGATCCGAGCCCCCTCAGCTGAGCCTCTTGGTGCCAAACCCTGGCCTCCCGGCTGCCCCATACCACTGCCCCCCACCCAGGGGAGCCCCCCTGGTGCAAGCTGGACTCCAGCATCCTGCCCCCTGCCCCAGAATCCCCTGCTGCCGGCAGCCTCCCCCTCCTCGAGACAGGGAGCCATTGTGTGCCAGCTGTGCCGCCAGGCCTACAGCGACCCGCCCTCGCTGGCCCGGCATGGCTGCTCCGGCCTGGCCCGCGTGGAGTACCGCTGCCCTCACTGTCCCAAGGCCTTCGGCTGCCCAGCCAATCTGGCCTCCCACCAGTGCTGGCACAAACCCCGTGGGCAGGGGGCAGCCAAGGAGAACCAGAGCCCTGAGCCAGGCACTGGGCCCGACTCCCACCGGGCTGACTTCGGCTGCGTCCACTGCTCCAGGCAGTTCAGGCGCCGCAGCGACCTGCACAGACACCTGCAGCTTCACCAGGCCGGGCCAGGGCTGAGCCAGAGTCAACATCTCCATGGCAACCGCCCCCCCATCCGCCTCTGCTTGCCAAAGGAGGGGGCTCTGGGCCTAGCTGTTGGCTCCCAGCCCTGTCCATTGGGGGCAGTTGTCTCCACCAGCCTTTCCCAGGGCAAGGGAGGTCTGATCAGCCCCCCCAGTGAAGCTCTGGGCTCCCCGCCAGCAGCTCTGTCGGTGCCACTCAATCTCGACCCCCAGCTCTACCAATGCCCTCAATCCTGACCAACAGCCCCCTGCTATCCCAGCCCTGGGCTCCGTGTCTCCTATCCCCAGCCCCAGCTCTGTCAGGGCCCCTCAATCCCAACCCACAGCTCCCTGCTATCCCAGCCCTCATTCCCCCACACAACACACACACTCTAGGAGTGCCCCTCAATCCTATTTATTGTGTAACAGAGATTTTATCATGAAGATCTAAGAGCAACAAAGAACTGCTTTCAAAGAAGACAACTGCTCAGGTCAGGCCGGCCCAGGCCCCACCTTCCCCGGATCCTGAGCACTGGTGTCAGATGTGCACTGGACAGGCTCACGGACTGGGCGGATCTGGAGCAGACAGACCCCCTGTGGCTTTGCTTTTCTGAAAAACTGAGACATTTGCCTTGAAGATCCAGCACTGAGGGGAAGGTTTTTGATTTGCAACAACTGCCCTGTTCTGCATGGATCCCTGGCCCTCCACAGGCAGAGGCGCACGCCAGCACTACCCAGGCCCAAGGCTCAGTGTGGCACAGGAGCAGAGCTACATGCTGCCATGGTATGACTGGGCACTGCTTAGCAAGGCAGCTCTGTCTGTGCTTGGGGGAGGGCATGTCTATTAACAGAAGAGTTTGGGGTGAGGTTACTATGGGGGCAAGGCAGTGGGTATGTCCGCATGGGAGGAGTTTGTCTGAACTGTGTATCTGGGTGGGGGTCATGTTTTGTGTCACTTTGTGGGAGGGTCGTCTAGTGTCTGTGGGTATCTGTGGACACATATCGCAATGCTGTTGTGGTTCTGATCTGATGGGCCCAATAATGGCATGTTTCTGTATGCAACCACCCCCCGCTTCCAGTCTCCTCAGCTGGCCTAGCATTAACCACCCACACCCTGTGCTGGCTGCTCCTGACATTGTGACATGTCATAAATGCAATAAAGATAAATAAACTCTGCTCCCCAATTCCCAGGTGTCCCCTGCCCCAACCCAGCACGGGCACCACACAATGGGGAACATGCCCCAGAGGAGTCTCCACAGATTGGGGCCCAATCATGCCAGGTGCTGCCCTGAGATCAAGGGCACCGTTTTGTGAGGGGCACTGCACAGACCCCCAACCATGATCAAAGGCCCCTGTTGAGCCAGTGCTGCAGACCCCAACCAAGATCAGGGCCCCCCTCAGGGTGGATACTGCACAGACCCCAATCAATATCAGGCTCCTGTCATGCCGGGTGCTGCACAGACACACAATGAGAAACAATCCAGCCTCACAGAGCTCACAGGCTAAATTAATGAAATCCAGGAGTCTGGACTCCCATCACTCTCCAACCTCAGGACTCTTCAGAGATGGGTTCGTGTGCTCTGAAAAATTCATGTTCCCCCATAGTAGGGGTCTACTATAGACCTCTAATAAAAAAGGAGAAGGAGTTCCATGAGGCATTTCTAGAACGAACACCAGCAATATCCAAGACATGAGACCTGGGTAGGAATAGGAGACTTCAGCTGCCCAGCCAGCTGGTGAAAAAATAATGCAGCAAAGCACAAAATGGGCCAATAAATTCTTGGAACTGTTGGGGACAATGTCTGTTTCAGAAGGTGGAGGAAGTAACTCGCTCCTGGAAACAGGATTGTGACCAGTGAGAGGGATCACTTGCAAATCTGGGTGAAAGCGATCTTGAAATACCATTTCATGACTCTAAGGACAGGAAGGCGTCAGAACAGCAGAATCAGGACAACAGGCTTAAAAAAAGCCAACTTCACCAAACTCAGAACTGGGAGCTAAGGTCCCAGGGGAAGAAAATTGAAGGGAAACAAGAGTTCAGGAGAGCTGGGAGTTTCTCAAAGAGACAAAGGTAAAGGCACAACAGCAAACTAGTCTGATGCGAAGGAATGGCCAACGTGGCTCCATTAGGAGCTCTTTAATGACCTGCAAATCAAAAGGGAATCCGACAAAAAGTGGAAACGTGGGTGAATTGCTAAGAACGAGTACAAAAGACTGGCACCCGCAGGCAGGGACAAAAACAGAAAGGCTAAGGCACAGAATGAGTTACTCCTAGCAAGGGACACAAATAAGGCCTTGTGTAAATCAGGCATTCACAAAAATGGTGAAGTTAGTCCAAGATAGTGGTGTTTCCAGAAGTGGGGAGGCAGAAGCAGAGCTGTTGAAAAAAGTCATGGTATTGGGCTAATTTGGCTGCTCGCGGGGAAGTAAGGGCAGGGACTGGGGCTCGGATCGCTCCATCCTCAGCTCTGGCACAAGCTGTCACTGTTGTTTCCTGTCTGGTCAGCCGGCAGGGAGAGTAGGGGTAGCGCTGCCAATGTGGAGCCCTGGCTGGTCTGACCTATAGTGGCCACTGACAGACTCTGGGGGAGACACTGCAGCACCAGCTGGTGAGGAGGAGAGATTGGGATCTACCACTTGGAGCAGGAGCAGGGGTGTGAGGGGGTCCTCCCCTGGCAGGGGGATCTTGGTGTGAGGGAGCCCTGCCCTGGCACAGGGATCAGTGCTAGGGGATGGAATAGACACCTCCCCCTTCACACAACTGATCATGCTCCAAGCAGCAGAACCTGGTCTCACCCTGATCCCTCACAACAGGACAAGGCACCTCACACATCCCCGATTCTCCCAGCAGGGCAGGGCCTTCTCCCCCATCCCTGCCCCAGGCCAGATTGCCAGCATCATGAGGTGAGACATCGCCACTACTCCCAGGGTTGGACTGACCTGCCACTTCCATGTCCCTCTCTGGAATGGGACCAGCTTGCGAACCCTGCATGAGCACCTGAGGCTTCAGTGGGGAGGTGGAAGTGGATACGACTGTTTCCGCCGCCCAGCTGTTGGAAGAAATACAGCAGTGCGGGGATGTAGGGACTTGGCAGCTGTGGATATTGCATGAAATTCACACTCATCCATAACCCTGTTGTGATTTAAAAAAACAACCCCCAAGTAATGCAATTTTTCCAGGGCCTTAGACATAAAAGGTAATAAGAAGAGGTTCTAGAAACACACTGGGAGCAAGAGAAAGATGGAGAGTGTAGGCCTACTACTTAGTGGGGAAGGAGAGCTAATAACAGATGACATCAAAAAGGCTGAGGTCTTTACTCCCTGTTTTGCTTCAGCCTTCACTAAAAAGGTTAATGGCGACCAGATACTCAGTACAATTAACGTTAACAAAAAGGGGAAAGGAATGCAGGCCAAAATAAGGAAGAGCAGGTTAAATATTTAGCTAGAGTACATCTATTCAAGTTGGCAGCACCTATGGAATTCACTCTCAGATACTTAAGGCACTAGCTGAAGCAATCTTGGAATCACTAATTTATCTTTGAGAGCTCATGGAGGATGGGTGAGGTCCCAAAGGACTGGCGAAGGGCAGACATAGTATCTATCTCTACAAAGGGGAACAAAGAGGACCCAGGGATTATAGACCAGGCAGCCTAACTTCAATACTTGGAAAGATACTGGAACAAATTATTAAATAATTGGTTTGTAAGTACTAGAGGATAACAGGGTTATAAGGAATAGCCAGCATGGGTTTGTCAAGAATAAATCATGCCAAAGCAACCAATTTCCTTCTTTGACAGAGTTACTGGCCTAGAGTGTATAGTGAGGAAGTTGTAGATGTGATATATCTTCATTTTATTGAGGCTTTTGACACAGTCCCACGTGAGATTCTCATAAGAAGACTAGGGAAATGTGGTCTAGATGAAATTGCTATAAGGTGAATACCATGGTTCTCTTTCAGACTGGGAGGATGAATCTAGTGGGGTCCCGCATGGGGTCAGTTCTGTGTCTGGTACTACTCAATGTTTTCATTAATGACCTGGATAATGGAGTGGAGAGTATGGCTGTAAAATGTGTGGATGACACCAAGCTGGGAAGGGTTGCAAGCCCTTTGGAAGACAAAATTAGAATTCAAAATGAGCTTGACAAATTGGAGAATTGGTCTGAAATCAACAAGATGAAATTCAATAAAGACAAGTGTAAAGGACTGCACTGAGGAAGGAAAAAATCAAATGTGCAACTACAGAATGGTGAATAACTGGCTAGGTGGCAGTACTGTTGAACAGGATCTGGGGGTCATAGTGGATCACAACTTGAAAATAAGCCAACAATGTGATACAGTGATGAAAATGGCTAATATTCTTGGGTATATTAAGAAGAGTGTCATAAGTAAAACACAGGAGATAAGTGTCCTGCTCAGCTCAGCACTGGTGAGGCCTCAGCAGGAGTAGTGTGTCCAACTCTGTGTTGAACACTTGTTGAGAGTCCAGGACAGGGCAAGAAAAATGACAAACAGGTTAGAGAACTTGCCTTTGAGGAAAAGTTAAAAAAACCTGGGCGTGTTTCATCTTGAGAAAAGAAGACTGCGGGAGAGCTGCTTACAGTCTTCAAATATGTTAAGGTCTGTTCTAAAGAGGACACTGATTGGTTGTTCTCTGTGTCCACCAAAGACACAACAAGAAGTCATCGACTTTGATTGCAGCAAGGGAAATTTAGGTTGGAAAAACTTTCTAACTCAAAGGACAGCTCAGCTCTGGAGCAGGTTAGGAGTCTGCGGACTCCACGCCACTGGAAATTATAAGGATTGGTTAGTTAGACAAACAGCTGTCAGGGCTGGTCTCTGTATACCTGGTCCTGCCTCAGTGCAGGGCGCTGGACTAGATGGCCTCTTGAGGTCCCTTCCAGTCCCACATGTCTTTGTTTCTATGGAAGTGCCCCCCCACCCCCTCTGTCCCATTCCCAGCCCCCGGAACCAGCATTCATACGTGTCCAGGGCTGAGTGAGCTCACACAATAGGCAGGATGGTGTCGGACCCTGGGAGCTGCATATCGGCTCTTTATTGCACAGAGGGACTGGGGGACAGACACGCTGCGATTTGTACATTCACGTCAGACACAGATTATCTGGATCTAAGATGGGCCATTTTCAGTGTAAAAAACTAACATACAAACAAATAAACCTGAAACAAACACTTGTGTTCTGCTTGGTACTAAAATATTTACAACCCAAAAGGAGAGATGACAACCCCCTATGTCACAGGGGATGCTCTCCAGAAATATCCCCAAGCACCAAATGCGGAACTGGGCCCTGTACCCATGGCTATGCCTCCAAGGAGTGTGGGGGGGAGGTAGTGGAGGATAGGCTTGTGCAGAGGGAGGGGCACTGCTGGGTAGGAGCAGGTGACCAGAAACAATGTCCCCATATCTCTTTCCTGCTATGTGGGAGGCTGGGCTGGTTTGGGTTGGGGTGCGGAGGGGGGTGGGGGGCATTAACTCACAGCTTGCAGTATCTTCACAGTTACCAGGCGGGGCAGCGCCCTCTTCAGGCCAAGACATTCCCACACTGGCTGGGTCAGTGCTGGATGAGGGAGGGGCTCTGGGAGATCTGGGGACCCAGGTGAAGGTGTTAGAGTGTATGTTTGCATGGGAGCATGTGTCAGTACATGGGAGCTCAAGTGAGAGCATGTGAGTGTGAGCATGCACCAGTGTGAGCATGGTCTGACCAAGCACAAGTCTGCACGGGCATGGATCAGTGTGAGGGCATGTGGGATTGGGAACACTCTGAGCTGGTGTGAGTGCACCTGGGCGAGCACATGTGAGTGTGTGTGCAAGTGTGAGTGTGTGCAGTCGTGTGTGTGTAAATGTACATGAATGTGTGCAGTCACATGTGTGAGCATGTGTGTGTGAGCATTTGTATGAGTGTGTGCATGAGTGTGAGAGTAGAATCATCTCTCTCTCATGCCAGGATTTTCCTGAGGCCTGGATTGATGCAGCAGGGTGGGGTTGGAGGGTATTGCAAATTGATTTTTCTGAAGGGGAGGAGGTCAAACATGTCATTAAGTCCCTCCTTCTCACTCCTGCTCAGCAACACCAGCCCTCTCTCCTGTGCCCATCCCCAAATGACAAGGCTACAACCTCCACCCCATTACAGTCAGATTTACCAAAGAGTTGAGATCTGTGTGTGAGCTGAGTCAGCTGGAACTGGGAGTGTCGCCTGTACCCCGATATCCGGGCCTGCTCCTGGCAGTGGCCTTTTGGCTGGTGAGTCTGTGCTGGGCTCTATGGAAGTAACAGTCTTGAGAGATGAGAAGCCATATTCTGGGGAGGTTAGTAGTCAGAATCCGCTGTGCATGGCCAGTCGGAAAGTGGGCCCCCCAGAGTGCAGTTCAGATTGTGGTCCCTCCTGGGGGTAACAACAGTGCCTCCTGTGGACCAGAGAGGGGAAGAGTGGAAGTGGGGTCAATGAGGAGACAGAGGTGGTGGGGGGATGACTGGGCAGGGGAGCCTTGAGGGGGCCCCAGGCCCCTAGAGGGACTGGCTGGGGGAACCACACAGCAGGCGGGTGACCTGGCTGAGCCGGGCAGCCGCACTCTCCTGCTCCTGCTGCAGCCGCTGGTTGTTCTGCCGCAGACTCTGCACCTCAGCCTGTAGTGCTGCCTTGGCTGCCTGCTCCTGGGAGAACATGGGTGGGGTCAGTGGGGAGAGGCAGTACACCCCACTCCCAACCCAGTCCCTCCCACTCCCTCGCCCTTGACCCTCCGACACCACAGCCCCTGCCCCAATCTGGTCTGGCCCTCTCACGGCAACTCCTTCTAATGCCTGCACCACACCTGCCCCGTAACTCCCCTGCAGTGCCTTACCCCCGTCCTCCTTCCTGCAGCCTCCACTGTCCTCCGCTCCCCTGCCTCTTTTCCTCACCTTCGCCCCCATTCCCTCCGCACTCCTCCCCAACCCCTTTTCTTCTTCCCTTGTGCGCCCCCCAACACACCTGCTGCAAGTCCTCCTGCAGTTTCTTTAGCATGGACTCCAAGTGAGAGACCTTCTCCGATAGCGACCGGGACCGATGGCCTCTGGGCGAGTGAAGGAAAGAGCGAGAGACGGAGAAGTGTGGGGATGAAGGAATGGAGAGATTCATAGGATGATGATATACATCAGTCAGGCTAAAGTCAGATGGGGCAGGGGGAGCAAATATCCCTTATCCCCCCACAGCCCAGCCCTCTCGGTATCCTCTCCTCCCCAGGGTTGTCAGAGAGCACCCCAAAGGTGCAGAGCCAGTGAATGTGTCAGCCTCCCACTGGGGGAGTGTTGTGGCACAGCCACTTGAGTTCACTATTCAGCCACCAGATGACCCTGGTGGCTTCATGGTAAACGAGCCCCACAAAGCTGGGATGTGAGCTGAGCAAGAGATGCGAGCTGAGCAAGAAATGGTTTGTTGCGGTTTTCGCCTTCTATGACTGGATTATCATCATGGAATATGCGAAGGGAGGATGAGAGCAGGGGGAATACGGTAAAATGGAGGCTGGTGGAGGAGAACCCCCCCATCATTCCTCCCACCCCTCTGTTTAGCTTCTTACTCATCCTCGGAGGGCTGCTGGCCTGGGTTCCTCTGGCCACTCGCACCAGGGGGCTCTCTGCTTTCCAGCACGTGTTGTCCTGCTGCAGAAAAGAGGGGAGACAGAGTAAGATTCTCCTCCTCAGACTGGGGGTTTGCAGCTACTCCTGGCCCCAGGCAACTTTAACCAGGTTCTTTGCCTAGGGATTTCCCAGCTTTAGCCCCCGATGAACAAAGCTCTTTGACTAGGGATTTGCTCTGGACCACAGCCAGGTCCTCCACCTGGAACTCTCAGACTCCAGCCCCTGTCTGCTTGTACGCAAGCTGGGCACTCCCACTCATGATGCAGCCTGGGAATCTGTTGCTCACCTTCCTTCGAGAGCGCCTCTAGGATGCTGTTGCAGGTGGTAGCCAGGTTGGAGATGGAGTCCCACTCCTCCTCCAGAGACTCACCGGCTTCTGACAGAACTGCAGAGGGCAGGGGCAGGCAGGGCAGGAGAAAGAATGGCATGAATGAGGGCAAGGAGCCCAGCAGTTGTCTAAAGCAAGGCCCTTTAGACCCAGAGCCCAGGCCCCGCAGCTTGGGCTAAAGTACGAGAACAGGGGTTCTCAAACTGGGGGTTGGGACCCCTCAGGGGGTCATGAGGTTATTACAGGGGGGTTCATGAGCAGTCAGCCTCCACCCCAAACCCCACGTTGCCTCCAGCATTTATAATGGTGCTAAATATAAAAAAAGTATTTTTAATTCATAAGGGGGGGTCGCACTCAGAGGCTTGCTGTGTGAAAGGGGTCACCAGGACAAAAGTTTGAGACCCGCTGTACTAGAAGGTTGTTATCCTCCAGCGGGTTCTGGCCCCACAGCTCAGCCACAGCTATTCATTGATGTCCATCCTTAGAGTTAATTAGAGTTGGGGAAAATCTGTTGACCTGAGATTCCCCCTCGCCGCAAGCCCCCTTTGATCTGAGATTTTGTTACAAGTGTGAGTTCTCGACAAAGGAATCTCGAAGGAAACAAACGGGGGTTAATGTGTGAAAACCCGCTTTGGGTCCCTCCCCCACACTTTATTCCATTTTTCCTTCCCATCCCCCTGCTTTTTTTTTTTCTAATTGGAGAAAAATCCCAGCACAAAGCACCCAGCTGGCACTTGGAGCTGGACCCTGCGCTTGGAAAAGGGAAAGCTCCCCTGATGCTAATGGGACAGGATCAAACCGGGGGCGCATGTGTGTGCTTGTCTTACTCTTGGTGATGGAGTTTCGCAACGAGAGCGTCCGGGGTAGGAATTTCTCGGTGTCACTCATGTCTGAGGTGGGCGGGGCCGTCTCGCTAGGGGGCGGAGCCTGGCTATCCATGACCCCATGATCGGAGGGAGCCTGCTCCAATGATGTGGGGTCTCCTGGATGGTCCTGGGACAAGACAACACAGTGATTGATGCCTGGAGTTCCAGCCACCTCTGGGGTGGGATGTGAAGGCTGTTTATACAGGGAACCCTCACCCAGTACTGAGATGCAGCCACCTCTCGGGTGGGGCACAGGGGCTGTTAAACAGGTTCACAGATTTATTTCACAAATAAATAGCTGCACATAACAGTGCACATCACAGAACGCCAAGAATGACATTAGTGCACCAGAAACCTCCAGAGCTCCAGCACACATGTAACTGAGCGGCCTGATTGCATCCTGTAGGGGGCAGCCAGGACACACACACACTCACCATTTCCTGCTCAGGGGGCGCCTTGGGCGTGGCTGCCAGGATGAGGTCAGGTGTGGGGTCAGGTAACATGGGGATCTCCCTGCTCTGGGACCTGCAGAGGCAGAGGCACATTAGCCTGTGGTAAACACAGCTGAGAAAAAGGGGAGAATGCAGAGAGGGATAACAGCTGATGTGGGGAGCCTAGGAGGGGGGTGGCAAACAGTCCGTTGGGTGGCATTTGGATCCAGGCGGGAGGAAGGAGTCCTAGGAGGCTGCAGGAGTACTCCCAGCAGGTTGGGGGCTAATGGGGGTTGGGTGAAGGTGGGGATCTGAGGATGAAAGGGGCACTCATGGTGGGTCAGGAGACTGGGGGGTGGGATGGAGGAGGGGGTCCCAGGAGGTACTCATGGCAGGTTGGGGAGCTGGGGAGGTAGCGTGGGAGGGTTCAGGGGTGAGATGGAGGGGGCACTTATGGTGGGGCAGGACGTCAGGTGGGATGGAGGTGGGGGTCCCAGGAGGTGGGGGTCACTCATGGCAGGGCAGAGAGGCTGGGGGTGGTATGGAGGCGGAGTTGCAGGAAGTTGGAGCATTCATGGTGGAGTGGGGGGCTGAGGTGGAATGAAGACGGGGATCCCAGGTGGTGGGGGGCACTCATGGTGGGTTGGGGGGGCAGGATGGGATGGAGATGAGGTCGCAGGAGGTGGGGGCACTCAAGGTGGGTTGGGGGGCACCAGGATAGGATGGAGATGGGGTCGCAGGAGGTGGGGGCACTCACAGCGGAGTGGGGGGCCGGAGTGGGATGGAGACAGGGTCGCAGGATGTAGCAGCACTCACAGTGGAGTGGGGGGTGAGGATAGGATGGAGACGGGATCCCAGGAGGTTGGGGGACTCACGGTGTGTTGGGGGGGCAGGGGTGGGATAGAAATGGAGTCGCAGGAGGTGGGGGCACTCACAGCAGAGTGGGGGGCCACGGTGAGATGGAGTCGCAGGAGGTGGGGACACTCACAGCAGACTGGGGGGGCCAGGGTGGGATGGAGACGGGGTCTCAGGAGGTGGGGGCACTCACAGCAGAGTGGGGGGCCTGGGTGTGATGAAGACGGGGTCACAGGAGGTGGGAGTACTCACAGCGGAGTTGGGGGCCGGGGTGGGACGGAGATGGGGTCGCAGGAGGTGGGGGCACTCACAGCAGAATTGGGGGCCGGGGTGGGACGGAGATGGGGTCGTAGGAGGTGAGGGCACTCACAGCAGAGTGGGGGCCCGAGGTGGGACGGAGATGGGGTCGCAGGAGGTGGGGGCACTCACAGCAGACTGGGGAGGCTGGGGGGGGATGGAGACGGGGTCGCAGGAGGTGGGGGCACTCACAGCAGAGTGGGGGGCCGGGGCGGGATGGAGATGGGGTCGCAGGAGGTGAGGGCACTCACAGCAGAGTGGGTGGCCGGGGTGGGATGAAGATGGGGTCACAGGAGGTGGGAGTACTCACGGCAGGTTGGGGGGGGCAGTGCCCTCGCTGTGGCTGCGCAGGAACTCAGTGCGCTCCTCAGCCAGGCTATGGGGGGGCCCGTCCTGCAGGGAAAGTGAGCGCAGCAGCTGCAGGGTGGCTGGTCTCAACTCCCCCTCAGGCCCCGGACCCCCAGCCATCTGGAGGGGCTCCCTTGCTGGGGAATCACTGCGCCGCTTCTCCTGCAGGGACTTCACGTAGAGCTCAGAGAAACTCCTGTCAGAGAGATATGATGGGGCAGGTCCCAGAATCCACTGTCCCCCATCCCACTGAGCCCCCCACATCCTGCTCCACAGCAGCCCCCACAGTGATTCCACCCCATTCAGTCCCCGCTGACCCCTCCATCCTGCCACATAGCACCCCCAACGGAGTCCTACTCTCTGTCCCACAGTGCTCAGCACTGTCCCCAATTCGACCCCATCGCACCTTCTACTCTGCCCCACACAGTTCCCTGCCACTGCCACCTACCCCAACTGTACCCCCACAGTGCCCCTCCCCAAGGATTCCTGCCCCATACCACTCACACCCCACCATGCCCCCTGCTGGGGACTCTTGCAGCCAATGCTCCTGCATCCTTCAGCAGAGCTCCCCATCAACACTCCCACCCTGTGCCCCACAGCAGCTTCTCCTGGAAACTCCTGCCCCCTCCTGCTAGTGTCCCCTGCTGGGGACCCCCAGCCCATATGCCTGAGCATCCCTGCCTGTAACTCATACCCCTGAGTGACCCTGCTGGGAGCTCCTGCCCCATGGTGCCCCTTGCTGGGGACCCTCCCCTCTCAACACCCCAGGAACCCATGCCACCCACAGCACCCCCAGCTGGCACTGTGCTCACCTGCGTGGCTTGCCATTCTCGTCAGGAGGCACCATGGTGATGGTGACTTTCTTGGCAGTGCGCAGAAGCTCAGTAGTCTGGGCATGGCTGAGGCCGGGCAGTGCCCGCTCACACACACGCACCAGCCGGGCACCAGGCTGTAGGCCGGCCTTCTCCGCAAAGGTGAAGCGCTCGACATCGGTGACGAAGCCCTCGCTGTCCACCTGGAAACCCAGCTGGCCCAGCCCGTTCCGCAGCAGGGTGAGCTCCCGTGTCTCACAGCCTCGCGTCACCAGCTGTGGGGAGAGAGAGCATTGGGGGAACTGGCTGTGCCCCCTGTAGAGCACCCATCCCAGAGCCCCACTTCCTGCAGCGCCCCCTGTGGCAGAGGCCAGGGCTGGAATAGCCGGGAGCTCCCCTGCAGTACCCCACACCTGCCAGTGGCCCAGGCCCTACCTGCAGCCGGTTCACAATGTCCTTGACCTCATCCCCTTGGCCGTCAGGAAGGCGCACGGAGATGTAGTCCCCGGAGCCGTAGTAGAGGTCCAGGCCGCAGTCGGAGTAGGTCCAGGCCAGCATGTCACGGCAGGAGCAGTTGAAAATGACTCGCTTGCCCTTGGCCTCGATGAGCACCAGGAACTCGGCGGAGATACCCAGCAGGCAGGGCAGCTCGGGGGCAGCCCGGTCTCCATCCCGTGCCCGCACGCTCCACACCAGGGCCCCTGCACTCTGCAGCTCCCAGGCCTTGGCCCCCTTGGCCCGCTCCTTTCTCTTGGCACCCAGGGAGAGCAGGGGTAGGCGGGAAGAGGAGGCCTCCAGGCTGGTGGTGGTTGCATGACTGCGTGCCAGATCCTGCAGGTACTCCTGGCGCGTGCGGGTAGCCATGGCGTGGAATTTGCCTGACCGCTCAGCCGCATTCTCTGCATTGATGGCCTTGGCCAGCAAGAAGTCCCGGAAGACAGGTGTCCGGGGGAAGCGGTGCCCAGCTGGGATGGGTGGCCCAAAGAGTGGGATGTCCTTGGTGCGGCTCACTGCCACACTGGGGAGAAAGATGGGAGTCAGGGTCTGGGGAAGCCGGGGGCAGCCTTGCGCTCAGCCAGCGACAGGGATGATGGCATGGAAGGAGGCAGGTACGAAGGGAAAGACCTTGGCACATGCACCACCCCGTAGTTAGCGCACTCAGCACACGCTTTCCCTCTCCACTGTAGGTGGCACACTCAGCACTTGCTCCCCCCATCTCCTGTAGGCGGCACGCTCAGTGCATGCTCCCCTCTTCCCTGATAGCAGCATGCTCATCTCTCTCCTGTATGTATGGTGTCCTCAGTGCACACTCTCCTCTGATCTGAAGGGGCACACTCAGTGCACGCTCCCCCACCTGTAGGCAGTGCTCTTGGTACACGCTCCCCCATCTCCTGTAAGTGGTGCTCTTGGCACATGCTCCCCTCCTCCCCTGTAGGTGGCACACTGAGTGTGCGGTCCCCTCTTCCCTGTTGGCAGTGTGCTCATCCCTCACCTGTAGGTAGTGCGCTCGGTGCAGGGCTCATGCGCGCGCACTATGATGAAGACATGCTGGAAGTGTGAGCGGATGGTGCGGGGTGTGAAGGGCTGTGCGCCCGGCTCCTGGAAGATGATCGTGACAATGTCGTTGCCAATGTGACGCTTCCGTAGCAACTACAACCAGAGAGATGGTGTTACTGTGGGAAGGGTAGGATCTGAGCTGGGCATCGGTGTGGGGATGGAAAGCAGGATGGGACACCCCCCCCCATTTCCAGGTCACCCTGCCCCCCTTTCCTGAGCTGCCTGGACTCTTGACCACTCCCAAATTCTCTTCCTGCACCCTCTGGATTCCTCCTTCCCAGAAATCCTTCCCTCTGGACCCCTGGTGAACACCAGCACCCCCTCCCCTGCACCAGCCCCATCCCAGTGCCCTAACCCCACCTCTCACCTGCTGGCGGTTGTTGGGTGTGTAGGGAAGCATAGTGGAGACGTGGAACATGATCTCATAGTCCTGGTACGTGGTGTACAGCGAGTGGGTGCCTGTGGAATCAGCTGGGGGAGACACAGAATGAGAGATGTCAGTGGGATGGGGAGCGGGGGCGTTATTGAGGCCGGGAGAGACAGCGACTCAGCAGGAGGTAGCAGGGAAAGCCGTTGACTGGGTCGAGTGGAGAATGCAGCCTCTTCCTTCAGAGCCTCTCCACCCCCTGCTGCCAATGTGTCCCCTGCCCTGGAGCGAGGGAGGGACTCTTTAAGACCAGGCTCCCCACGTGGTGGGCTGGGGTGGGCTGGGGGCAGGCAGAGGGCAGCCTGCTATGACAGCTCCCCAATATGTCTACTGGTACCAAAGGGCGGGGGCAGCTGCCAGTGCAGTCCAGTCCCCTTTCAGCCCTCAGCCCTCCTGGCCCCTTTCCCAGTAGCCCAACCCCACCCCATTTCCCCTCCCCCAAGGTCTAGCCTTGCCACCCAATATTGCCTCACTCCTCCCCCTCGATTGCCCCGTTTCCTGGGTCTCACCCTCCCTTCCACAGAGTTTAAAGTCAGAGGGGACAATTGTGCTCTTCTAGTCTGGCCTCCGGCATAACACTGGACTGCCCCCCCAAAATTCCTGCTTGAACTAGCGTGGATCAGCCGTTGAGACTGGAAAATGAACTAAAAAACCAGCCATCGAGACTGGAAAATGTCCAAGGGTGGAGAATCCGCCACAGCCCTGGGGAAGCTGTAACAGCAGTTACTGACTCCACTGTTAACAGACTGTGCCTTAGTTCCAGTCCAAATGGGTCTAACTTCAACTTCCAGGGACAGGGTTGTGTTTGACCTTTGTCAGCTGGACTCAAGAGCATCCTTTACCCCAACTCTGTTCCCTGTGTAGGTGTCTAGAGACAGTGACCAGGTCACCTGTTCAACTTCTCTTTGATAAGCTGAGGAAATTGAGGTCCTGGAGTCTCTCACTGTAAGGCAGGTTTTCCAACCCCTCAATCATTCTTGGGGCTCTTCTCTGACCCTTCTCCAATTTATCCGCATCCTTTGTGACACTGATGTGCTGGCCCCTGCCCTGGCCACAGACCTCCAGCGGTGGGCGCAGCAGTGTCAGATACAGGGGTAACAGAACCTCCCCACTCCTAGAGATTCCCCTGTTTATCCATCCAAGGATCGTGTTAGCCCTTTGGCCGCAGCATGGCACTGGGAGCTCCTGTTCAGCAGGTTATCCCCTCCACACACCCCCGCCCCAGTCCTCTTCAGAGTCGTTCCTTCCTCAGACAGAGTCCCCCATGCTGCGAGCATGGTCAGCCTTCTTTGGGGCCCTACATGTATCTGTTTACAGTTACCACCCCCAGTGCCCCCTCCCCACACTCACTCTTGGTGTCAAGCTGGGCCCGGTACTTGGTGAAGCCGCGCAACTGGATGTGCTGGCCCAGCAGCTCCAGGAACTCCTGGAAAGGGGGGCCAGCCCCCTCATTGTTGTACATCTCCTCCTCGGAGCCCTGCCCCGCCCGGCAGTACAGAACTCCCACCTTGCGCTGGAAACTCACCTGCAGAGCGGCACGGGGAGGGGAACATGGGACCAGTTGATACAACATCCCCAAACTCCCCTGATTCAAACCCCCAACACAGCAACCCCCAATGGAACCCGACTCAGCCCTCCAAAATACCTCGCCCCCTAACACAGCAACCCCTGATAGGACCCCTATCTCAGCCCCTCAAACTGCCCCAATTCAATCCTCCAACACAGAAACCCTCAATGGGGCCCCTAACTCAACTCCCCAAAATACCCTGACCCCACAACACAGCAACCCCAGTGGGACCCCTACACCCCCCCCCACAGCAACCCCTATGGGATTCCTAATTCAACCTCCCAACATACCCTGAGCCCCCGACTCAGCAACCCCTGATGGGATCCCTAACTCAACCCCTTAAACTGCCCCAATCTCATCCTCCATGTAGCATCAATGATGGGATCATTGAGCCTACCGCACAAACTGCTGAGACCTCTGAACACAGTGATCCCTGATGGGCCCCCCTGAGCTGATCCCCTCAAAGTGCTCAAGCTCCCCGCCTCAAGCCCCCGACAGAAGACCTTGATCCAACTCCCTCAGAACAACCCTTCAGGGTCTCCCATTCCCCAACCACCCTGATCTAACTCTTCCTGAACTTCCCCTCCCACAGAGCCTGGCTTCCCTTCTTGCCCCCAGCTCCCTCACCACCCCTACCGTGGTACCCCCCATAGTAGGCAGGCCCATGGCAGAATCCCTGTGGCACTCCGTCACTCACACACTCACCCCCTGCTCGTCCAGCTTGAGCAGCGTCTCGGGCACCTTGGGTGAGTTGGATGCCAGGCGCAGCCCCTGCAAGTTCAGATCGGGCAGCACATGCTCCAGCAGCTTCTTAGGGGACAGCCCACGGGCAGCGGGGGAACGGGCGGTGGGGGGCAGCGCCTCCTCCAGCACTGAGCCACGCAGGGTCCGCAGCTGTGGGGAGGAGAAGCCGTGGGGGGTGGGGAGAAAGTCAGGGAATTTTTGTGACCCTGCATAGCCCCCTGATCACGACTACCCCCACATCACCACCTCTCCAGGGCAGAAGGGCTGGCTTTATGAACGGCGGGGCCTGATTCGAATATCCAGCTGCGGTCCAGGTCTTCAGCGGCACTTCAGCAGTGGGGGGTCCGCTCCGGGTCTTCTGCGGCACCTAAGGACCCCCCGCCGTCAAAATGCCGCCGAAGCCCCGGAGCAAACCCCCCTGCCGCCGGGTGAGTAAAAAAAAATTAAAAAATTAAAAAGATGCCTAAGGCGCAGGGCCCTCTTAGGCATGTGCGTGGGGCCCTCTTAGGCGCAGGGCCTGACTCTGGGGAATCAGGGGAATCGGCTTAAAGCTGGCCCTGCAGGGCAGTGCCCTACCCACAGCTTCCTACTCCTCCTGGCAGTGGCCCTGTGCTGTAAGCTCCCCCCAGGCTGTGAGTTCCCTCTGGTGGTGCCCACCTCGCTGGTGCGCAGGATGAGGCGGTAGTTGTACTGCAGGCTGGCACCCTCCTTCTCCTTCTCTTCGCGCCGCAGCGACACGGCCACCGCTCCCAGGCGCTCATCCACCCCAAAGAAGTTCTGGTGCTCTGTGCCAGGGGATGGGTGTTTGTTAGAGATGGGCATCACCATGACTGCCCCCAACCCTCCCCATACATTCCCTGACCCCCCCGAATGCCAGACCCATGGACCCCCACTTTCACCTCCTCCCCTCCCTGAGTACCAGGCTCCTGCCTCCCCAGCCTTTGCTCCCCCAGGACCATTTTACTGCCAGCTCACCCTTGCGTAGCAGCACTCATAGCAGCTGGCCCTTGCCCCCAGCTCCATGCTCCCTATGTCTTGTGCCCCTTGTTCCTTCCTCCCCACACCCTGTACCCCCCATACACTCTGCCCCCTGTGTCCTACCCCCCTGCCCCGGCTCACCCTTGCCATAGAAGTATTTGCGGTAGTAGCTGGCGCCCAGGTCGGCATATTCAATGCAGTGGGTGGTCCGGCTGCCCCTGGTGGGGTAACTCTCCCGTGGCTCCTCCAGCACCGACACGGCTGCATTGGGCAGCTGTCCAGCACCCCCTCCTGCTTCCTGGCGCTGACCCAGTCCCCCCTCCTCCTCACCCCCAATCTCATTGCGGAAGTGGGGGCAACTGAGCACTAGAGGCCCATCCTTGCCATCACCTGGGTCAGGTTCCTCAGGGACAGGGGTCGGGGCAGGCCCTGCTGAGGCAGCTGAGGCCCCTGTGGTGATGTTACGCACCCGGCGCCCGGCACTGCCCTGGCACCAGGCCGCCTCACCTGGATCAAAGAGGATGCTTTGCACATCATAGTGGGCCAGCTGGCGCACCCAGATCTGTGGGGGAAACTTGGGGGGCTCTTCTCCCCTGTCCTGCTCTGGCATGGTGGTCCCACACCCCTGGCCATCCCCCTCCCACACCTCATCTCCCGTGAGCCCCAGCAGCACCAGGGGGTCCCAGAAGCGCCGGGCAGCTGGGCTGCCCGCCCGTGGCTCCTCGTGGCTGTGGGCGCGGGTGCGGGGGGGGCCTGGGCCTTTCTCGATGGAGCTCAGGCTGCCATAGTCCCGGTGCAGCTCGCAATCCCCACTCCCCACCAGTGACGAGGAGGGGGGTGTTCCATCCCCCGGCACTCCCTCCCCAAGGGTCACGTCACTGTTGCTGCGGTGCATGATGTGGCTGGCAGGCCTTAGGGCCAGGCCAGGGGGGGTGCCATGCCCCCTGGAGAGCCCCTGGGTCACCTCACTCCGGGGGGGTCGCAGGAGGGGGGCCGGGAGTCCCTTGGCGTCGAAGGAGATGGAGGCCAGAGGGGGCCGCGCAGAGTGGCGCCGGATTTTGCGGACGAAGAGGTCATCTGACTGCATGGCCCTCCCCCCCCCCAGCACGGCCCCCCGGAAAACGGGAATGAGACGGCCTGGCGGATGGAGAGCTGCGGCCGCTGATCACATGCACACAGGCTTGGGAGAGCGAGAGTCAAAGAAACAATCCAGTTGGCTGGGAAGGACAACTATGTGCTCCACCCTTTGCCAGTCAGCTTTCTCCTTTATGGCCACTGGCCGTCAGTGGGCGTGTCCCGTCATCTCATTGGATGAGAGCATCGTGGGGAGCCGCTGCTGTGCTGGAAGCCGTCAAATCCAGCCATGGGGTGTGGCCGGTTGGCGTGCCATGCTGGGGGGTTAAGGGCGGGCCTTGGTGCAGCCTGGGTTCTGGGCAGGGTGCTCTGCTTTCAGCTCCTGGTGAAGCAGCCTGCTCAATTCCAGATCCTGGTATGGGGTGGGGAGCCACCTTCCTGCGAAAGGAGTTGAGGGAAGGTCTAAGATGGGGAGAGGCCCAGCCTGCAATGCTGGACCCTGTCCCCCCAGAACTGAGGCAGCTTGTGCTAGGTCCCATCTTCCCAGCTGCCCCAAAACACCAGGAGCATTTCTGGCGACTGGTTGGACACCCTTCCCCTGGTGCAATGGGGGCAGCCCTGAAACACACCAGGTGCCAACCTGGGCTGCTCGCCAGGGAGATGATGGGGACAGAGGCTTGAGGAGAGGAGATTTCTACAGCAATTTTATCTGTCAAACACTGAGCCATTCCCTCTCTGATACCTGGGTACTTTCCTTCTAATACTGGGGTACTTTTCTGGGCTGTTTATTTACCTGGTACCCAGAGTACATTTCCTCTGAAACCCTTGTGCTTTCCTCTCTAACACTTAGGGACTTTCTTGGGCAAGTTCAATAATGTCTGGGTCACGTTTTCTCTCTACTTCCTGGGTTCTGTTCTGGAACACGGATCTGTCATCCTCGCTCAGTGGGAATCTCTTCTGTGCCCTCTCCCCTCTGACCCCTGGGGATGCCCCTGACTGCAGACTGGGCCCGATGGAGCCCTGATGTCAGGCAGCTTTGCCCCATCACAGGGCGTGGCGGGGGTTGGGGGGGACACAGGGCTATTGCTGCATACCCAGGGCAGTCTGGGGAGGAGAAGGCAGGTGCATTCTGGGAGGTTGATGTGACTGTTGAGTGGGCAAGTGCATTCTGAGACATTGATGTGATCATTGTGTGGGGCAGGTGCATTGTGGGAGGTTGACGTGAACAATGGGGAGGCAGGTGCATTCTGGGATGCTGATGTGTCTGGTGGGTGGGGGCATACTGCATTAGCAGCAGCTGCAGACGGGACAGGGCTCCGTGGTCAGGGCTGCAGGAAATCTCCCCATACGCTCCCCTCTAGCCGCAACTTCCTGCCCTTGCTCAGATGGGGCAGCTGTGTGTGTGGAGGGAACGTCTCAGTGCTGAATGAGGGGGTCAGGGACAAGCAGCTGCCTGACACAGGTACACTCTGTGACATATGATAGCTGAGGCAAAACCACCCAGATACCGGCCTGATAGCAAGGGGCACTGGCCCCAATTTGTGCCCAGAACTGGGGCTTGGCTGGCTCGGTTGAGAGACAGACAGGGCCAACAGGGCCCTCACACTGGGAGTGGGATACGGGGCCCAGCTACCAACAGAAAGAGCCAAAAAAACAGGAACTTGCACAAGTACCTGTTTCTGTAGCAGCTTCCTCCTGCAGGGGGTGGGGGAATGCTGGGGACAAAAGGCTGAGGCTCGCAGTGTGGAGGCATGGCCCCCAGGGGCAGAAACAGAGTTGCTGCCCTGACCCCTGAAGTGACACCCCTCTACACACACACACCCTTCACCATACCCCGACTCCCTGCACCCACCCAGTGCCCCCCCATTCACAGCTCTGCTTTCTCTGCAGTTGCTGACCCCAGCAGAGTGGAATTGGTGGGGGAGAGGTCAGACCCCACAGAGATAGTGGGGGGAAGGGGAAAGGAGAGCAGCTGGCAGACAAATAATCACCCTGCACTCCAGAACTGAACTTGCCCCCCAGCTAATTGTGATCCCGCCTACCTGGAACTGACTCCCCCAAACCTGTCCCTACCACACTGACTCCCCCCAACTACTGGGGTTCCAAACATCTGCAGAACAGCTCCTGTCCTGGCTCCCCCATTCCCAGCCCCTCCTTGGTCCCTGGTTCCCCAGGACTCTGGGGGCGGGGAGCTGGCTGCTTCGCCACTGACATACCAGGATGGGGAGGGGTTCAGGGAGCGGCAAGAACAGAAGAGAGAGACAAGGAAGGGGGCCAGCAGATCAGCTTCTGCCACAGTTCTGTTGGTGTCCCTCATTCGCGACCCACAGAACTCTGCTATCTCCCCTCCCAAGCTCTGTTGGTGCCCCTCACTCCCAACCTGCAGCCCAGACAATGCCAAGGCTAAGACCCGTCAAGCTCATTTTGCTGGTGACCTGATCTATATTGCAACTGAAGCAACCAGACGTTCGGGGGGGGGCGGGGAGTGCATGGGTGGCCCCCACTTCCTCATTTGTGGTTGGCTCTGTAAGCGTCAGATGAGCCACTGAGCTCCCCCTCCCCCTCTCAATACGCTTGAGCCACATCTGTGAGATGAGGACGCATGGGGGAAGTGGGTGTCTGCAGTGATGCTCATGGTTGGGAGAGGTGCTGGCTCAGAGGTCCCAGCTCCCATCCCCCCCTTGTGAGGTCCCCAGATCAGGGTAGACAGGAGGGAGAGGTCCCCTCCCCCCCCCACATCCTTCTCCCCTTCCCCAAGCCCCCTATACCCTCTTCCTCTTCACGCTCCCACCTGCAGGCTCCCTTCCAAACACACAGCCCCCCACCACGTGCGCTCCCTGTGTCATGGGAGTGGAGAGGAAAGCATGGTCCCCAGAGCCTGTTCAGCCCCACCACCACCCCCGGGCCTTTCTCACAGACAGGGAATGATGTTCACTATGAACCTGGGGCCAGATCAGAGCTGGCATCCCCTAGAGGGGAAGGGCCTCGTGTCCCCATTCCTTGCCCCCTGAGCTAGCCCATCCCCTGCCCTGGGGCTGGATCAGAGCTAGTGCCCCCTAGAGGGAAAGGTCCCACCTCCTAGTCTCTGGTGCAGACGAATTTTTTTAACCTAAAAAACAATGAGGAGTCTGGTGGCACCTTAAAGATTAACAGGTTTATTTAGGCATCAGCTTTCATGGGGGAAAACTCCCTTCTTCAAATGCATGGAGTATTTTCACTCCATGCATCTGATGAAGTGGTTTTTTCACCCACAAAAGCTTATGCCCAAATAAACCTGTTAGTCTTGAAGGTGCCGCGGATTTCTCGTGTTTTTGTGGATACAGACTAACATGGCTACCCCTCTGATACTTGTTAACCTAGTTGCTTGCTGGAGCGTTAACAAAGGACCTGCCTGGCGTAGACCCTCCTCCCCGCACCCAGCAGCTCCATTGTGCCCCATCACTGTGCTGGGGCGACCACCAAGCCCCACCCTACCCTGGACACACACACCCCATTTACCCTGCCCACCAGCTTGGAGGTCGGACTTGCGACAAACCAGTGTTCTTTTTTCCAGAGAGTGGGGTGGAATTCCTGGGTCTCTATTGGGAAGGCTTGGCAGGGAAAGGGTTAATGGCGGCTGAATGCCTGGGGGGGCGTTGTTTGGGGTCCATTGGGGACCAAATGTGGGGCTGGTGACAGCAATGCCTGGTGGCTGAACCAGCCCCCTTTGAGCTCCCATATTACCCCAATGGAACAGTGCCCTCTGCCCCCCTACCCCCACACACACTGGTGAGGTGTCTCCATCCCCCTCCTCATACACGGGAAAGAGCAACTCACCCAGCTCCCTGGGCCGGGGGGACGGATATCTGAGCCCAGGGGTGTCACAGGGACCTGGAGAAACAGAGAGCAAGATTCAATATTTCCTTGGGAGGAAGGGAGATCCCTCACCCATTGTTGAGATGCAGCCACCTCTGGGGTGAGGCACAGGGGCTCTTTGTACAGAGCTCCCTTGCCTGGTGCTGAGAGTCATTTGTATCTAGGGCCTTGTTTAACAGCGGCACATTGACAGTTCCCAAGGATTTAGGACAGGAAGTGAAACAGAATCCTGCATCCTATTGTATCAGCAGAGGGGGAATCAGGAAGGTGTGTAGCTTCAGCTTGCTGGGACCCTTTCCTGGACACCGGGGTTCACGCTCTGTCTGGGGGGAGGGGGCGGATCAGGGACAGTGATGGGCTTGGGGCTGGGGTTTCTGTGCAGGTGAGAGATGCTCCCATCACCTCCCCTCTGTTTTGGATGTGGGGGGAAGGGACCCGGGGGGAAGGGGACCCCATGCTCAGGCAGGGGGCTGAGGGTGCTTAGTTTCAGGGTGTGATTTCAGGTCTCAGGAAGCTACAATGGCAGGAAGTACAGCAATTCATCCGGTTAAACTGAGGAGATGGGAAGGGGGGAGGGAGAGACACATGGCCGCAGCCGCATGGCCATGGACACAGAGCTCTGCTGGGACCTGTTGCTTGAGCTGCCCGTTGCACTTATTTTGCCCTGGGAAAACACTCTCTCCGCAGGAGAGCCCCCCAGGAAGGATGGTTGGATACGCCGCCCCATCCCCATGCTGCCCTTGTCTGTTTCCTCCTACCGGCTGGGCCCCAGGCCACCCCAAGATTCCACGGTCAGCCTAAGCTGGAACCCCCTCACCTGCCCCCAGACCTGCTTCATTGCTCCAGGGACTCCCCGACAACCTGTACCTCTGAACCCACATCAGCCTGGGAGCCACCCGCATCAGCCTCCTGGCACTCCCACCCCCCTATGACTCTCCAGCCCCCTCCAAGCCAGGCGAAGGGCTTGGTACCTGGGGGGTCAGTACCTCGGGGTCCAGGCAGGCTGGGTGGCGCGGACGCTCTGACTCGCTTCCTGCTGTGCGGGAAGTGATGGCGCAACCAGGAGCCTGAGCCACGTCCCCCCCACCCCCCCAACATCCTCAGGAAAGAGCCAGGCCCCGAGTGTGACCTGCCAACTCCCCACCCCCAAACCGGTGAGCAGCTTCCTGGCCACACAGCTAGGCCTAATAATGCCACCCACCCCCACGGCCAGTGCCCCGCAATCCCGACCCACAGCCCCCCGCTAGCCCAGCCCTGGGCTCCCCCACAGCCCTGCCAGTGCCCCTCTCTCCCAGCCCACATCCTCATGCTAGCCCAGCCCTGGGCCCCTCACCTCTGCCAGGGCCCCTCACTCCCAGCCCTGGGCTTCCTGCTTCACACAGCCCGGCCCAGAACCCAATCAACTGGTCTTTTGCTCTTTCCCCTGCCGGTTCAAAGTGGAAACCACAAATCGGTGCCTCATGCCCACAGGGAGATAAGCGGGGGCTGTGGATCAGGAGTACCGGCACTGCGGGGGAGAGGCAAGGGAGCCCAGTGCTGGGACAGCAGGGGTTGTGGGTTAGGATTGAGGGGCACCAGCACAGCTCTATGAATATTGGGAGGATCCCTCTTACTGGTACCAGGACGTGCTAAGCCAACCCCCAACGCTGCCCTGGTTACTTCCCCTAGTCCCAAGTGAACTTACGCAAGCAGACGTCCTCGCCTGGCCATGAATGGGTTCCCCACCCCCACCGGGTGGTGGGGGTGGATGCTATTTGGGCTGCGTCACCTCGAGGCTGCTGTCCTCAAAGGGGCCTTTCAGGGACATGCGGGGTGGGGTGGAGGGTGGGACAAGGGGACATTGGCAGCCATTGAACTGAATGGTAACCTGTGTGTGAGGGATGCTGGGCATTCACCAGGGTTCTCCCCTGCCCCAGAACCCCAAGCTCCAGGGCCTGGAGGGCTCCACTGCGGTGGGGGGGCTCCAGCATGGCTGCAGTGCCAGGGGAACCCTGCCTACCCCAACCATCCCCCGTCCCAAGCCTTCACTCTCCCCTGCAGCTGGCATCTGGACCATCTTCTAGCTAGAGGGGGTGGAATTTGACCCGCTTTGGAGCCCCAGGACAATGAAGCCTCTTTAGATATGCACCCCCCACTTCCCCTCCTCCCTTCACTGCCCAGATCCTCAGTGCCTTGGTCCCACATCTCCCTTCTTCCCATCAGGCTTCCCGTCACCCACCACTGGACTCCAGGCCCAACCCAGAGCTGGGATAGAACCCAGGAGTCCTGCTCCCAGCCTGCCCTAGACCCAACTCTCCTCCCCTCCCCTCTCAGAGCTGGTACTGAACCCATGAGCTGGCAGTGGAGGGGGGCAGGCTGGAATGGCAGGGCACTGTAGGTCAGGACTGAGGGGCACTGGCAGAGCTGGCAGTGGAGGGAGGCAGGGCTGACATGACAAGGAGCTACGGGTCAAGACTGAGGGGCACAAGCAGAGCTGGGGGTGGAGGGGGCCAGGTCTGGGGTGGCGGGGGGCTGCGAGTCCAGACTGAGGAGCACTGGCAGAACAAGGGGGCTGTGTATATTTCTATTCAGATTTGCCTAATGGCAGGATATTGAGTGTCCAATTGCATCTAAAATTCCCACTGCTGCCCTGCCCCTATCTCTCCAGTGCCCACTCCCCCTCCAAGCTCTTCCCTGCTCAGGGCTCCAGCATCCCCAAGGGATTTCCCGGTCACTCAGAACAAAGGGGGAAGGGTGTTGGTAGGTGGATCAGAGCTGGACAGGTGTCCCAGCGCTTGGATCCCTGGGGGGTGAGGGAGTGTGAATCCCAGGGGTAGTGCCCGCCCCCAGCTTCTTCTGTTCCCCTCAACCTCCTCTGGTTCTGCAAAGCTGGCCTGGTGTTACTCAGAACAATCCACTCCCACCCACCCCCCATTAATACTCCCTCATCAGTTCCCATTTTTCTTACAAGTTTATCTTCTTCATCCTTTTATAAGCTCCCTTGTGCCCCACCCGTCCCCGCTGACCCAGTTCCCTACTCCACCCTATAGTTATCCCATCAGCTCCCTCCCATCTCCTGATCTGGGCAATTCAGATTGGCAGGGGAAAGCCACTGGGGCTCCCTGTTTAAAAGACCATCCCCCAGGGATTCCACCCCCAGCTCTGCCCTGCCAGTGCCCATCTAGCCTGCCTTCTGCCTGACAGGGAGTAGGCTCGAGGGGGCTACGTGAGTGTGGGCCATACAGGAGTGATGGGGGGTTGGGGGGCTGCAGCACTAGGGGTGTTGGGTTGTGATGCTGTGCCATGGGCCAATGGTGTTGTGCTGAGATAGTGGGGTGCATGGGGAGTGTGCTGGGAGGGGTGGGACTGGGCTGGGTCTGAGTTATGCTGCATTTTGTGGGTGTGCTATGGTGGGAAGTGTCCACTGTGTGGTGTGCAAGTGGGGCTGTGGTGTGTATATCAGGCCATAGGAGGCACTGGGTGAGGGGGTTGTGTTGCGCTGTGTTGTGTGTGTATTGGGTCACACCGGGCACTGAGCGAAGGGGTTGTGTTGCATTGTGTATGTATATTGGGTTTCACTGAGCATCAAGTGAGGGAGTTGTGTTGTGCATATGGAGTCACGCCGGGCCTGGAGTGAGGGGGTTGTGTTGTGCTGTGTTGTGTGTATTGTGTTATGTGTTGTGCTTGGAATTTTTGGCTGGAGTTCTGCACTAACAGCCGTTCTTTGAATGTGAAATGTTTTGCGGGAACTTGCCAATTCCAATAAAATTTTACATGGGAAAAAAACTAAATGTTTTGACATCCCCATTTCAATGAAGGAAAAATGGTCGGTGTTGACTTTTATTGTTTTGGTTAGTTCCCTTTGGACTTTTATGTTTTATGAAAATACTAAATCTACGAACTATAAATATCAAGATATTAGCACTGCTGGGACATTTGTCATATTAAAATAGCTGTAGATATTTAATATTGTAATATATGTATGGTGATATACAATTCTGGAGAAATACTATCTTACAATCTTAATTCCAATATTATTATTATATATATAAATAGCTCATCCCCTGTAGAACGTATTGTATTTACTATTTTAATATGCTGGACAAGTTAAGATGAAATGGACCAAAATGAGAAAATCAAAATGGGGTGACTTTTTAACCAAATCCAAGCAGGGCTGAGGCCCTAAATCACCATTTCAGGACATTTGTTTTGCCCAAGATTCTGGTTTTTTGGTTTTGATTTGGAAAGAAAAACAAAATCCAAAATGTCAGAACTGGCTGTGTCTGGGTGCTGGGCAAGGGATTGTGGATTGTGCACAGGGTTGTGTGTGTGCTGAGCATGGTGCCAGATGGTGTGCGGGTGCTGTGTGAAGAGAGGGCGGCTGCATTGCATTGGGGCAGAGGGGTTATTGTTTTGGGGAGTGGAGTTGTGTGGGCATTCGGTGAAGGGGGGCTGCGTTGTGATGGGGGTTGTGTTGTGTGGGCATAGGCGGAGAGGGGCTGTGTTGTGTTGGGGCAGGGGTCTGTGTTGTGTAGGCACTGGAGCATGGGCAGCGTTGGATCAGGGGCTGTATTGTGTGGGCATTGGGGGACAGGGCAGCATGTTGGGGACTGTGTTGTGTGCACACGGGGGGAGGGGATGGTGTTGAGTTGGGGGAGGGGCGGTGTGTGGGTACTAGGGGAGGGGGGGTGTTGCGGGGGTGTTGTGTGGGCATTTGGGATGGGGTGGTGTTGTGTTGTGGGGTTGTGTTATATGGACATTGGGGGAGGAGTGGCATTGTGTTGGGGGCTGTGTTGTGTGGGTGTCAGAGAAGTTTTTAAATATTAATAAAAGATTTTTTTAAAGGATGAGAAATGAGCCTCACTGTTCCCTTCCAGCCCGCCAAGCTCCAGCCCCACAACCCTCAGTCTCTTCTGCCCCATGGCTCTCTCGAACTCCCGCCCTCTAGTTATCCCATTCTTTTATAAATAGCCCCAGATGATGCCCAGCTGGGTACTCCCTCCCCTCAGTGGAAACAAACCCGGGATAAATGGGGGGCAGCCCCACATAAATCCTTCCATTACCCCTGTGGGAGCAAATCTCCCCAGACCAGAGACACCAATACGCCCCCCCACACACACACTGGGATCTGCCCTTCACCTGCAAAGTGGAAACCTAGTGCCTTTGGGGGGGGTGCATTGAGGGGTGCTGGGAAGGACAGCTGCGGAGAGGGGCACTGCGTTGGGTAGGGCTACAGAATAGATAGATGGGTGGGGAAGCAGGGGTGCAAGGTGCTTGGAAGGGGATGGGTGGGGGAGCAGAGGGATGAATGGGATGGGTGAGGATGCTATATGAGGTGAGGAAGATGGATGGGATGGGCAGGGGGTGGTGTGTAGGGTGAGGGGGATGGGGAATGGTGGGCGCTGGGTGCAAGGAGATGTCTGGGATGGATGTGGACGCTGTATTAAGTAAGAGGGATGGTGGTGGGGAGTGGGAGTGTAGTGTGGGATTAGGGGGATGGATGGATGAAGGATGCTGTGTGGGGTGAGGGGGATGGGGTGGGGTGAGGGGGGATGGGAAGGATGTGCTGTGTGGGGTGAGAGGGGTGGGGAGCGGGATCACTGGCTGGGATGGGCTGGGGCACTGTGGGTATGGGTGGGATGGGAGGGGTGCTGGTGGGTATGGGGAGTGGGGGCATTTGGCGGTATGGTGGGGGCGCGTGTGGGAGTGGTGTTTGGGAGTGGCGCGCACTGGTTGGGGTGGGGATGGGGACTGGCTGGTTGATGGGTGGGGTGCTGTGTGCGGTTCTGGGGAGCACGGGGCACTGGCGTGGTGAGGAGGATAGGGCAGTTGGGAGGTCAGGGGCATGTGTGGGAGATGAGCATGGGGTGCTAGGTGGTGAAGATGAGAAGTCTGGGTCTATGAGTGGCACAGTGTGGGAGTTTAGTGGGATAGGGAGCACTTGTTGGATGGGTGGGGCACTGTATAGGGGATGGGATGGGGATGGTGTGGGTGGTGCGGTTGGATTGAAGGTATGGGAGAGACTGGTGATATGGTGGGGGACTGTTGGGGTGAAGAGATGGGAGTGGGTGGGGGTACTGATGTGTGATGAAGGAGTGGGGGAGCGCTGGCAGGTACAGGGGATGGGGGACTTGGATGCGTGGCGACTGTTGAGGTAAGGGGGGTGGGAGCGAGTAGGGCATTGTCTGGAACATGGGGGTGACACTTGATAAGGTGAGGGGGATGAGGAGTGCTTGGTGTATGGATAGCGGGGTGTATTTTGTGCAGTGAGAGGGTAGGGAGCGTGTGGAGGGTGAAGAGATAGGGAAGCTGGGATGGGTAGGGGAGTGAGGGGGTGGGCGCTGTGGTGGAGGTGATGGGAAGCTGAGGAAGTGATGGGATGGAGAGTGAGGAGTGGGGGCGCTGTGCTGGGTGAAGAGGATGGGGGCGCTGGGATGGGGGGGAGAGGTGAGGGGTGGGAGCGTGGTGGTGAATGGGGGAGCTGGGATGGGTGAGGAGGAGGTGAGGGAGGTGGGTCCTGCTGTTGGGGTGAAGAAGTGGATGTGGTGGGATGGGTGGGGAGAGTGAGTGGGGGGGGCGCTGTGTGGGGTGTAGTAGGATGGGGGAGCTGGATGGGTGGGGAGAGTGAGGGGTTGGGTCGGCGCTGTTGGGGTGTAAGAGGTAGGTGATCTGGATGGGTGGGGCGAGGTGAGGTGGGGGGTCGCTGTTGTCGTGAGAGAATGGGGACTGGATGGGCTGGGAGACGCGTGAGGGTGGTGCGTCTGTGTGGTGTGAAGAGATGGGGCGAGGGGATGGCATGGGGAAGCGTGAGGGGTGGGCGCTTGTTTGTGGGGAGAGGATGGGGGAACTGGGATGGGGGTGACGAGGTAGGGCGAAGGGTGCGTTGTGGGGGTTGCAAGAGAGATGGGGACTGGGATATCGGCGGGGAGCGGTTGAGGCGGGTGGACAAGCAGGGGTCGCTGAGAGATGGCATGCGGGGCTGCTGTTTGGGGGGTGCAGCAGGCTGGCTGTGGACAGTGCGAGGGACGCTGTGGAGGTGTAGGCGGGGGTGTCTAATGGTGGTGTGCTGTGCAGGGAAGGGGGCGGTTGTTGCTGGATGGGGTGGGGGCGCGTGAGGTGCAGTGGATGGGGGAGCTGGGATGGGGGAGAGGGTGAGCGGTGGGGAGCGGGGCGCTGAGGTGGGGGAGCTGCGATAGGCGGGGCGCTGTATCGGGTGAGGTGTGGGGAGGGGGGCGCGGGGGCTCCTACTCTGGTTCGCGTCCGCGTTCCCCCCAGCTCCGCACCGGCCGCTCCCCCCCTCCAGCTGACAGGACCCCCCTTCCCGTGTGTCTAGCGCCGCCTCCCTGCTGCGGACGGAGACGGAGACTGAAAGACAGCCGGGGGATGGGGTGAACACCTACACGCGCCGGGTGTGTGGGGACAGGAAGAGGCGCGGGGGAGGGGAAGTGACGGACAGAGAGATGTGGGGAAAGACGCAAGAGGGGGGGGGGGGGAACGCGGACAGACGCTGGGAGTAGCGAGGCGGGGGGGGGCGGACGGATAGACAGAGCCATGCGGTGCACTACCAGGAGTCTGAGCACAGAGGAAAGAGATTGGACAGGCAAGGCGCAGACAGACTGACCCATCAACCTGCAAGTAGGGCTGGATGGACAGAGCACCTGGAAGGCCAGACTCTCCCACTTGAGGGTGAGGGAAGGGATGGGGGACAGCAGACACAGGACAGGGACCCTGCTGTGCTATCACAGGATAGGGCCAGGGTCCCTGCTGCCAGGACCCATGACCAGGCATGCAGACCCCTCGTGGAGAGATCCCCATGTACAAAGAGGATGGGGGAAAGCAGTTGGCTTAGTGAATATTTAGGGTGGGGGCAGCATAACCCAGTCACTGGATGCAGCCAGGCAAGCTGCACCCCATTCGTTCCTTGACACATGCCTGCCCCCTCACAATTCACATTCCTGCCACTAACTGCCCTCTGCTAGGCAGCACAACAGGTTTTGGGGAGGCCCAGATCGGCACAGGATTCTCACCTGCAAGGGTCTCCTTTGACCCACACAGGAACCAGCCTTGGGGCATACCCCTGGCACTAGGGGAGAACCCCTCCTTCATGAGGCCTGTGGTGCTTGTGCTTTCCCCCTTGGGCCCACCCCACAACCAACATTGCAGCATCCCCCTGCTAAGAACTATGTGCTTCCTGGCTGCCTGGGCCCAGAGATTCACCAATTATGGGGGAGGGCACGAAGCCCAAGCCCCCTGGGGAGGCAGGTTGGATGTGGAAGGGGAAGGGGAGGGGGCTGCCCCATTTCTCCAGAGAAATGCAGCTGGACAGTGGGGGCACCTCCAACTCCCCCAGGAGGGGCCAGTCCTGGGAGGATGTAACTCCATGGTAAGAGCCTGTGGGAGGGCAGGGGCTGGACCTTTCCCCTCATCATTGAGCACCTAGAAGGAAAGGGACCCCAGGCAGGATAAAGGGTTTTCTCCTCCTTTGGGCAGAGGGGGAATCTGAGCGGAGGTGTGGAAGGTGAGATTAGAACCTATGCATCCTAATGCAGCCCCTCCTGCTGTAACCCATGAGAACCCCGTCCCCAGCCCAGGATAGAACCCAGGAGCCCTCTAAGCCTGCTCTACCCTCCCCACACCCAGCACTAGGCTATAACCAGGAGTCCGGTCCCTCCTCTGCCCAACACAGACTTGGTGGGAGGTTGCATGTCTGGGGCGTGGGGGGTTTTCCATTTTCTTTTTTTGTATTTTTTAATTTTTTGTATCAACCAAAAATCCAGGATCAGAGAAAAAAAAACCATAAAAAAAAAAATCAAAAATAGTGTTATTCGCTTGAGTCCCAACCCCCCTTAAATACAGCACTGGAGGAGCAGTACTGAGACCGAGGAGCAGCTGAGTCTGGTGGAGGGGACCCCTGTCTGCCCCACTACAGCGGAGACAAGTACAGTTGTCCATAGGGTCCCCTCTGGAGTCCGGTGGGGAGAGGCAGGGGCAGGTGGAGGAGCCATTAGCCCCCTTATTGCTGGCCAGGGTCCTGAAGGCGAGAGGGGGGCACTGTGTGGTGGGACCAGCCCATTGGTATCAATGCAGGGGATGGGGAAGACAATGGCTGCTCCCACTGCCCCCCCTCAGTACTGGTGCTCCAGGAGCGGCTGGGCGGCGGGGCTTTCCTTCTCCCGCTGCCGGCCCCACTCTGGTGGTGGGGCACCGGGGCCAGGTGGCTGCTGCTCTGGCTCTGCCAGTGGGGAGCACTGCTGGGAGGAGTTGGCCTCCATGGTGTCAGCAAGAGGGCCAGGGTCCGGGGGCACAGAGGGCTGTGGGCAAAGAAACAGATGGGTTACAGGATAGATGGAGCAGATAGGGGACAGGCCAGGATGGGGCCCCCATGCAGGACAGAACGGGTTGGCAGAGGTGGGGAACATCCAAGCTGCAACTAATCCCAGGTGCCCTTCAAACGGCTTCTCGCAGGGGTGGAGGCGGCACACGGGAGCCCCAAGCCAGCTTAAGGGCTTTCCATTAGCACTAAGCTGATCTGCCAGAGCTGGCCTGAGCCACCTGCTTGGCAGCGGGGGTGGGCGGCCCACGGTGTGTCCAGGACTGATCCGTCCCACACACAATGAAACGGCCGAGTCTGATATGAAGGGGAGCTCTGTGCAGCAGGCACAGCCTCTAAGGGAGGGGGCAGCCAGCCGTGGTGCCCTGGGTGTGGGAGTGAGGGGAATGAAAGGTAGCCCCCCCAGGCCACATGGTGTGGAGGAGGGAGCCAGGGTCTCCCCTTGGAGGCAGGCATGGGCTGGGGTTTCCCTGAGGTTCAGGGTGGGGGGGCCATTCTCACCTGTGCTCTGGCACTCGTCCCATGGGGGGGTGTGCCCTGGGTGGTGCCGGTGCTGGCTGGGGTCCCTGGGGAGGCATCTCCCTCGCTTCCCCCCAGCCCATTGAGCCCCTTGCGGCCAGGCAGGCTCCACTTTCCGCACAGCCCTTCGTAGGCAAAGGTGGCTGAGGTGCCCAGCGCAGGCCGTAGGGGCAGCGGGAGCGGCAGGGGGGCCCGGCCTGGCCCTGCGCCCTCGACTTGAGAGGCCATGGAGGCCAGCGAGCTGGTGCAGGAGAGCTGGCTGCCAGAGAGGCGATGGGCGGGCACCCAGGGAGCAGCAGGGGGGGCTTCGTGCCGGCTCTCCACCTGGCTCCCTGGCACCGGCCGCACTAGCCAGTTCTGGCCCAGTGGAAGGCTCTGCTCTGACCCTGTGGGGAGATGGGAAGGTTAGAGCTAGTATGGCCCAGATACAGCACCCTGAGCCCACCCATGGCACTGGCACCCACCCTATCCCCCTGCTACAGCTCCCAGTCCTCAGTGAGATAGCCCCACCCCCATCATTGAGACACAGCCTGGCACCACCCAGCTCATCCCACCAGGCCTCCCAAAACATCCCCAAGCACTGCACAGATGGACCCTACCTGTGCCTGCAACCAGATGGCTCTTATCCAGGGAGAGGACACTTAGGCAAGGGGTCAGGGCAGAGAGAGGAACAGAACCCAGGAGTCCCAGCTCCTAGGACTCCCCCAAACCTGCTCTAACCCACTAAACTCCCCTCATCTCCCGGCTGAGCTAGGGAGGGAACCCAGGACTCCCAGACCCCGTACACCCCACCCCTTCCAGAGCAGGGAAGTTTGCTGCTGGTGGTCTCCATACCTGGCTGAGGCTGGGCAGTGGTGACGGGTGGCTCCTGGGGGTTTGAAGCCCTCGGGGTGGCCATGCCCATGCTTGGCCCACCTGGGGCACTGCTCCCCTGCTGCCCATGCCCGGCAGGGTTGTTGCTGATGGATGAGGAACCTCCGCCACAGTCCGAGTCCTCAGTGTTCCCACCGCTGTTGCAGCCGGCACCACAGCCCTTCTGTAGCCTGTAAGATGAAGCACAGGAGCATCAGTTCATGGAGAGCACTGCATCCTGGCTAGCCAGCAGGGGACACTGTAGGGAATGGGGCAGGAGCGCTGCTGTGGGGGGAGCTCCAGGTTACCCCAGACCTGGCCTTTCCCAGCAGGGGGTGCTGTAGGGAGCAGGGCGGGAGCACTAGTGGGAGGTGCTCATGACTACTCCAGCCCTGGCCTCTCCCAGAAGGGAGCGCTGTGGAAAGCGAGGCAGGAGCTCTGGAGTGCTCACCTTTCCCAGCTGCTGATGAGCCAGGTGGAGATGTTGTGTAGGCTGATGGGTCCACCCCAGAGGGAGCGTAGCTGGGGGTGGCTGCCAGCGTAGGAGGTGGTGAGGGGCGACACGTAGATGGGGTAGCCGATGGGCTGGTCACAGGACGAGTTGATCATGTTGCGCAAAGCCTGCTTGGCGTTCTGGATGCTGCCTCGCTCTGGGTTGCGGTTCCGCAGGAACACCAGCTCCTGCTGCTGCCCAGCCCAGAGCCCTCGCACGCACTCCCGGTTCACCTGGCCAAGGAGAGAAAACGGGGTGAAGGGTGGTCAGGTTCTAGCCCCAGCTCTGTGAGGGGAGTGGGGTCCAGTGGTTAGAGCAGGAGGCTGGGAGCCAGGACTCCTGGGTGCCATCCCAGTTCTGGGAGGGGAATGGGGGTTTGTGGGGGGCGGGTCTCACCTTGATGACGCGGAAGCTCAGGTAGCGCTTGTTGAGCATGATGATCTTGTACTCGTCGCTGGCGTCATCCATGACATGGCGCAGCGCCAGCAGGGCAGGTGTGTTGGCGAGAATGGCACTGCGCCAGGCTGGGTCACCCTCGTGCGAGATCACCATCTTCTCCTCATTGGTGGTGATGGCATCATACAGCACAGCCGGGTCCTCGTACTCATCTGGTGACGTGAAATGATCCTGGGTGGGGGGGGGGCGCGGTGGTCATGACCCTCTGACGTCCAGATCCTTCCTCTCCAGCACAGGGCAGGATCATCTCCCCTCTCTCAACAAGCTAATAAGGTTACCCCTCCCTTCCTTCCCAGTGGTCCAACCCTCTCCCTGCCAGCAGGCCAGCCCACTTCTCACCCTCCCTTCTCCTGCAGCCACTCACCCCCGCTCCCAGGCCATTCCCTCTCCCCCTATTCCCTAGCATGCAGGCAGGTGACAGGACAAGCCCTCTCCCCTCCCTCAGGCACAGCCCTTAAGGCACGGAGGAGGGGAACCCAGTGCCCTTCTGCCCTAGGGGAGGGGCCTGCAGGCAGGGGTGGTACCTGGTGCAGTTTGAGCGACATGCGGATGCCAGGTGCCACCACGCGGTGCAGCAGGTCCATGTCGGCAAAGACCCACTCGTCACGGGGAGAGGTGATGCGGAAGTCGCCCTTGAAGAGGGCGTGCAGGCCATACAGGAAGGGCTCCAGGCTGTGGGGATAGCATGGCTCAATGGGGGGTCAGGGATCTGATCGCCAGGCTGCGGGCGGGTCCTGCTAGTGGGGCAGGGTGTCTCACAAATTCATGGCATGCCAGGCCAGAAGAAACCACTGGATCGCCTAGTCTGCCCTGCCATATAGCCCAGGCAAGACACCCCTGTGCTACCTGCACTGGAAATGGAGACTCCACCCCTGCCCTGAGGTGTTTGTTCCAATGATCAGTCGCCCACCCTGGCAAACACGGGTCTTGTTTCTCATTGGAGAGCATCTGGTCGGCTTCCAGCCACTGGTTCTTGTCCTGCTTTTCCTCCACTAGCTTAAAAGCCCTCTGGCACCTGCGGGTTCACCCAGGGGGATATTTATACAGTGATCAAGTCAACTCTCCATCAGCTTTCTGATCAACTAAACAGCCAGCGCTCGTCCACTCTCTCCCTGCAGGGGTTTTCTCCAGTCCTCCAACCACTGCTGTGGCTCTTCTCTGCGCTGGCCCCAGCTTCTCACTTAAGATGCAGCCCCCTAGACCTGCTCTCACTAATGCTGCAGCCAAAAGTAAAACCCCTCCCTGCTCCTACTCACTACTCCTCTGTTCATCCACAAAAGGGCTGCATTGGCACTTTTGGCCACGGTGTTGAGCTGTTGGTCCCTCACGGCTCTGCCAGGATGCTGTCCCCCGTTCTGCAGGGTTTGACCTACATTCCTCTTCCCTGGGTGTAAACCTCTACACTGGGCTGTATTAAAACCGTTTGTTTGAATAGGCCCGGTTTAGCAAGTGATCCTGATAGTTCTGCAGGGCTGCCCTGTCCTTATCACTTCACCCATCTTTGTGCTACCCACAGATTTTATGAGCAGTGACTTTGTATTTATTTCCTGATCCAAGAGGAGGGCGACTTGATCACAGTCTATAGGTAACTACAGGGAGACCAAGTACTGATCACAGGCTCTTCAGTCTAGCGGAGAAATGTCTGACCCAATCCAGTGGCCAGACATTGAAGCTAGACACAGTCAGAGTGGAAAGGAGGCATACATTTTCAACAGTGAGGGTCACTGGAACAATTTACCCAGCGTCATGGTGGATTCTTCATCACTGGCCTTTTTTTAAAATCAAACAGGATGTTTCCTCCAAAAACGCTGTTCTAGCAAGTATTTTGGGGAAGTCCTCTGACCTGTGCGATACAGATGGTCAGACCAAATCATCACAATGGTTCCGGCTGCCGGGGAAGCTATGAATCAGTGACGAACAACGTTGACTCGTGTGTGGCCTCAAATTGATCCCCATGGAACCACTAGCACTGGGTGCGCAGTCCCCGCGATGACTTTCTGAGAACTGCCAGTCAGCCAGAGATTCAGCCATTGAATGTGGGCTTTACTGATACTATACAGCGCTCGTGTGTTATCAGAAGACTGTACAATAGTCTATTACATCTGCACAGCATCAACCCATCTCATCACCGCACAAAACTACGTTTCTTTGACAAGACCTATTTGACTAGCATTAATTATGCTCCCAGCCTTCCGTTTGTTATTAAAAGAACCCTGTATCTGCTTTCCCATTATTCTGCCTGGCAGACAGGCTGGGGGCGGGCCTTGCTGGCATGGAAGGGGCTCTCTTGCCTGGTAGACATGCTGTGGGCGGGGGCAATGAGGGAGGGTGTCTCACCTGGCAGATAGACTATGCGAGGCCGTGCCCAGTGCCCGGCGCCCCAGGATGCACAGCCCAAAGCAGAGGGTGACCAATGGGGAGTCCCACTCCTTGTCCATGGGCTGCAGGGAGAGAGAGGCAGCTGTGAGGGGGAGGGAGGAGAGGACAGAAGCCCCACCCACTATGGAATGCAACACCCCCTGCTTCTAACAGACCTGCAACTTCCTATGTAGGACTTGCCCCATGGGGACAGAACTGAGGAGTCCTGGCTCCCAGACCCCCCCTCCCCCCCGCCCGTCCCCAGCTGGGATAGAACCCAGAAGTCCTCGCTCCCAGCTCCCCTGCTCTAACCCACTAGACCCCACTCCCAGCCCAGAGCTGAGCCAGATCCCAGGTGTCCTGGTTCTCAGGCTCCCCTTGCTCTTGGGTGCAGGCCCTGGCATCCAGGTGCCCACCTTGTCCCTGCGGCCGGCACAGTACTGGATCCAGTCCAGGTAGACATTGCAGAAGGAGGACAGGGTAACGCCAGCCATGCGGGGGTCATAGTCCTCATCGATGTTCAGGTTGAAGGTGGGATCACTGTCAGCGTAGCTGGGGGTCATGCAGGGGCGCAGTGCCTCCTGGATCACTGTATTCCCCAGCCACTCCTCCAGCTTGGATGAGCATGTCACATAGTAGATGATGCTCTGCCGGGACACACAGAGTTAGACATCCAGAGCATAGGGACACAGTGAGCGCCACCCCGGGCACAGACTTCGGCACTGACCTCCATGAGCCAGCCAGTCCCCTGCCCTGAAGACGGATCAGGGCCAGCACCCACTAGAGAGGGAAGGCCCCAGGTCCCATTTCCTGGCCTCTCCCACCCCGCACTGCAGCTTTCCCTGCCTCCCACCCCACCTCCTCTAGCCCTTCTTGCTGAGCCCTCAACCCATCTTCTCTTACCTGTTCCTGCCCCTAACTCCCATGGGTTTTCCCACCCCCGCCTACCCTTCAGCTGCACCCTCCCAGCCCCATCCCCCACCCCATCTGCCCTTGGCCTTGGGCCCCCTGGCCTCATCCTCAAGGCCCTGCTCCCATTCCCTGCCCCAGGCGCCACCTCCAGCGCTGGCCCGCCTCACCTTGACATAGTATGTGATGAGGATCTTGCGCAGGTCGAAGACCTGTAGCATAGAGGCGGCGTTGTTGTCGCTGATGCTGTACCCTTCCAGCACATACTTGGTGGCTGCCACCTCCCAGGCCAGCCAGCGCTGCCCAAAGGTCGCATTGAATGACAGCATATGGGGCAGATGGCCCGGCTCACAGCAGCAGCAACCCTCGTCCTCCTCCACACCCTCTGTGATGGCCTCCACCTCACGCTGCTGGCAGTATGTACCTGTGGGGGTGGGGCATGAGCAGAGCTGCCAGGGACTCCCTCAGGTCAACCCACCACCTCGGGACGGGATGAGAACAGGCAGACAGGACACTGGGCTGGCTGGGCCTGCTGGACTGACACAGAGGCAGGGAGTGGGCAGGATACCATGCTGGGTGGGCCCATGGGTCTGATCTGGGGGAATTGGGGGGTACCAGGCTGGGTGGGCTGATGGCGGCCCGGCACATTCTATGAATGTATGAGTGAGGTTACTAGATGGCTAGGGGCCGGGGGGTCTACGAGAAGGGCCCTATCCAGGCCAGAACTGCAAGGCTCCCCACTCCGCTCAGCCAGGGCCCGGCCCTCACCCCGGAACTCAAGGCCGCGCAGCTGGAAGGTGACGAGGCCGTTGCCGAGCTCAATGAGGTGCACAAGCGCGTTCAGGTAGTCCGAGGCCAGGATAAAGCAGTCACCAGTGGCATAGTTGCCCCAGCGGCCCAGCAGCAGGTCCCCACACAGCGTGTGCTGTAGGGAGCGCGTCAGGTGCTCGTAGAAGATCGAGTTCAGGTTGTTGTCGTCAGCACCTGAAACAGAAAAGGGATCGGAGGCTGTGTGGGCTCAGCAGGGGGTGCTCTCCCCTCGCAGTCTGCCCTGAGCCAACATAGCACTAGGGAGCGCTGTGCTGCAGGGAGTGGGGGGCTCAGTAGCCAGAGCTCTCCCCTCACTGTCAGTGCTGGCCCCAAAGCCCCAGTATTTCACTACGGGGAGCTGCACTGCACAGAGCAGAGGGCTCAGCAGGGCGTGCTCTCCCCCTGCACTCACTGCTGGTCCTAAGTCTCCGGTGTGGTGCCAGGTGTCGTGCTGCAGAGAGCAGGATGCAGCAGAGCGTTCAGTGGGGCGTGCTCTCCCTTTCCAGTCACCACTTTCTGGGCTGGGGATCCCAGTCCCCTTGGCCCCAGGGACACGGCAGACATGGGGGCTCCGCGGGCACACTGGGTACGCACCTGGGTTGCGGTCGAGCTGGGTGGCCAAGCGGGTGTTGGAATGGTCGACCCTCTTTGTGCTGGGGAAGGAGGAGAGCCAGTTAGCAGTGCGCCACTGGACCCCTGCACAGGTTTCCCACCCACGGTGGCCCCCTGCACTCTTGGTTAAGCCAGGAGGGGGCTAGCCTGGACAGGGAAGACTGGGCTAGCATGTGTGTGAGTGGAGAGGGGCCGGCTGACCCAATGGGGGGGCATGAAGGGGAGGGAAGAAGGCTAGGTGGGGTGGGGATGTGAGGGGCCCTGCAGTGAGGGTGTGTGGTGGGGATGCAGGGGGCCCTGCTGGCAGGGAGAGGGTGTCTCTCACTCACTTGTAGTCACGCTCCCAGAACTTGACGGGCCGGGCGTACGACATGATGAACACAGCGCTGCCCAGCAATGGGTTGAGTGGAGTGGAGAGCAAGGCCGACAGCACGGCCTGCATGAACAGCATGGCTGAGTCTGCGGGCATCAAGGCAACAACCCCTGTGGAGCTGCAGTGCCCCATCTCACTGTCGCCCAACCGCCACAGAGCCATGGCACCCCAGGCTGCTGCTGCCACCGCCCAACCACCCCAGGGCCTCACTCCACTGCTGCCCAACCACCACAGTGCCCCACCAACTGCTCCACCACTGCACTGCCATGCTGACTTCCCAACTGCCCTACTGCCACCCAACCTCCCAAGTGCCTCATCCCACCACCCCCCAACCGCCACAAAGCCATGGCACCCTATCCTGCCACCACCCAATCGCCCCAGGGCCCTGCCAAACAACTACTGCTGCCCAACCGCAGCAGGGACCTGCCCAACTGCCCGGCCACGCCGACCTCCCAACTGCCCTACTGCCACTCAGCCTCTCAAGTGCCCCATCTCACCACTGTCCAACCCCCTGGTGCCCTGCCCAACCTCCCCCCATCCCACCTCTGCCCAACCTCCCCAATGCCCCGTCCCACCGCTGCCCAACCACCATAAAGCCATGGTACCCTGTCCTGCCACCATTCAACTGCCCTGGTGCCACATCCCATCACTGCCCAACCACTGCCCACTATTATCCCACTAGCACGCCATCATCCCATAGCCCCCTCCCCAGACTCCCTCACTAGCCCATAAGCTCCCTGAGTAATTCCCCTCCACCCAACACTCCTTAGCTCACACCTGCCCCCAGTAGTTTCCCCCATGCACATTCCCAGCAACTCTCATGCAGCCCTGCCCTGCCCCCAGCTTGGGGGACCCATAGGCAGCTCCCCAAGGATACGGGGCACGGCGAAGGGCTGGGCAAAGGCATGGAAGGCCGAGCCCCACGTGATCTGCCAGGGGGCGATATAGGTGAGCACGAAGCGCAGCTTGTAGAGCAGGTCCCATAGCTGGGGTGGAGTGGGGGGGGGGCGGGAGAGAGAGAGAGAGAGAAATATGTCACACAACACAGAGCCCAGCTCAGCCACAGGGAGCCAGGACCACTGGATTCTATCCCAGTTAGGGAGGAAAGGGTCTGGAGTGTAGTGGATTAGAGTGGGGGGACTGGGAGCCAGAACCCCAGGGTTCTATCCTCAGGCTCCCTGAGACACTCAAATGCTGAGGGATCCTCAGAGAGCAGGATCTGCTGGGCGGGGCAGTTCTGGTATCTACTGCACAGCATCAGCAGAAGCCTCAGTAGGAGTGAGTGCCAGGGACTGTGGGAGGCAGAATATTGCTGAGTCAGGGAAGCAGGGGATTGTGGGTCCATGACACAGAGCAGGGGGCAAAGTCATTCTGGGTATGTGGGGCCTGGGGCGGCGGCGAAGCCGAGGGGCACATGGGCACCTTGCTGAAGAGGATGGACATGACGAAGTAGTCGATGAGGAAGCCCTCTGAGTAGCGCTGATAATCGAAGTGGAAGAAGAGGACGGTGAAACCTAGGGCCACGTACTGCTGGGGCGGGCAGCAGAAGGAGCAGCGCAGCAGCTTCATGCCAGCCATGGTGATGAGGAGTGCGCGGCAGCTGGGGGCAAGAGAGAGAATGTGAGGGGGCACTGGAGCATGCAACCCCCAGCCCAGTCAGGTGTAGGGCAGGTAGCCCTGCCCCCCTTCCTAGACTGGTTAGTTAGACCGGAGCAGAATGTTAAAAACTAACCAAGAAGCAGTTTCCAGACCCCCGCCTTTTCTATTGTGAGTTTCTACTTCCCAACCTATCTGTGCAAAGGGAGAGATTAGAAACTCTCCCTCTGTGAGGGCCTGTCCAACTCACTGCTTATTACTCCTGTCCCAGACCCCCCCTTCCTGTGCTGTATCCAGTTCTCGCTCCCAATTGCTTTTCATGCTGCATCTGAACAGCACCCCCACTAGCAAGGGGAGCTAGGTGGGGCTGGGATGTGTGCTGCCGACTCAGCCCCAGGGAGTGTGGGAGGCAGAGGGACCCTGTAGGGATCTGCTCCTTGGGAAAGAAAGAATCTCCTGAGAAGAAGCATTGGGGGAGCTGTAGCCAGGGAGGCTTGGCCAGTGCCGCAGGGGGTGGAGCCCCGAGGGGGGGCTGCAGGTACCTACTAGATGCAGATCTTTTCCTGGTGGGGGGCACTGACTGAGTGGGCATCCACTGTCAGGGCGTTGAGCACCACGGCCGGGTAGATGAAGTACTTCTCCACACACTGCAGCCAGGCATACAGCTTCTCAAACCACATTAACTGGGCTGCGCCTGTGGGGCACATGCGGTTACTCCTCATACCCACCAGAAGGCAGCAGCACAGGGACAGCACGTGGTTCTAATACACAGATAGTCCAAATGAACCCCACTCCCAACAGGAGGGATCCCTTGCCCATGCTGAGATGCAGCTACCTCTGGGGTGCGGCATAGGGATCAGCACTGAGGTGGAGTGCGGCGCTGTTTGTACAGGGATCCCTCGCCTGCACTGAGATGCAGCTGCCTCTGGGGTGGGGCACAGGGCAGTTTATAGAGGGATCCCTTGCCTGCGCGGAGATGCAGCTGCCTCTGGGGTGGGGCGCGGGGCGGTTTGTACAGGGATTCCTTGCCTGCGCTGAGATCCAGCTGCCTCTGGAGTGGGGCGCGGGGCGGTTTATAGAGGGATCCCTCGCTTGCGCTGAGATGTTTTCTGTCATGTGAAAGAACAGGTCGCCCTACTAGCACTGCACTAGGACACTGGGGCCAGGAGCCCCTCTACCCTGCTGCCTGCAGCACAGCACCCACTAGGATCATCCTGGGGCACTGAGGCCAGCACTGATGGGGAGGGGAAAGTGCCTCCTGCTGGGCACACCCAGGAGCACTTACTGCGCACTTCGAACTGGCTGTACTCGCGTGGCTTCAGCACAGGTAGCGAGAAGCAGAACCAAGGTAGCTGCTTGCGGAGCTGGGGCAGCAGGTAATGGGTGAGCAGCCCAACCAGCCCAGCCAGGGCATACAGCACATAGCCTAGAACAGACTGAGCGCCCAGCGGGATTAGGGCATCTGATGGGACCCCCGTGTGCTCCCAAACTGCCCACTCCACACAGAAGTCCCCAGAGCCTCCCTCTCCCAAACACACACCCCCTACCGCTCCACCTACCCAGCTTCCACCCACCACACTCACGGCAACCCCCCTCCCTCCCCAACTTGCTGTAACTCCCTCTTTGGTCCCCTCAGAGAAGCAGGCTGGCGTGGTGGTCAGGACTCCTGGGTTCTACCCTCACGCTGCCAGGGCACTAGGGTTTGGTGGGTCAGGGCAGGAGATGCTGGAAGTCAGGACACCTGGGTTCTATCCCACCTCTGCCAGGGGAATGGGGTATAGTGAGTTAGACCAGTGGGAGACTGGGCACCAGGACTCCTGGGTTCCTCGTTCTGCCTACTCAGCTGTTAACATCACCATAGACTACCAACAAGGGGCCCCGACACTGCATAATCTCTGACTCCACGAAGCTACCGTGCCCTCTACCTGTCCCTCCTGCACCCACTGCCGCCATGAGCTGGGATGGCCCCAGGCTGCCCGAGGAGCCCCATCGCTGGCGGAGCCCCTCCCTCTCAACCCAGGCAGTACCTTGAGGGCGATGAAGACAGTGCTGGCACTGATGGCGAAGGTGAGCACTGCGATGACCACGCACATCACCAGGTCCGAGTGCAGGATCTCCCGCTGGGGGGGGTGGGGGGGTGTGTGACAGAGGGAGCGGCTGGAGCCACCAGCCATATGCACCCCTCCACACAGAGCCATGCATGGGCCTACCCCTGCTCAGCCATGGGCCTCCACCACCCACCTCCAGCCATGCCTAGTCTTAACTCCCTCCCCCTATGCAACCCCTCAGCCATCCATGCCCCCCACTGACCACATTAATCCAGGTACCAGCTGCTTCCATTCTCCCCAATCCTGCCCGGGCAGGCTGCAATCCCCTACCCCTGCTCCAATCTTCCCAGCCATGTGCCCTGCCCCCACATATCCATATCCACCCAGCCAGCCCCTATCCTGCCCCGTAATCCTGGCCCCTTCCCCCCGTAACCCCAGCCATGTGCCCCCTCCCCTCAGCCACACGCCCCCTCGCCCTTGCACCTGGCCCCTCCCCCTCGTAACCCCAGTCACTTGCCCTCCCCCGCACCTGGTCCCTATCCTTCTCCATCACCCCACCCCGTGCCTGGCCCCTCCCTCCTCGTAACCCCAGCCATCCACCCTGCCCCTCCTCACCAGGGAGTTGCGCAGTTTCTCAGGCAACGGGTCCTGGATCTCAGCTGGTGCATTCTCCACATTTCGGTTCTCAAACTCGGAGAAGAGCTTGGTCCGGATCAGGGACCTAGGAGGCAGGGCAGTTATAGGAGTTCGTTCCCTCCTCACAGAAGCAGCATTGAGAGTGGGCCCCTGACACCTCAGCCCCTCTCCAAGGGGCCCAGCCTGGCATCCCTGTGACAGAGCGTCCCCCTGCTGCACTCCCCAGGACAGATTTGCCATCCATAGGCAGAGGACAAACCTCTGTCCTCCCGGAACTAGGACTTGAACCCCGGAGTCTTGACTCCCAGCCCCGCCCCTACTCTACCCCAGCAGAGCTGGATTAGCAGCCAGGGGCTCTGGCTCCCAGTCCCTGCAGTGGAAGATGGCCCGGCCTGGCCCTCCCCCAACCCTGGGATACACACCACAGCACAGTGGGGTCGCTGCTCTGGCGACTCAGGTGGTAGGACAGGGCAACCAGGAGGCCGCAGAACACGGAGAAGAGGACTGGGACGTGCTGGTCACCCCACGGGGCCTGGAGAGGCGAGAGGAGAGAGCATGAGTCCCAGTGCAGGGAGGCCCCCCCAGCATCAGAACCCCCAGCACTCACACAACGCACTGTGCCTTAAACCACAGCCCAGCCCACACAGAATCAGAGTCTGGGACTTCCACCAGTCCTCCATCCTGGGGTTGGACTGAAACCAGGGCTGCCTAGAGGGGAAAGATCTCATATCCCATTCGCTACCCCTATCCCACCACCACAGGACCAGATGGGAGTTGGTGCCCCCTAGAGGGCAAAGGCGCCATACCCCATCTCTGAGGCAGCCCGTCCCCCATCCTAGGGTTGGATTGGAGCCGGTGCCCCCTAGAGTCCCCCTCCTCCACACACCCAGGTACCTTAATGGCTCCAAGGCAGAAGCCATAGAGGAGGACAGCGACCAGGAGACTGCGCAGGAGACTGAAGAGAGCAGTGAGAGGGCTGGTGGCGGCTGGAAAACAGAAAGGGGGCACGGTCAGTGTCGAACAGGAATATCCCCCAATTGCCCCTTCCAGGCCCTGTGCACACCAAGGTTGCAGCACCACCTACTGCCCAGCAATAGCACTCACACGGGGCAGCAACAGCAACACATCAGCCAAGCTAGAGAACCCAGGAGTCCTGGTTCCCAGCCCCCCGATTTAATCCACCAGATCCTTCTCCCTTCCTAGAGCTGGGACAGAACCCAGGAGTCCTGACTCCCAGCCCCACTCTGCTCTCACTACTAGATCCCATTCCCCCTGCAGAGCTGGGACAGAACCCTGGCATCTGGGCAGTACCTGTGCCGCCAAAGATGTGCATATCCACCTGCTCCAGCAGGTACATGAGGCAGGTGTTGACCTGGGGCAGGAGCCCAAAGAGGAAGATGGCAGGGAAGCAAAGGGTGAAGACTGTGAAGGACAACACAAATAGGGGGCATTAAATCAGTGACCTCCCACCCCCCAATTCCCACTGCAGAGCAGGACTGCCCCCACTCCTACCTAGAGAGAGAGAGCCCCCCTCCTACTGGTGAATGAGGTCCACAGAGAAACCTGCATAGCACCCCCTAACTCGTCACTGGGGGACTGCAGAATCACAGAGCCCCTTACTCCCAGCGGGAGGGGGATGAGGGGGCTGCAGCAGGGCACGGGGAGGAGGCACCCCCTATCCTCAGCTGGGGAGGGCTGCAGCAGGGCACGGGGAGGAGGCACACCCTATCCCCGGCTGGGGAGGGCTGCAGCAGGGCACGGGGAGGCGGCACACCCTACCCCCAGCTGGGGAGGGCTACAGCAGGGCATGGGGAGGCGGCACCCCCTACAGCCGTCTGAGGAGGCGGGGGGAAGGAGGGCTGCAGCAGGGTCCAGGGAGGTGGTGCCCCCTACCCTCGGCTACGGAGGGCTGCGGCAGGGCACAGGGGGATGGTGCCCCACACTCACCGGTGGTGACATCCCGGGCACCATAGAAGAAGTCTGTTGAGAAGAGGGTAAGCCCATAGAAGGTGATGGGTGGGACAGGCACAGCCCGGGCACATAAGTCCAGCACCCAAATCAGCACGCAGGCCACGCAGAAGTAGACAGGCCGGCTGTAGGCAATGATCCAGTTGTGCCCCTGCAAGACAGCATGAGGTGAGGGGCATGGGGGCAGCCAAGGGGCTGGCCCTCCCCACATCTCAGGGGTGGGGGGCAGCCTAGCTCCCAGCTGGCACTAGCGGACCCCAATGCCGCCAGCCAGAGCCAACAGACCGGGCACTGCACAGGCCAAGGGGCCCGCACCCAACTCCCAGAAACCCCCAGCTCCCAGGAGCCTCAGAGGCTGCAGCGCTGGGCACCAACCTACACTGAGGACTCCATGACCCATTTATACAGAGATCCAGTGCTCAGTGCTGAGATGCAGCTGCCTCTGGGGTGGGGTGCACAGCTGGTTAGAGAGGAACGGTTCACCCGGAGTTGTAATATCCCGCTCCCTGTAGCACAGCACTGGGGCACGGGGGCCAGCACTGACTGCAAGGGGAGAAAGTCCTCTCCTGGCCCTTCAACCCCCCAGGAAGGTCACTTACGTGCATGGGGGAAGCAGCATCAGGCTGGACGCTCTGAAAAACAGAATCAAGGTGATCTTAGTGATGCCTGTTTTCCCAGTAAGCACTCACCGGAGTGGGGCTAGGAAGTAAAACGGGCCCTGCACCCCACTGGAGGCAAGGAGCTGGGATTTCTGTGATTAGCTGGATCTCACAGGGGAGCAATTCAAAAGGGCTGGGGTGCCTCTATTGTTAGCCTGCCAGGGTGAGGACTGCAGGACATGGCCACACAGGCGGGCTCTCACCTTGAGCAGCGAGTACTGGCAGCTGGCGATGACCAGGCAGAACTGGAAGACCCAGATGTCGCGGAAGAAGCCCTGCAGCAGAAGCAGGTAGCCCAGAAAGGCCACTAAGGACCCCAGAGACACCACGAAGATGTTCTCCATCACCCGACGATTCCTGGGGGGTCCAGAGCACAAGGCAGCGTCAGCCACTGGGCAGTTGCCAGCAGGTTCCCCAGGCACCCAGTGCTGCCAGGGTCGCAGTCTCTACAGCCGTAACCCGGGCAGCCTGCTGGATGGGCTCACGGGGCTGGTTCCGGTGAGGGAATAAACCAAGCTGCATGGGCCTATGGGGCTGATCGGTGTGTGTGGTGGGGAAATCAGCTGATTGGTGTGTAGGTGTGCGTGGACGGACCCATGGGGCTGATTGTGGAGGTGGGGGGGTAGTAATCAGGCTGGACGGGCCCATGGGGGTGAGGGGGGCAACTGACCGGTCGAGAAGTGCCAGCAGCGCCAGCCGGTCGTAGCGCACCCGCATCCAGCGCCCAGGCAGCACCCAATATTTGTAGTACTGCCGCGGTTTGGACTTGTCCTCGATCATCAGCGTGTTCTCCTGGGACTCGTGCAGGGACTCCTGATCCAGCAGGTCAAACTGTGGGGAGATCAGGCTCAGTGAGGTGCAGGCAGCCTGCCCATAGATCAACAGCCAAGCCAAGCTACGATGAGGGAGTGCCCCCTCCAGACAGCACAGAACACCCCAAGCAAACCACACCCCATGCAGCAACCCCCCCCAAAGAGTCCCCCTCCAACAGAGATCCCACCGCTCTCATGGATAACCCACTCACACTGAATGGAGTTCCCCCCACCGCAGAGCCCCTGCTCCATCATAGAGACCAGGGCCAAAGTTAGCCCCCGGCATCAGATCTCCCCCCCAAAACCTCCCCTCACCTGCCAATAGAGCCCCCTTCATAGCACAACTCCCAGGGCACTGACTCCCACTTACCTCAGGGATTTCCAGGGGTACCCTGCGCACCTGCATGCCCTGCAGCACCACGGGGCGTGGCTGCAGCAGCGACAGGGCAGGCGTCCCCTCGGGCACATCGGTGGAGTTGAAGCTGGAGGAGTGCGAATGCCGGTCCCTGAAAGGGCAGCAGGGGGCAGGGACGTGAGGGGAGAGAGAGTGAAGGAAGCAGTCCCCTCCCCACCACAGCTCCAGATCCTGGACTCACGGCTCCCCCACTGCATAATGAGCAGCACAGCGCCTCCTAGGGTGACACTGGGGCCAGTACTGCCCGTGAAGGGGCAGTGCCCTCTGCTGGCCTCTCACCCCACAGCACGGCGCCCCCTAGGGCCAGCACTGCCTGTGAAGGGAGAGTATCAGAGGGGTAGCCGTGTTAGTCTGGATCTGTAAAAGCAGCAAAGAGTCCTGTGACACCTTATAGACTAACAGACGCATTGGAACATGAGCTTTCGTAGGTGAATACCCACTTTGTCGGATGCATGTCAGGGGAGAGCGTCCCTGCTGGCTCCCCCAACCCTGCAGCACAGCACCCCTTCGGGCCAAGCTGGGGCCAGAACTGCCTGTAAGAATGCCGCCTACAGGGCCGCTGCCCCACTCCCTGCAGCTCCCAGAGTTTCCTGGCTGCTGACCTGCCTCTCCCAGCTTAGCAGAGGGCAACACAGACCCTGCCAGTGATTTCCCCCAAACCCCACCCCTCCCCGGGCACTCCCTAGTGCTGGGGACAGGGAGCAGTGTGCCATGACAAGTGGAAGGGAGGGGGGTGTCACTCACCAGGCGCTGTTGGTCACATGATCCACACTGACCTGCTGCCCCACCGGGTTCTCGTAGCCCCCTCCTGCCAGGCCAAAGGTGTAGGAGCGCCGCACACCTGCAGGGGGAGGTAGGGAGTCAGCTAGACTGGGGGACGTGTAGCAGGCGAGGAGGGGAGACCCCACAGTCATGGGGCTGGAAGAAACAGCCCCGCGATGGGACCTGCCCCTGGCTACAGTCACATCAGCCACGGGAGCCCTGGGAAATTACAGGCCCCCCTCTGCAAGGGAACGCCCCCCGACTCTACCTCAGGCGGAGGGTGCCCAAGGGAATGGGCAGTTCCCCCCGGCTGCAGAATATTTATAAAAGCAGCAGCCCAGGGGTGGGATAGCAGGGGGCTTGGATAGGGATTGGGGGCACGGACAGAACTGGGCAGGAACCCAGAGGTGAGATAGCAGGGGGCTGCAGGTCAGGATTGAGAGGCACTGCAGAGCTGTGTGTGGGGAGCCCAGGGCTGCAATTGCAGGGGGCTGTGGACAGGGACTGGGGGCACAGGAAGGGCAGGGGGAATCAGTGGCACTCTTAGATTGCCATACTTTGTAACCTCCCCGCAAGCCCCAAGGCCCATGAAGAGGCGGAGCAAGCCATGGGCAGGCCAGTGGCAATCCCCCTGCCCACCTGCACTCACCACTCTCGTCATAGAAGTAGTGCACGGCACCCTCAGAAGTGTCATCGAAGTTGCAGGCCTCATGGATGGCGCCACGCGGGAGCAGCAGGGAGCTGGCGAACTGCAGGGCCGAGGGCAGTGTGAGCGCCCGCGAGTGGGAGGAGGCACGGCCCCGCTGCAAGTCTTGCAGGCTGCAGAGAGAGGGGGACGGGGCGTCAGGCTGTGCCAGCCAAGGCTCAGCCATGAGCACAGTGTGGGAGGTAGTGTTAGCAAGACGGAGGGGCAGGGCTGGGATAGCCAGGGGTTGTGGGTCAGGATAGAGTGGCAGCAGCAGGGTTGGGGGCAGCCCAGGGCTGGGACAGCAGTGATGGGCTCCCAAAATCCTAAGAATCGGTTCCCTACCAGGTCCTCAGCGGCACTTGAGCGGCAGGTGGGTGGGTGCGTGTGTGTGTTTGTTTACTTGCTCCGGGTTTTCGGTGGCATTTCAGCGGCAGGTCCTTCACCCAGAGTGAGTGAAGACCCCACCGCCGAAGACCCAGTAGGGAACTGCGCAGTGAGTACAGTACAAGCCCCACGTGCCTGTCTCCCCCTACACACACACACACCCGACCCCAACTCATGTCCTGCCCCCAACTGCCCCCCTCAGAACCTGCAAGTTCTCCTCCCCTACTCCCCCACCTGGGTAGCAGCAGCAGCCAGGGCTCCGGGGGCTATTTAAAGGGCCCAGGGCTCCCCTGCTTCTACCACCCCAGCCCTTTAAATAGCTGCCAGACCCCTGGGGAAGCGGCAGGGCTGTGGCAGCTATTTAAAGGACCAGGGCTGCAGAGGCAGCTGGATCCCCGGCCCTTTAACCTCCAGAGCCCTGGGATAGCGGGGGGGGGGGGGGGCTCCAGGGGCTATTTAAAGGGCTGGGGTTCCCTTGCTTCTACCGCCCCGGTGCTTTAAATAGCTGCCAGAGCCCCACAGCCCTACCCCAAGGCTCCAGCCCTTTTGAATTGCTCTTCTGTCAGATCCAGCCCCTGACACCGGCTAATCACAGAAATCCCAGCTCCTCGCCTCTAGTGGGGTGCAGGGCCCTTTAAATTGCCCCCTGGGGAAGCCAGGCCACATCTTTAGCAAGGGGTTCTACACTGGCTTCTAAATCTAACAACCAGTTCTTGTGAATCACTGCGAACTGGCTCCAGCTCACCACTGGCTGTGGGTCGAGATCAGGGTGCCCAGACCAGGCTGGGACACGGGGCCAGGCTATGCTGTTAGCAGACTCTGGGCTGTCTGGCGTGGGACTGAGCGAATGTCTGCGTGGACTGGTGTGTTAGTGTCTCACGCGGGGAGAAGTGTCACCTGGGCGGGGACCCCATCACCGAGGACGGGGGTGTGGGGTTGCTGCCCGCGTTGTGCCGCCGCCTCATGGCCTGGGTGCGTTTGACGCCACTCGCCTGATCCCGCTTGCTCCCCTCCTCACCTGTGGTGGCTGCAATGGAGAGAGAGAGCTGTCAGGAACCCTGGACTGAGAGCACCACACCCAATGAGGACCCCTTCCAGGGGGCACTGGCTCCGATCCAGCTCTAGGTCAATAACGATTACAAGTCAGCCCCATCTGTGAAACGAGCATGCCGGGTCTCAGCCTGGTTCCTAATGGGCTGGGGGTCCCCATCACACCAACCCCAGCCCTTCAGCAGGATGGCTAGAGGCTGAACAGGCCACAAAGGCTAAATCCCACTCTGTCCCTGGGCTGGGGGGGTCTTCATGCCAGCAGTAGGCTCACACACAGGACCCTGGGGCTGAAGGCTGGGTGGGGGCAGGTGTTTGGTGGGGGGGGGGGGGGAAGGAACACATCACTCCCCACCCTGGCTCCCAGGGCTGCCAGACCCATGGCCCCGTGTGACTGCTCACCTCCCCCGACGGCCCCCTCCTCCAGCAGCTCCCCCCTCCAACCAGGCTGGTTCGCTGACTGGCTGCGGGTGCTGCCCCCCAACTCCAGCTGGCGCGGGGGAAAGTGCTCCGGCTGCCCCATTCGGGCCTCTAGGTCTGACTTGGAGACGGTGAGCACCGCAGTGGCCTTGCTGTCCCCGCTGCCTCCATCCATGCTGAGCACACGGGCGTGGGTCTTGGCGCTGGCCGTGCTAGCGCTGCGCTGGGCGTAGTGCGGGTGCTTGGGAGGCTCGGAGACCTCGGGGGCTGGCTCGGCCTTGGGAGTGCGGCGTGGGCGCTGGGGCGCGGCCTCCGGGGAGTAGCAGGAGGTGCTGGAGGAGGTGTCGGAGCTGTAGTTGTGCTGGGAGGGCAGGCTGGAAGCACGGCTCAGGTCACTCCCATCGCTCGAGTCCTCATCCTCGAAGAAGGTCTCGCTGTAGGCCTTGCTGTCCAGGATGGCGCGCACGGGGGCATAGTCCCGCGGGTACCCACTGTCAAAGCTGCTGCTGCCCCCGCCGTGCTTGCGGGAGGGGCGCCGGCGCCCTGGCTTGTGCCCCGGGCGCAGCAGGGCCAGGTCTTTGGGCCGCACCACCTGCGCAGCTGGACCCTCCCAGGGCTCCCCGTCGCCCCGCACCGTCTCCAGCGAGGCCAGTGTGTTCTGGGTATCGTCCGTGTGGCTGGCAAAGCTCAGCTCCCCCAGCAGGCCCTGCTCGGGCGAGCGCAGCAGCTCGCTGTCTGACAGTGCGTCTGTGTCGCTGCCGTCCGGCAGGACCCCAGCATCCAGGGCTGGCGCTGTGTCCTCTGCTGGCCCCAGAGAGGGGCTGTCCAGGTGAGTAGAGTTGGTCTTCTCACTGCGGTAGCTGCTGAGAGTGCTGGGCGTCTCCTTGTCGGTGCCACTGAAGCAGCTGTCGGAGGAACCAGCCTTGCGGGGGCGCTCCTCTGTGGGCTCACCCCGCCCCTCCAGGGGCCTGTAGTCAGTGCCTGAGCGGCGCTTCTCCTTGCGGCTGCTGGTGCGCAGAATGGTGCGCTCGGGCAGCGCCAGGCTCAGGAAGCTCTGGCTCAGCTCCTCGCTCAAGCTGCTCTTGATCAGGGGGCTGAAGGGGGTGTCGCCTGCACTCTCTGATTCGCTGGCATGCCAGCTGCCAGGCAGCTGATGTGGGGCCCCACACCCCTGAACCGCTGGCCCCACCCCTGACAATGATCCCATGCCCAGGGGGGACTGATCGGACGAGTCTGTGCTCTGGATGGATGTCTGAGCTGGCAGTGAGGGGGGTGGCTTCTTCCCAGCTGCAGGGGGCTCTGCTTTGGGCGGGGGCATTAGGGCCTCACCACAGGACCCTGGGGCGAGAGAAGTCAGCTGCAAGTCACCAACTGCAAGGGAGCGAGACATCTGTTACACAAACACCAGGGAAACTGAGGCACGGGTAGGGCACCATGCTTACCCAATGAGCAAGGAGATGGGGATAGACCCCAGGAGTCCTGACACCCAGCCCCCCTACTTTAACCCACTAGACCCAGTCCCCTCCCAGAGCTGGGACAGATCGCAGGAATCCTGACACTGCACTCCAAGCAATAGACTTTTCCAGCCCCTGTCCCAGGTCCCTCCTGGATGCAGCTCACAAGCTGTTTACTGCACTGGAGGCTGAGATGCCTGGTTCCATTTTGTCCCCTGGAATCCTGGGAGCCAATCTCCCCTCAGGCTGTACAGCCCCACTCCCACCTAGGGCACCTACTGACTTTCTCCTGGGAGCCGGGCTCCCCCCATGGTGTACAACCCCACCTCACCCCCCACGCAGGGCACCTACTGATGTTCTTCTGGGAACCAGGCTCCCCCCATGGTGTACAGCCCCACCTCACCCCCCGCCCCATGCAGGGCACCTACTGATGTTCTCCTGGGAGCCACGCTTGAGCAGCTCGCGGTCCGCCGAGGTGACAATGACATTATTGCTGCCCTGCTCCCGCACTAGCTCCTTGATGTCTGAAGGGCGAATGGAAAAGGAAGGAGGCATTACTGGAGTACAGGGGCTGCTGATCCCAAGGGGAAACCTGCCTTCCCCACTCCCTTTGCACCCCACACCACCCCGAATCACCTACACTGCTGCCTTCCCCCTACCTTACACCACCGGCTAGAGACACCTATGGCACCGCCAGGCTCTCCTCGCAGGCAGTGGGGTCAGGGGTGGGGCTTCAATATTCACAATGGATCCAGCAACTAGTGGGGCTCAAGTCACCTTAAAGGGGCTCTGATATATAGATGTTGCAACTGTGCCCCCCAGGTACCTGCAAGTCTGAGTTTCTTTGGGAAACTTGGTCTAGGTAGCTCAAGGAATGTGACATGAGGCCTTTCCCCTCTAGGGGGCGGTGCCTCTGATCTAGCCCCAGGGTGCGGGGGCAGCCTGGGTGTGGGGAAGAGGATACAAGGCCTTTCCCCTCTAGGGGACCCCAGCTGCAGTCTGGCCCCATGGCAGGGGAGTCAATGGAATATCCACCCCCAGCTCTGTGGTTCTGGTTGCCAGAGGAGGGACAAGGCAGGATATTAAGCAGCAAGAGGCAATCAGGGAACACCCTGGAGAGAGGCAATTCTCACAGCTGCAGCACGAGGCAGGCGCCCCAAAGGGTCAGGGACCGGGGGGGGGGGGGCATTTGCACTGGGCCAGCTGGGCTACTGAGGGCGGGGAGCCTGCCACCCACTCACCTCTCGCTGCTCCTGCGTCCTCCAAGTGGGGCAGCAGCTCCTATGAGGGGGAATCAGTCGGGGGTTACATGCCAATGTCCGCAGCCAGGCAGGCCCAGGAGAGCCCTTCGCTGCAGAGAGCCCAACACCCAGCCCTCCTGATGCACCGACGGGGCCTGCGGGCCACGGACAGGGTTTTCTAGCCTCCCTGCTGCAGGGCAGCCACCGCAAACCGTGATGCAAGCGTAACTGACCCAAACACCAGGCTCAGGCTGCAAAGAGCATGTGGCAGTGGCTGTGGGAGGGCCAGGCGCTTCACTGATTGCACCGGGGTGAGGAAAGACAACTCTCCCACCCCCACCCAAGGAGCCGAAGTGCTTTATAAATCAGAGGGGCCTCCCCACCCCCAACACCCACCACTCACATGCAGCCACCTCTGGGATGAAGTAGAGGGGCTGGTTGTACATGCCCTTGCCCAGCACTCACATACACACACACCTCAACTCCCTGGGCTGGGGAAGGTTGTAGAAACCCAGCTCTCCCAGGACGAGGGATCGCCAGTGAGCACCTCCCAGCCAGGAAGGCAACAGGAAGCCCAGAGGATCATCCCAGTACTCACCATGACTTGGTTGAAACCAAATACTGAGTGCTGGGAGCTGCATCTCACCGGGGGCGTGGAGCTGACTTTCCGGAACACTGTCATCTCGACTCCCCCGCCCGGGTCTCTGCAGAGAGAGGGAGAGAGCATTGCATGGACATGCATTGACGGTTGAGCAGTTAACGCAAGTACAGAGGAGAGCAGTGCGAACAGACCTGCTGCCCCAGATCAGACCAACAGGCCCCCAATGCCTGATATCCCCCCTCATAGGCAAGACCAATGAGCCAACCTGAGAAGCTGCTGAATCTCCATGTCAGGTAAAAGATCCCTGTATAAACAGCCCTCACGCTCCACCCTAGAGACAGCTGTATCTTAGCATGAGGTGAAGAATCCCTGTACAAACAGCCCTGGGCCTCACTGCTCTCCCCTCCATGCACCCCAGATGCTGGTGACCCACCTCGCCAGGTTGCTGTCATCCCCTGCAGTGCCCTCCTCAGCCTTGGTCCCATCAGTCAGCACCGGGCCACCCTTCTCCACAATCTCGCCCTGGTCGAACATGGTGTGTAGCCGAAAATTGATGGTCTTGATGGTGGTAAAGAAGACAGCTATAACTGCACAATATATGCCGGCTACCAGCATGCTGGGCGGCAGCACCTGGCAGAGAAAGACAGGACAGCATGGGGTTAGCACCAATCAGGGCATTAGGGGTGCACTGTGCTCTCCACCAGGGACCTCAGCCTACTTCGCCTGCTACACAGAAATTCAGGCACAAACCATGACTTGTCAGGTTAAACCCAAGAATCCTCCCAGACCCTCCTGCTTCTCCCCTCTAACCATTAGACCCCACTCCCTTCTCAGAGTCAGGGAAAGAACCCGGTCTCCCAGCCATCACCAGCCCTACTTTAATCACTAAACCCCACTCCACTCCCAGAGGCAGAAATAGAACCCAGGAATACTGCCTCCCAACCCCTCCCAATCATTGGGAAACACTTCTGGTTGTAATACATGGGCCCTATACGCCCAGTCTCTTGGCCCCTTGGGGAAGCTGGTAACAGAGCTCCCGGGCAGCAGTGTTTTGGGTCACTTTATCTCCCATCGCCTCTGTTAAAGCTGCTTGTTGAGATAGTGTTTAAGTGTTTTCAGCTGCCAAGAGACATTCATGCCCAGGACTCCTGGGTTTTATCACCAGTGCTGGGAGGGCACTGCAGCCTAGTGGGTGACAGCAGGGTTCTATCCCCAGCACTGCCCACAGACTTGTTATGCAACACTGTGCATCCTGGCTCAAGTGAAGCTGATTTTTATTTACCACCCATACCACCACAGTGCCAGGAGCACCAGCCATGGCCCGGCATCTTGTCCCCAACACAAACTGTGCAAGTTTCACAAAATATCCCCGTTCTCTTTGGTTACAAACATTCCCCTGCAGCATCTGCCACATGCAAGGCTGGGGTCGGGCAGCGTGGAGGGTGTCAGAGGCTGTCAATGCCCTTTTCGCAGCTAGGCTATTTCAATCAGTGCAGATAGAGGGCAGGGAATGGCACTGGGAGGGCTGGTATCAGGCCTGCTCTGGTTCCCTCAGTTTTCACTGCCTTGGGCATCACTTGTAACAGCAGCTCAAGCAAGGCCCTGTCATCATTTGTTTGTGTTATGGTTGCGCTTACAAACTGCTTCCAAGCTCAAGCCTTCTCTTCCTCACCAGGTATGATCAGAGCACCCCAGCCTCCAACTGAAATTGGGCACCTTGGTCACACCAGGAGCTGTCTGGACCCCTCTACTGCTCTTTGCCAAGATTGAGGCACCCTCATGCCACACAGACCACTCAAGTGCCCTAGGCAGAGATTGGGCAAGGACCCCCTGACCAACCTGTGCCCCCCGCATAGCTCCAGGCACTGTATAGACTCCTTTCCCCACTGAGACTGAGGCCCCCCATTGTGCTGGGTGCTGCTTGGACCCCTCCCCACAATCATGACCAGAGCCCCCCACCACTGCACAGAACCCCCTCCTCCAGCTGAAGGATGCAGCTCTGTTGTGCTAGGAGCTGCACAGATGCAGTGACCAACGGTCCCTGCCCCAGAGAGCTCACAACAACAGGCAAAGGTAAGATCGTCTCTCCATTTTACAGATGAAGAAAGTGAGACACCGAGGCACGGCAGGACTGAACACAGTCACCTTGCACTCCACTCCAATCCCTCACACACAAACCCATCACCCCTCTCTGAACCCCAACATGCTGATCATCTCCTCCACCAAAGGCTCAGCCAGTGACAATGGACTGAGAGTCCCCGCTCACCTAGAGTCCCCCACGCTGCTGCTAATTTCTGTGCCAAGTTCAGTGGTGAGGGGAGCTCATCTCCAGGGGAGAGTTAGCTCTGGGGATCAGTCCCTACATTATAGAGCAACAGCTCAGTGCAAGTTCGGGCCAGCGAGGCAGGGTGAGAAAGAAAGAAGTTCTACTCCCAGCTCTGCCACTGACCTGTGGGATGACCTTGGGCCACATCCTTCACTGCTAAGTGCCTCAATTTCCCCTCCCATTCTTTGCCTACTTAGACCAGGAGCTCTTCAGTGCAGAGATTCTCTCTCACAGCCTGTCTGTGCACAAATGGGGCAGGAGGCAACATCAGTGAGGGGTGTCTTTACAGCACTCAGAACAACAGTGGCCCCGGTCAATGTGCTAAGCCCTACTGAAATACATATGCTAAATCATGCCAGTGCATGAATGCAAGATCAGGTGTTGCAAGACCCCAAATTCGGACATCAATGCCAGGATCCCACACCCCAGGTTATCAAGAGTGATGTGCACAACTGACACTAGTGTCAGGTGCCTAACTCCAAGTCTGCAGTGAGGGGCCTGAGGTGGACTCACCATGTAGAGCAGGAAAGGGAACGTGAGCAGGAAGATCCAGATATAGAGGTGGAAGCAGTTGGAGAAGGTGCTCTGGTGGGGATCGAAGAACCAGCCACCTGTAAGCGAGGCCCAGACACCCTGGCGCAGGATCTGCAGCACCTGCGAGCCCATGGCCACGGCGGTGCCTCTTCCTCCTCCCCCTCCGCCCGTTCCTCCTGCTCAGGGAACGTGACTGCCAAGCTTGCACCTGTAATATCCTTCATCAAGGCAACTTGGAGGCCATGATCCGCAGGCTGGGACCCCAAACACAGACCCCACCCCTCTCTCCCTGTTAAACCAGGTGGCACTCCTCCAGCGGGGATGGGCACCTCACACACCCACACGTGAGAACCTCAGCTACCGCTGCTGTGAAGTCTCACTAGCCATCCGGGCTGCCCTTCTCTCTCCCCCGCAACAAGCCTCTTCCCTCCCTCCACATTCACCACCCCCAACTTTGTTCATGCCATTATGATTGCTGGAGAGGGGTGGTCTCCACTGTCACAAGGAAACTACAGTTAAACAGTGGAGGGGCTGAGGAAGAAGGTAGGGTGGCAGGGAGCTAACTCTCCAGTGGAGGGGACTGCAGGCTTAAGTAGAGATGGGACCAACTGGCGACATAGGAGAGGGCACCCTGGTAAACAGGCTGGCACCTGCCTTGTTGCCACTGAACAGCAGCCCAGCAGATGGGGACCCCAGGAGAGGGGAGGCTCAGTGAGGTGAATGGCCTATGGAGGGGAGTGGTCAGCACGGTGCTGAGGGGGGACCGCGGGTGGGAAAGCGCAACCCTGTGGAGAGCATAGCTGGTGTAGTGGGGGCAGGGGAGCAGGGCTAGGGGGCAAGTGGGGACCCAGGCAAGAGGGTTGGGGGGCAGGGGAGCCCAAGCAAGCGGGAGCCTAGATAAGCAGCAGGAGTGGGGAACCCCACATGTGAAGTGCCCAGGCAGCTGGGGGAACCCGAGGGTCGGGGGGCCCAGGGATGGGGAGGTACGGGCAGCGGACCCCACTAGTGAAGGGCCCAGGCAGCCGGGAGAACCCGAGGGTAGGAGCCAGCCCGAGCGGCGCCCACCAGGCACCCAAGAATGCTAAGGGGGGGGGTCCAAGATCTTGTTCACTTCCGGGGTCAGAGGTCAGTTCGGTAGCCCCGAGCGGAGGGGTCACCCGGCCGCGGCACCTCAACCCAACTAGAAACTGGAGAGGCCGGAAGAGGAGTCCGGGGAGCAGCAGGAACAGCAAGAGAAGCACGCATGCGCCAACCACCTTCTCCACCCCCCATACACACACACAGAGCCAGGAAGCGGAAGTTAAGGTGCTTGGGTCAACTGAGAAACTGCTGACGGCTGAAGCACCATTGCGCATGCACTGAATTGTGTCCTCTATACGCATGCGCAGTACTACCACCACCACCCCGAACCCAATGAGAAATTTTCTCTGTGTGTGAGCAGATTTCGCGGAACTTTGTTCACGCATGCGCATCATGTTTTATCTCCGCCATTCTTCCCTCTCAGTCGGGTTCTTCGAGCCCTGAGGAGCTCGGAGGTGCGCATGCGCACACAAGTTGAGGGCCCTAACTGGGCAACTGATCCCCAAGGCAGATACAGGATGGTGAACTCCGCATGCGCATAGTCCGGGCGTTCGCTCGCGCTCTCTCTAGGCCTTAATTTCTATTGGACTGAGTTTTTTAATCGACATTTTATTCCCCCAATAAGAATTGAAGAAGGGTTAAAGGGGTGTGTTGGGGGCGCGAATACTCCCTAACCAAATAATAGGCTAGAGAAGAAGAGGGTGGGGGTAGTGAGTAGGAGAGCTGAGCTGAGCTTTACCACTCTGGGCTTCCGGGTGTCTGCCCGCCCATGGGGCCTGGTTAATGGGCACTGGCAGGCCCCATGGGGCTGGATTTGGAAGGCTAGCCCAGGCTGTGGTAATGTCCAGCCTGTCTCCCTAATAGGTTTCCAGGGGGCGGTTCACACGGGATGATGTTCTTTGTGTTTCATCAGGATCCCAGGCTCCTGGATAGGACCTGGGGTTCTGATGGGCACTGGCTGCCCCAGATGTATGGGGCCCTCAGCCAATAATCTGTGACATTGAGTTGGATGCTTGAGTTCTTTTCCCCATCACAGGCCGTCAGTGGAGCTTGAACAACTCCATCCAGGCCTCCAGGCACCATCCTCAAAGCTACACATGTCACTCTGTTAGCCAGCTGCAGTAGGCTAGTACTCCATACAGGGCTTCTCTTGTGTATTGGAGGTAGAAAACTGGGTCAGAGTGACTGGGGTTAGGAATAAGCAGGATGCATACCCCTCATCCTCTCCCCCTTGCTGAGGGGAAGTAAATGGAGTGATGCCCAAGGATCAGGCTCCAATAGGAAGCAATGAGGATTGACAGTTAATTATTATTTATTATATTAATTGCAAAATCTTTCTGCACAGACACAATGTGAGTGACAGTCCCTGATCCAAAGAGCTCACAGTCTAAATAGTGTCAAGTATCAGAGGGGTAGCTGTGTTAGTCTGGATCTGTAAAAGCAACAGAGTCCTGTGGCACCTTATAGACTAACAGACGTTTTGGAGCATGAGCGCTTTCGTGGGTGAATACCCACTTTGTCGGAAGCACGAAGTGGGTATTCACCCACGAAAGCTCATGCTCCAAAATGTCTGTTAGTCTATAAGGTGGCACAGGACTCTTTGTTGCTTTTATAGTCTAAATAGTGTGAGGGAAAGGACTCAGCTAGGGTCCCACAGCAGACCAATGTCAGAATAAAAAATAGAAACCAGGAGTCCCAGTCAAGTGCTGTCACCATGGGGTCAAGGTCAATACAGTGCCCAGTGTAATGGGGGCTCCGATCTTGGTTAAGGTTTATACAGTGCCTGGCACAACATGGCCCTGACTTCAGTCAGGGTCTGTGCAGCATCCAGTTGGAGAGGGGCTGTGATATCTGTCAGAGTCTGCCCAGCACTATCATAATACACACTAACAATCTGAGGCAGTTCTTGCCCCAGAAAGCTTACTATGGCCCAGCAGTCAGGAAACCAAGAATATTTCCCCAAATCCTTTAGAAAATGGTCATGGGACTAAGCCATTCCGGAGGGAACTGCTGACTTTAGTGGGGATGAGTATATGCATCTGGTAGTGAGTACCCACACAACAGTTCCTGGCTGGGAACTGCCTCTGGGGAAGCTTACTGCATTGAAGCCCCTTTTGGCTACTGCTATGAGAAAGCTCACAGCTCGGGAGTTCCAGGCTGGGCAGTGGGCACTACCGGTGGGGAGCTTGCAGTGCTAGAGCCTCCACCTGGGCACTGCTATGGGGGAGTTCCTGACTGGGCAGCTCCGCAGGGGAGCTCACTTTTGCTACAACCCAGAAAAGCAAATTTGGAACAACTCATGAATGAGCAAAGGGTCAGGAGAGGAATGACTGAGGAGCCCAGGCATTGTCTCCCAGCCCCCACTGTTTTAACCACTAGACCCTACTTCCTCCCAGAGCTGGAGCTAGAACCCAGGTGTCTTGGCTCACAGCTCCCCCCGCCTAACTCACTCCGATGCCACTCCCAGAGCTAGGAAGAGAACCCAGGCGTCCTGGCTTCGAGCCCCTCCCCCCACTCTAGTCGGACTCCTGAACTATGTCTCCGCTCTTGTTCCTTTTCCTTTGTCCCGGTAACAATGTGACCCGCTCCGCCTTCCTGGTCCCAGACTCCACCCCAGAGCCTGTGTGGGGCGGGGGGACGGGCCAGGCCAGCGGGCGCTGTATTGGGGGAGCCAGAGCACACCCCGGGAGAGGCGGATAGACCGGGCCGTCGCCGCGGACGATCGATCTTTGCGCCCGGAGCCCGCTGGCTTCCTGTGGGTGCCTGGGGTGGCCAGCGACCGAGGGGCAGAGGCATTTCCCACGCCTGGACCGGCCGGGACCCTGCCCGAGAGACGCCCCCAGGCGTCTTCCAGCCGGGGAACTTCTCCAGCCGAGGCATTTCCTCCTCGCTCTACCGTGGCTTGGGACAGAGCTCGGGCCGGGCCAGCTGGAGGGAGCGGGGTCTGGGCAGGGCAGGGCGCGGGAAGCCGGGGCCTCTGGGTGCTTGGAGATCGCCGGGGCCGTAGCTAGATCGGAGTGGAGGACCCTGCAGGCAGAGGGGCACTTCTGTGGCCCTGGGGGGATAGGCTGTAGGGGTTGATCCTGGTCCCTGTGGGAGGGCAGAGTGTAAGGGGTTATCCTAGCCCCTGTGAAGGGGTGCAGACTGTAGGGGTTATCCTGGTCCCTGGTGGGGGGGAACAGGCGGTAAGGGGGTGATCCTAGCCCCTGGGGGTGGGGGGCAGGGTGTAGACGATGTTCCTGGTCCCTGTGGAAGCGGCAGGGTGTAGGGGGCTATCCTAGCCCCTGTGGAGAGGGGCAGACTGTAGGGGTAATCCTGGTCCCTGTGGTGGGAACAGGTGGTAGAGGGTGATCCTAGCCCCTGGCGGGGGCGGGCTGTAGAGGATGATCCTGGTCCCTGTGGAAGGGGCAGGGTGTAGGGGGCTATCCTAGCCCCTGTGGAGGGGGGCAGTCTGTAGGGGATTATCCTGGTCCCTGTGGGGAGGTGGGCTGTAGAGGGTGAACCTGGTCCCTGTTGGGGAGAGCAGGCTGTAGGGGGTGATCCCACCCCTTGTGAGGGGGAATAGATCGGAGAGAACAAGTCTGTGCCCCCCCAGAGAGGGAGGGGGAGAATAGACTGACAGGGATGATCATGCCCCCTGACAGGCGGAATAGATTGTAACTGGGATGATCCTGCCCCAGCAAGGGGGGGATTAAACTGTAAGGGTCAATCCTGGTTCCCAAATGGAAGGGGACTCCTGTAAGTGTGCGGGTTTCCCAGCCCTATAACTATCCTGCTCCTGTGAGACCCCTATGAGCTGGACCCCCAGGCTGGCCTTGCAGCACTTCTCTGGGAAGATGCCCGTGCCGTGAAGGGCCACATTTGGGCAGGGTCTCACTAGAGGCTGCCCCCAGCCTCTGTCCCAGGATGGAGCCACTGAAGAACCTGCTGCGGAAGGGCGCATGGGCGCCGGAGCGGAGTGGCGGGGCGGCCTACACCAACCCAATGTGGACAGCGCTCTTCGACTACGAGGCGGCAAGCAGCGATGAGCTCAGCCTGCGCCAGGGGGACCGTGTGGAGGTGCTGTCATGGGATGCCACCGTGTCTGGTGATGAGGGCTGGTGGGCAGGCCGAGTGCGGAGCCAGGTGGGCATCTTCCCCTCTAGCTACGTCTCCTTGCAGCCAGTTGGCTATGGCGAGGCTCCAGTTCACGCTGACTTCCGGGAGCTGCGGCTGGAGGAGGTGATTGGAGTGGGGGGCTTTGGCAAGGTGTACCGTGGCAGCTGGAAGGGCGAGCTGGTGGCGGTGAAGGCAGCGCGCCAGGACCCGGATGAGGACATCAGTGCCACAGCAGAGAGCGTGCGCCAGGAGGCCCGGCTCTTCGCTATGCTGCGCCACCCCAACATCATTACCCTCAAGGCCGTCTGCCTGCAGGAGCCCAACCTGTGCCTGGTGATGGAGTACGCTGCTGGGGGCCCACTCAGCCGTGCCCTGGCTGGGCGCAGGATCCCTCCCCATGTGCTGGTGGACTGGGCGGTGCAGATTGCCAGGGGTATGCAGTACCTGCACTGCGGGGCCATCGTACCTGTCATCCACCGCGACCTCAAGTCCAACAACAGTGAGTGTCACTCTGCCCCATGGGATCCCTCCAGCTCCATTGGTGTCCCTCAAATCCAACCTGCAGGCCGTGGCAGAATAGCCATTTGGCCAACGGGGCCTGTGCCCAGGGGCCCTGGTCAATTGGGTGGCCCCTAGAAAAATGGGCACCCTGTGCCCTGACTAACTCTGCCTGCCTGGTGCTCCTGCCAGGGAAAGCCCCTGCATTCCAACCCCGCTCCCCAGCAAGAGCACTGGAAGGGGGGCAGGGCAACCCCTGCACCCCAACCCCATTTCCTGGCAGGAGCACCGGGAACAGGTGGGGAGACTGCAGGCATAAGGGGGGTGGAGGGGCCCCCACTTGCTTTGGCCCAGGGCCCCACAAACCCCTAATCTGCCTCAACCTGCAGCCCGCACAGGATCCCACCAGGTCCACTGGTGTATCTCAGTCCGGACCTGCAGCCTCCTACTATCCCAGCCCTGCCCCGCTCCCTGCACCTCTCACACAGCTCAGCTGGTGCATCTGAGTTCTGACCTCAGTGACCCTGGGCAGCAGGAAGTGATGACAGTTGTGGGACCTTAGATTTTAACATGTACATAAAATGCAGGGGGCGGGGAATGGGATTTAGGCTTTGGCACTCCCAGGGGCACTGGCTCCAATCTAGCTCCAGGGTTGGGGGGCTTGCTGGCTCAGGGGGTTCCACTGGATTGAATGAGATACCAGGAGTGTTAGGGCATGTTCACACTGTGATAAAAGACCACTGCATAGCCACAGCTGGTCCGGCTCAGCTGACTCGGGCTTGCCAGGATCTCAGAGCCTGGGCTCCAGCCCAAGCCCGAACGACTACTCTGCAATTGTACAGCCCCGCAGCCTGAGCCAGGTCAGCAGACCCAGGCTCAGACTCGGTGCTGCGCAGTGTAGACGTCCCTTTAGAGGCTTGAACAGTGAGGGAGCCTGGGGCCAGACTGGGCTTGATTAGGAAGAGTAGAGGTGAATGGTTAGAGCAGGGGAGGCTGAGAGTCTATCCCCAGCTATGGGAGGAGAGTGGGGCCTAGTGGTAAGAACAGGGGTGGGGTTAGAAGCCAGGACTCCTGGGTTCTATCCCTGTTCCTACCTAATAAATAATGAACTGGTTAAGTGGAAGGTTAGGGTCATGACTTTCACCCTGGTTGACCCCGTCGCTGTTAGGATCCCACTGGCTCCTAAGGAGCTGATTGGCTGGTACTGCCTTGGCCTAGGCCACCATTGAGTTCCCAGCATGCCCTGCTGCAGGGGGTGGGCAGGCGGGGGCTGTGGCTTTTGTGGTGCCTGGATCAGTGCTTCTGCAGCACTGGGAGGAGCTGGGGCAGGCATCTGGGGTTAGAAAGGGTCACGGGGTGGCGAGACTGAGAGGGACTAGACACGCTGGTGGGAGGGTACAGGGACACATACCAGCTGTCCCTTGTGCTTGTGCCTGGTGGGAGGCACAGGCTCACAGCTGGCTCTGTACAAATGGCCCCTCCCAGGCTGACTCCTCAGGTTCCCTCCCCTTTCCAGGGCTGCAGCCAACCCCCAAGGCAGGGGTGGCCTTCCTCAGGGACTGGGAGAGGGCAGCACTGGGGTACAGGCTGAGATTGGGACCCTCGGGCGCTGGTTGCTATACAGATCACAAGCCCCCCACTGAGATCAGGGCCCTATGAGGCTGGACTCCACACAGACCCTGACTCCCACCCCAATTGAGATCAGGGCCCTGTGGGGCCAGACGCTGCACAGACCCCAACCAAGATCAAGGTCCTGTTGGGCCGGGCACTGCACACACCCAGAGTGAGAGAATCTCTGCCCCTAAGAGTGCGCAATTTGAATTGACTAAAGGGTGGGAGAGGAAACTGAGGCACTGGGGAAGGAAAGGGACTTACTCAAGGTCAGAGGCCCGTTTCCTGTCTTTCTAAATTAGACTGGTTCCTGTCTGCCCAACTAGCTCTGGAACCGGCTCCACTGGAGGTGCCTGTAGGTGGGGCAGTGTTTGGAGGATGGCAGTGCTGCCTATCCTGCCTCCACACAGTGAGGAACTCCCTTTAACGGGGGCCTGTCCTGTCCAAGGGGCAGTATGGGGCTTGAGGGACACTGGGGGAGGGAGGACACTGCTTGGGCAAGGGTCTGGTATTGGGGTGGCTGAGAGGGACTGGGAAGGGAAGGCCACAGTATGGGGAAGAGAGACTAGGTGGGGGAGAAGAGTATTGGGGGGCTGTGGTGGGGACATAGAGCACCGCAGCATGGCAGGATCCAATGTGGGGAGGTCACAGCATGGGGAAGAGGGATAAAATTGGAGGCTGTGGGGGAGGGGAGGAGTTATTGGGGTGGCTGTGAGGTGGGGGCTATTGGTGGACTGTGGTGAGGGACTGGTTACTGGGGGATCCAGGCTGGGGGAGGGGCATTGAATGGGGGGCCGTGGTGGGCATTGGGGGCTGTGGTCTGGAAAGCAGACGGGGTGTGGGATGGGACAGTGGGGTCTGTGATCTGGGGGTTCCTAGGGTGGGGGAGGGAGTATGGGGGGCTGCTGACAGGGGGCGGTTGGAGCTGTTGTCCAGCCGTTCCCCCGGCCCCCAGCTGTGGGAGCGCCTGGCCTGGCCCAGGGCCTCCCTTCTCAGCTTCCTTCCGGCAGCTTCCTGCCCTGATTTCCTGCCCCCCTCAGCTGGCAATGGTTGGGGGAGAATAGAGAAAACAGCAGACAAGGAGGGAGTGTAAGTGCAGAGGACCCAGGAGAGGGGATGGCAGAGGTGAAAAGGGGAGGGACCCAGGGCTGGGGGATTCCAGCTCTGCTCTGGTGCCTGGGAAAGGGACCCCTATCTTGCTCTTCCCCCTCCCTCCTGGAGGGTCCCCATGGTGGATGGCTGTACTGGGGAGAAGGGAGGGAGAGAGGCAGTGGCTGCAGCACTGGGGGGTGGAGCTGGTGAGGGCAGCGCTAGGGGTGTGGCTGGGGGGAGCTGGCAGGGGCAGTGGTGGGAGTGTGGCTGCAGCATTGGGGAGGCTGGCAGGGGCAGTGGTGGGGGTGTGGCTGCAGCTCTGGGAGGGACTGGCAGGGGCTGTGCTGAGGGTGTGGCTGCAGCGCTGGGGGGACTGGTGGGAGCAGCACTGGGGGTGTGGCTGCAGTGCTGTGGGGGAGCTGGCAGGGGCAGTGCTGGGGGTGTGACTAGCGCTGGGGGTGTGGCTGGGGGGAGCTGGCAGGGGCAGTGCTGGGGGAATGACTGTAGTGCTGGGGGAAGGCTGGCAGAGGCAGTGCTGGGGTGGTGGCTGTACCTGTGGGGGACTGGCAGGCAGTGCTGAGGTGTGGCTGTACCTGTGGGGGGACTGGTGGAAGAGCACTGGGTTGGGCTGCAGTGCTGAGGGGACCTGGCAGGGGCAGGTGAATGGGGGTGTGGCTGCAGTGCGGGGGGGGCTGACGGGGCAGCGCTGGTGGGGGGGCTGTAGCACAGGGGGACTGGCGGGGGCAGTCTGGGGGGGTGGCTGCAGCACCGGGAAGGAAGTCGGCGGAGCAGGCTGGGGGTGGCTGCAAGAGCTGGGGGGGGGAGCTTGAAGGGCAGTGCTGTGGTGTGGCTGCAGTGCTGGGGGGACTGTGGGGCCAGCAACTGGGAATTGGCTGCAGCGCTGAGGAGAGCTGGCCGGGAGACGCTGGGGTGGTGGCTATAGTGTTGGGGGCTGGCAGAGGGCAGTGCTGGGGGTGTGGCTGCAGTGCTGGGGGGAGCTGGTGGGAGCAGCGCTGGGGGTGCGGCTGTAGTGTTGGGGGGCTGGCAGGGGCAGTGCTGGGGGTGTGGCTATAGCACTAGGGGGGTGCTGGTGGGGACAGCGCTGGGGGTGTGGCTGCAGTGCTGGGGGAGAGCTGGCGGGGGCAGTGCTGGGGATGTGGCTGCAGCACTGGGGGTGTGGCTGTAGCACTAGGGGGGAGCTGGCTGGGCCCTCGGGAGAGAGCTGGCAGGGGGCAGTGATGGGGGCAAATGGCGGAGGGCAGCGCTAGGGGTGTGGCTGCAGCTTTGGGGGGAGCTGATGGGGGCAGCACTGGGGGTGTGGCTGCAGCATTGTGGGGGGGGACTGGCGGAGGCAGAAGACAAAGCACTAATTCTCCAGCCAGCCGTGCACAATGGGCCGCTTAGTGCAGCACAGTCTCAGGGAATGTTTCTCTTTCGCCTACGAGTCATGGGGCTACAGAGCCCAGCTGGACAGAGCTGGATGCCAGGACTCCTGGGTTCTCTGTCCAATTCTGGGAGGCGAGTGCGGGCTAGTGGTTAGAGCAGGGGGGGCTGGGAGTTGGGGCTCGTGAGTTCTGTCCCTGGCTTTGCTACTGAGACTCTGTGCAGAGCTTCCCCAAGTCCCTCCTTCCTGCCTCAGTTTCCCCAGCTATGAAATGCTCTTGATCCAGCTTTGCCAAGGAGCAGCTGCCAGTGATTCGTCCCCACTGGCACCTGCCTCAGCATGAACTAGTCCATGAGCCCTGGGAAAGGGGAAGTGATACTAGGCTTCTAATATAAGAGCTTGTGTGTCAGGCTGGCTTCCTACAACAACAGGATCCCCAGAAAAAAGTCACAGGAAATGTGCTGCAAACAGCCCATCAGCCATGGCTGGGAAGCCTTGGGGCCTGTCCCCTTTAGGGAGTGTGGGCTCCGATATGTGGGACTTGGCACCTTTTCCCTGCAGGGGCACTGACCCCTGTCTCCCTCACCCCCCAAGTCCTGCTGTCCCAGCGCATTGAAGAGGAGGACATGAACGGGAAGACGCTGAAGATCACAGACTTCGGGCTGGCGCGAGAGTGGCACCGCACCACCAAGATGAGTGCAGCTGGCACCTACGCCTGGATGGCACCTGAGGTCATCAAGGCCTCCACCTTCTCCAAGGGCAGCGACGTCTGGAGGTGAGCACTCACAGGCCAGCCAGGATGCTTGGGTTCCATCCTAGCACTGTGCGGGGAGGGGGTCTAATGTCCATTTTCCTCTTTCCTGCCCCCCCTTGGGTTACCATGGGGATGAGGGATGCTGGGGATGTTCTCCCCTCCCCACCACTAACGCTCTCTGCCCTCCCAGCTATGGTGTGCTGCTGTGGGAACTGCTGACTGGGGAGGTCCCGTACCGCGGCATCGACGGGCTGGCTGTGGCCTATGGCGTTGCTGTCAACAAGCTGACACTGCCTATCCCCTCCACCTGCCCCCAGCCCTTCGCCCAGCTCATGGCAGGTAAGGCAGGGAGGGAGTCAGGACCCCTGTTCTATCCCAGCTCTGGGAGGGGTGTGGGGCCTAGTGGGTAGAGAGACAGCAGGACCTGTGTCTCACCAGGGCCAGATCCTGGGTGACTGGGCAGTCTGAGTGAGGCAGAGTTTGCCCCACCCCTGCTGGATGAGACAGACCCTGACTTGTTCTGTTCCCCTCCCCCCCACCCCCAGAGTGTTGGGACCAGGACCCCCATGGGCGGCCCAGCTTCGACTCCATCCTGGCCCAGCTGACGGCACTGGAGGCCCAGGTGCTGGAGGAGATGCCCCAGGACTCCTTCCACTCCATGCAGGATGACTGGAAGCTGGAGATCCAGGGCATGTTTGATGAGCTCCGAGCCAAGGAAAAGGTACAGCTCCCCCATGCCCCCTTCAGCCCAGCCTCCTGCTCCCTACTGAGCCCCCATGGCCTGGCGTCCCCTCAGCCCCCACAGCCCAGTCCCCCACTCCCTACTCAGGCCCCGCGCTCCCCACTGAACCTCTGCAGCCCAGCCGCCTCCCCAGCCCCTGCAGCTCAGTCTGCTCCTCAACCCCTTTTTCCACTCAGCACCTACAGCCCAGCTCCCCCACTCCCTACTGAGCCCCCAAAACCGAGCACCCCCACTCAGCCCCTGCAGTCCTGTCCCCCACCCCCTACTGAGTCCCCAAAGTCCACCCCTCCGCTCAGCCCCTACAGCCTGGGCCCCACTCCTCACTGTGCCCCTGCAGCCAGCCCCCCCCCATTCCCCAAAGGCCAGCCCCCTCTCAGTTCCCCCCCCTTCCCACTCAGTCTCCACAGCCTTGGCTCCTACTCCTTACTGAGCCTCCCCACTGAGCCCCCTGACTGTTCCCCACAGCCTGGCATTCCCACAGCCTCCCTCCCTGCTCCCTCACGCCCCCTAATGGTGCCCAGGAGCACTGCAGTCAGTGCTGCCAGCGAAGCATGAGCCCCCTGCCCTCCCCCCAGCGGCTCGGTGACCACATCCTCACTCCGTGGCAGGAGCTGCTGAGCCGGGAGGAGGAGCTGCAGCGGGCGGCGCTGGAGCAGAAGTCCCATGAGGAGTTCCTGCGGCAGCGGGAGCACCAGCTGGCCCAGTGGGAGCTGGAGGTGTTTGAGCGGGAGCTCACACTGCTCATCCAGCAGATGAACAAGGAGCCCCCCAATGTGAAGCGCAGGAAGGGCACTTTCAAGAGGAACAAACTCAAGGGACGGGACAGCGAGAGGATCAGCATGCCCCTTGGTACAGGCCTGGGCGCTGTGGGTTGGGACGCACAGGGAGAGCTGGAGGGACCCCAGGGCTGGGATGGCAGGGGGCTATGGGTTGGGATTGGGGGCACTAGCAGGCTGAGGGCTAGGGCAATCCAGGGCTTATAGCAGGAGGGCTGCTCCCCCATCCCTTGCTCTGAGGCCCCATTTCTCCCTGTGCCACCCTGCTCCCCTCCATGGCCATGTGCCCAGGCCATGCCCCACTCTGGGCTTTGGCTGGGAGTATGGAGGGCTCCAGGCTGTGGTTACTCAAAGCTAATTACCTTAGTTACTCTCCTTTCCCAGCAGGGGCGGGGGCAGGTAATGCTGCTAACGGAGACACCTGGTGTAAATCAGGAGTGTCCAGGCAGACACCAGGGTGGAAACCTTCTGGGGAGCTGAGATCAGAATCTGACCCTAAACCCAGTGCAGTCGAGGGGACTCCAGATTGACCCTGGGGAGCTGAGATCAGAGTCCAGCCCTGACCCCAGTACAGTGGGGGACAGTGGTAACTTCAGGGGAGGGCAGAGGGCTATTCTCACCCATCTCGTTCTCCCTGCCTAGATTTCAAACACCGCATCACAGTGCAGGCCTCCCCCGGGCTGGACAAGAGGAAGAACGTCTTCGAGGTGGGGGCTGGAGGCTCCCCGACCTTCCCACGCTTAAGAGCCATCCAGCGTGAGTGAGACACTGCAGCTGTAAGGGGCCAGGAGCTGGATTAAGGCTCTGTGCTTGCACCATGCCCCCTACCCTAGGGAATAGTGGCTTGGTGCTCCGCTGAACTTACACCCCAAATGATGGAGTATCTGGTTGGGGAGGGAGAGCTGTGCAGTCATCACCTTCTGGCCAATCAGAGAGGCACAGGTGATGACATCATAAGTATTCACCCATGATGTCTTTTCCTTCTGGTCAGTCAGAGAAGCACAAACTATGATTAAGGCTATGATTATGTCCCGGAATCTGTGACTTCCAGAGACCTTCGTGACATTTTCTGCTTCAGCTCCAGAGTCATGGGACTGGAGCTGTCAGCCAGCGGGGGTGCCAGAGCTCTCAGCCGCCAGGGCCCTGAAGCTCCAAGCTGTGGCAGGGGACCCCCCACCACAGTTCCTAGCCTCCATGGGCGGTGGGGGGCCTTGCAGCTCCCAGGTGCGTGCCCAGAGCTCCAGACTGCAGAGCTCTGAGCTACAGCAGGGGTCTCCACAGATCTGAGTCACTATGGGCGGCCCCGGAGCTCCCAGCCACCACAGGTGGCCTCTGGAGCTCCCACCCACCAGTCCTGGAGCTCCCAGCCACTGTGAGTTGCAGCAGCGGTGGGTGCTGGACCTCCCCCACTCCCTGTTTTGTCAGGGTTATTTTTAGTAAAAATCATGAATTTTTGTGTATTGCCCGTGACCTGTCTGTGACTTTTACTAAAAATTTCTGTGACAAAATCTTAGCCTTAACTGTGATGTGATAACTATTTGGCCACAATATAATTTTGTACGATAGGAGCCACCCCCAAGGGTCAGTTGCACAGGGTATAATGATCCATGGGTTGCTTTATATTCCCCCCTCTCCCCCATATACACATACCCCTCCCCTCAGCACTGATTGGCCAGAATTAAATTACATCTCTGCTGTGTCTTTAGCATGTCCATCTTTATGCTAATTGGATGGAGTGAAGTGACATCACCTGTTGTTGGGTTTGATAACTCAACATGGTGTTGACTGGATGAAGGAAAAACATCACAGGAAGTTGCTTGTGTTATCACTTCCTGTGACTAGCTCTGATTGGACCTGAGTAAATGACACTGGGGGAAGAAGTTGGTGGGGGAGGATGCAGGGATTTGCTTTTCCATTGTGGTCTGTGCTTTGTGCTGATTAGCTGACAAAATGACATCACAGTTTATGACATCATTACACAACTTGATCAGAGAGAATTAAATTTTATCAGAGTATGTGACATCCAGGGCTGGCTTTAGGCTGTTTCCCCCGATTCCTGTGAATCGGGCCCTGTGCCTCAGAGAACCCCGCAGTGTCTGGAAGAGGGGCCCCACAGGTAAGCCCCGGAAGACAACTGCTGCCGAGGAAGGACTCTCCGCCAGAGTGCCACCGGAAACAGCAGCAACTGATTGAGCTGCTGCCGAATTGCTGCCACTATCTTTGGCAGCAGCTCAATCACTGCTGCTGTCTTGGGAGGCTTTTCGGTGGCAGCTCTTTCGAATTGGGCCCCACACGTCCTAAAGCCGGCCCCCGTGACATCATCTCTTGGGCCTCCCTGGTCAACAGGAAATGCCATCACAGGTGATTATATGTGATATTACTTGTGCTTCTCTGATTGATCAGAAAGAAATGATATCACAGGGGACATGCTGACATCATAAAATATTCACCCACGATGTCCTTTCTGACCAGTGCTCTCCGTCCTGAGTAGGGGGGCCCGGCATGACATCATCCCCCACTGAACCAGGTGTTTTTTGCCATGCAGTGGAGCCTGCCGAGAGCAGCCAGAGCTGGGGCAGACAGGCACCACGCCGCACAGATGAGGCCTGGAATGGGGACCGCCGCCCTGGCAAGAACTGGGGTCCCGGATCTCCCAAGCCCTGGGAGGGCAGCACCCAAAATGGCAGGTAGGGGATGCTGCTTCCCCTCCCCCATACACCCTTCCTTTTCCCTCCCTAAGCCCCTCACTCTGGTGTTTGGGGTTGGGGGAGAGATCCTGGCTGCCCCCCATGATGACTAACTATGATATTAATAATGTTGAGACAGGTACTGAGATGGGAGCCAGGGCTCCTTGGTTCTTTCCCAGCTTGGGGAGGCGAGTGGGGTCTAGCGGGTTAGAGCAGGGGGGTTGTGAGTCAGAATTCCTGGGTCTCCGTTGTCCCTCCTCTAGCTTCTCCTCCTGGCTGTCCCCCTTCCCTGTCCCTCTTAGGATTCTAATCCCCACCCCCCATCCCCTGCAGAAGGAGGTCCCGGCCGGAGGAGACAACTTGGTACGTTGGGCCGGAGGAGCCCAATCCTATGGAGCCGGCCCCACCCCAGCCTGCCCTGAACGGTGAGTCCCCATGGAGGAGGGGACATGAGCTGGCTCTGGTGTCAGGCCCAGACTCCCCAGCGTAAGGACTGGGGAATTCAGCACCCAGAGAGCGTCACTGCATGCACAAGAGAAGCTCCTGCTGACGTGCTGAGCACCACACGCTGCCCTCAACTGAGGAGGTCAGGGCTGGGCAGCACATGCTTCCCATGCTGCAATCATGGCCCCCCTCGGGCCTGGCACTGCACAGACCCCTCCCGGCTGCGATCATGGCCCCCCTCGGGCCCGGCACCGCACAGACTCCCCTTGTCTGCAATCAGGGGCCCCCTTCGGCCCGGCACCTCACAGACCCCCCTTGGCTGCGATCAAGGGCCCCCTTGGGCCCAGCACTGCACAGACCCCCCTGGCTGCGATCAGGGGCCCCGTTGGGCCCAGCACCGCACAGACCCCTCCCCCCCCCCTGATCAGGGGCCCCATTGGGCCCGGCACCGCACAGACCCCCCGACTGTGATCAGGGGCCCCCTCAGGTCTGACACCGCACAGACCCCGCAGCTATGATCAGGGGCCTCCATTGGGCCCAGCACCACACAGATCCCCCCGCGGCTGTGATGAGGGGCCCCCTCGGGTTCAGCACCACACAGAACTACCCCCCAGGCTGTGATCAGGGACTCCCTCGGGCCTGGCACCGCACAGACCGCCCCCCCCCCGGCTGTGATCAGGGCGCCCCTTGGGCCTGGCACTGCACAGACCCCCCTGGCTGCGATCAGGGGCCCCCTTCAGGTCTGGCACCGCACAGACCCCCTGGCTCTGATCAGGGGCCCCCTCGGGCCCGGCACCGCACAGACCCCCTGGCTGTGATCAGGGGCCGCTCTTGGGCCTGGCACCACACAGACCCCCTTGGCTGTGATCGGGAGCCCCCCTTGGGCCCGGCACTGCACCAACACAGAGAGAGACAGTCCCTGGCCCTAAGAGCTCACAGTCTGAAAAGCTGTGTGTGTGTGTGAAGATGGTTGGGGGCGGAGGAGGAGGAGGGAGGAATGGATGTGAGGGATCTGTGGAAGGGTGAATGGATGGAGGGGAATTTGCTAGGGGAAACGGGACATACTGGCTGTGTGTCCTGTTCCCTGCACTACCTTGGGCAGGGGATTCCCAGCATGGGCGTTGTTGCTTATTGCTCTGTCCCTTCCTTGCAGGTGATGTCCCCTCTCTAGGCCCCAACGGGAGCCAGGAGTCCGAGGAGCAGCGGGCACCGGCTCCGGAGCGTATCAGCACCCCCAAACTCATCCAGAGAGCACTGCTGAGGGGCACAGCGCTGCTGGCCTCCCTTGGGCTGGGCCGGGACCTGTCACAGGCCCGACGGGAGGAGAAGGGGGAGCCCCCACCCGTGCCCACCCCGCCACCTTCTCCTGAGCTCATCTGCTTCTCCCCCAAGGACACACACTGCCCTGCCCTGCTGGTGGAGCTGGACCAGGGTGGGCCGGCCCGGATGCCAGGGTCCACGGAGCAGGGCCAGGAGGGGCCGGCCCGGACGCCAGGGTCCACGGAGCAGGGCCAGGAGGGGCCGGCCCGGACGCCAGGGTCCATGGAGCAGGGCCAGGAGGGGCCGGCCCAGACACCGGGGTCCACGGAGCTGCTCATCCATCTGCTCCCAGGTGGCGATAGAGGGTCCCTGACCCCCTTGTGGGGTCAGAGGTCACCAAAGAGCCCACAATGTGAGGAGGAGTGGAGTCCTGGCAGCAGGGCGGAGAATTGGGGTAAGTGGGGAGTGACAAAGATGCAGAGACTTTTCCCACTCAGGGGTATTGGCTCCAACCCAGCTCCAGATGGGGGGATGAGTTGAGTCAGGGGGATGGGGAATGGGGTCTTTCCCCTCTAGAGGGTGCCAGCTCTGACCCAGCCCCAGGGCAGGAGACGGGCTGGTTCAGCTTGGGGGATGGGGTTTGGGTTTGGTCAGTAGGTGCCCACTCACGTGTTGTTCTAATATTCCCTGTTCTCTCTCACCATAGGTGGGGCCCTCCCATCACCCTCGTCCCCCTGCAGCCCCCACTCACCACGCCCCTCCCCACACACCAGCCTCATCTCCCGGCCCCGCCCCTCCCCTGTGCGCAGCCGCATCGACCCCTGGAGTTTTGTGTCAGCTGGGCCCCGTGCCTCCCCAGCCCAGTCCCCCCAGCCAGAGCCGCGCCGGTGTCGGGCGGGGACCCCCGACTCCAGCAACCCCTTCATGACCTCCGACCCCTTCTTCCACCCCTCACTGGGACCTTTTGACTCGGAGACCTTCGACCCTTTTGCCTCAGCGCCCAGATTGACCGGTCTCTCCTGCTGCCTGGACCATGGCCAGCTCAGTCCTTACCCCTCGCCCCCTCCATGCCATTCCTCTGGCTTTCCTGCCCCTCTGGAGCAGACCAAAGAGACCCACCCGCTGCCATGGTGGGTGGTTAGATCCCCACAGGAGGACAGCAGAGTCCCAAAGTGAAATGGGCGATACAGGAAGTCCTGGCCTCTTTGGACAGTTGCACACAGGAAGTCGTAAAATGAAAGTGGGCGATACTGGAAGTCCCACCCTCCTCAGACTTTGCATGGAGGAAGTCCCGCCCTCTTCGGACAATTGCACACTGGAAGTCCTGCCCTCCTCAAGTTCTGGGCACAGGAAATCCCATCTTGCATGGATAATTGTACCAGATACAAGGCTCAGGTTGGGGTGGTCTCTGTGTTGGATGTTTGGGGAGTGAGGGGAGCAGGGGGGAGTTTTCACTATACACTGGAAAGGTGGGTGAGTTCTGGGGAGCTCCTGTGGGGTAACTGTGGCACCTCCCCCTGCCTTAAAGAAGAGACTAAAAGTGACTTGAACAGCCTCTGAGCCTGGTGCCATGTTACACGTGGCATGAGGTTGTCAGGTCTCTGCCAAACTCTCACCCTGGTCCTCAGAACCACTGCATAGGTAGTGATCACTGTTTGGGAGTGAGGGGCACTGGCAGATCTGGGGGAGCCCAGGGCTGGGATAGAAGGAGTGAGGGGCACTGGCTCAGCCCATCTGTTTCATGAACACTAATAGTGGGCCCTCTCTGTTCCCAGCGTGGGGTTCTGGTGTCTGGGTTGGGGACCAGACACCCCTCCCACAAGGTAGCAGCCCCTTTTGCTGATAGCAGGGGGTGTCTTGGGGATATCTCTGGGGGAGGGACACTGGGAGGGGTCGATACGGCATCACCCCCCCCTTGCTACATTCCCAAGCACGGACTGGCTGCAGGTGAGTGTGCGCCTTTGTGTGTAAGTGTTGGTATGCGTGCAAGGCTGGGAGTTCTGTGTACTCAGGCAAGTGTGCAAAGCATCCTGGGGTGCATGTGTATGCAGCTGCCCCAGTGCCTTTGTGCTGGTATCTGTGGGCGCGTGCGAAGCCGGAGGTGTGGGAGCACGTGTGAGGGCTGGCCTGGGCGGGGCTGTACCCATACGTGAAGCTGGGCACGCTCACCCATGCATGGGCTGGAAACAGGTGTGCTTGGGAGCAGCTGTACCTTCACCTGTACGTCCAGCATGGGAGTCTGTTGCTTCCCTCCCCCATCTGTGGGGTCCTCGTTCACTCTGTCCCTTCCTCCTGCTGTGAGTTCCTGCCCTGGGGGTCGGGGGGCAGGCCATGTCAATGCCCCCTGTAACTGCACCAAAACCCCAGGCTGGGGAGCAGCTGAATCTAGGGCTGCCTGTGGATTGAGACCAAATAAACTCCCAGCTGCCTCCAGCTGCTGCCTGTTGCTTCCATTCTTGCCCCTGCTTTGGTTCCATCTCCCTCCCACCCCACTCCCGCAGCTCGTTGCACCCTCCCTCCCTGGGTTATGGTCTCAGAGCACCAGTAAGAGAATGGCCCCGCAGGGTGCACTGGGCCCAGGGCAGGCCCTTGAGAGGCTTGGCCACCTTTGCACACCTGCCCAGTATGGGCGTGAGCCTAGCATGGGAGGGAGCAAACGTGAGTGTGCGAAGACCTCTGGGTGCAGAAAGGACTCGGCTGTGTGCATGCCCCTCGCATGCCTGCCTGCTGCAGTGCCAATCATTGCTGCTTTACACTGACTGCCTTGCTCTTACGGAGGCCCTGGGCGCATGGTGCTATCCAGGGCACGTGGCTCTGGTGCCCATGCATGGGCATGCATGACTCTTGCAGGTGCCACTTTTTGCTCCTGGCTCTATTCAGGCTGACCCCGACTCTAGCCCCAGGGAAGCTCAGGACACCAAAGCGGTTTGGCCCCATTTGCACGCCCGTGCATGTGAATGCCCCTGGCCCATGGAGGTGCCACGTGTGGCTTTGAACATCACTGGGGGCTCAGCACTGACCCAGGTACTCTGTGTGCCCACGCTTGTGCGTGTACACACCTCACATTTACACATGCAGGTCGCTGGCAGTGCTGTGGGTGCTGCACTCCGGCACATGGGGGGAAGAGGGGCACAAGTGACTGCTGCACATGTGCCAGCGTGACCCTTTTACACAGTGATCTTCCCTGGGTGAGGGGATTCCGCCCACCCATCCCGAGCATCAGTGGGGCTGGAACTTCCCAGAGCATCAGCAGCCGCAGCCTCCAGCCAGAGTGGGAATCTCTCAGAGCTGCTAGCCACTTGCGGGGGAGCAGCTGGGACTGTGTCCAGCAGGGGGCAAGAGAGACACACACGGAGCAGGGATCATTCTCCCCAGCGAGGGGATGGACACACACTCAGCTCACCCCTGACACATGCAGGTGTAGGGGGTACCTCCCTCTCCCCACATACACACACTTTTGATGGGAGAAGCCCCCCCCATGACCTGTGCAGGGGCCCAGCCCTGGCCTAAAGAGTTTCTGCCCCAGGGTGCATTTGGAGGATTGGAGCATGGGTAGAGAGGGGGAACCACTTCTGATTGCAAGAGGTTGGTTGTGCTGCTATTATGCGTACTACTGTAGAACCAATACATGCCCCCCCCCACTGGGACGGGAGCCAGGGGCTGCACAGACCCGCACTGAGAGCAGGGCCCCCATTGACCTGGGTGCCACACAGACGCCCCCTCAGATCAAGCCCCTGTCGAGCCGGGAACTACACAGAGCCCCCCCAATGTATTTAGACTGTGGGGGACCACTGTGCTCAACTAGTCTGACCTCCTTCATAGCATAGGCCATAGGATGTCCCTGCATGGATTCCTTCTTCTACCAGGACAGCTCTGTTAGAGAAACATCCCTGTGAAATTTTAAAATGAGCAGTGATGGAGAATCCAGCACCATGGGTATGGTGTCCCACTGGCTATTGACCCTCCCTGGGATCAATGGGGACCTTATTTCCAATATGATTTTGTCTATCTTCAACTTCTGGCCACCGGATCTTGTTAGCCATAGCCCTCCCTGGGCAGGCTGGCTGGCTATCATCTATCTATCTGTCTGTCTGAACAGAGGCTAAAATAGGGAAAGAACAAGTTAAAAATTACTTAGACAAGTCAGATGTCTTCAAGTCACCAGGGCCTGATGAAATACATCCTAGAATACTCAAGGAGCTGGCTATGGAGATATATGAACCGTTAGTGATTATCTTTGAAAAGTCATGGAAGACGGGAGAGATTCTAGAAGACTGGAAAAGGGCAAATATAGTCCCCATCTATAGAAATAAGGACAACCCAGGGAGTTACAGACCAGTCATCTTAACTTCTGTACCCAGAATGATAATGGAACAAATAATTAAGCAATCAATTTGCAAACATCTAGAAAAGTGTTTTTCCATCCATGGGTCACGACACCGTACTGGGTCGCGCCATGTAAGGTGCTGGGTTGCCTTGCTCTGGTCAGCATCGCCAGCTGGGATGTTAAAAGTCCCATCAGCAGTGCTGCCCAGCTAAGGCAGGCAAGTTGCCTTTTCCAACACAATGCTGTGCCTGGGAAGCAGCCAGCAGTGGTCCGGCTTGTAGGCAGGGGAGCCACGGGGCTCCACGTGCTGCCCCCACCCCAAGCACTGACTTCCCAGTCTATGGGAACTGGGGTGTGGGGGGGAGGCGGAGCTGCTTGCGTGTCTCCACCTAGGAGCCAGACCTGCTGCTGGCTGCTTCCAGGGCGCACCACGGTCTGCGGTGCACCATGGCTGTGCTGCTGACTGGGAGCCACCAGAGGTAAGTCTGTGCTCGTACCTCAATCCCCTGCCCCAGCCCTAAGCCCCCCCCCAAACCTGGAACCCTTTCCTGCACCCCAAACCCCTCATCCCTGGCCCTAGCCCAGACCCCTGACTCCTCCTGCACCCCAGCCCTGAGCCCCCCAAACCTGGAGCCCCTCCTGCACCCCAACACCCTGCACCAGCCCTGATCCCCCCAAACTCAGAGCCCCTCCTGCACCCCAAACCCCTCATCCTCAGCCCAGACCCACTTCCACACCCCAACCCCCGCCCCAGCCCACAACCCCCTCTCACACCCCAAACCCCTCATCCTCAGCTCCATTGGGTTGCGTGCATCAACAATTTTCTTCAGCTGGGTCCCCAGAAAAAAAGTGTGAAAACCACTGATCTAGAAGATAATAAGGTGATAAGTAACAGCATGGATTTGTCAAGAACAAAATCATGTCAAACCAACCTGACAGCTTTCTTTGACAGGGTAACAAGCCTTGTGGATGAGGGGAAGCAATAGATGTGGTATATCTTGACTTTAGTAAAGCTTTTAATAGTCTCGCATGACCTCATAAACAAACTAAGGAAATGTAACCTAGATGGAGCTACTATAAGGTGGGTGCATAACTGATTGGAAAACCATTCCCAGAGAGTAGTATCAGTCGTTCACAGTCAAGTTGGGAGGGCATAACGAGTGGGGTCCTACAGGGAACAGTTCTGGGCCTAGTTCTGTTCAATATCTTCATCGATGATTTAGATAATGGCATAGAGAGTACACTTATAAAATGTGTGGATGATACCAATCTGGGAGGGGTTGCAAATGCTTTAGAGGATAGGATTATAATTCAAAATGATCTGGACAAACTGGAGAAATAGTCTGAAGTAAATAGGATGAAATTCAATAAAAACAAATGCAAAGTACTCCACTTAGGAAGGAACAGTAAGTTGCACACATGGAAATGACTGCCTAGGAAGGAGTACTGCGGAAAGAGATCTGGGGGTAATAGTGGACCACAAGCTAAATATGAGTCAATAGTGTGACACCATTGCAAAAAAAGCAAACATCATTCTGGGATCTATCAGCAGGAGTGTTGTAAGCAAGACACAAGATGTAATTCTGCTCTACTCTGCGCTGATTAGGCCTCAGCTAGAGTATTGTGTCCAGTTCTGGGCACCACATTTCAGGAAAGATGAGGACAAGTGGGAGAAAGTCCTGAGAAGAGCAATAAAAATGATTAAAGATCTAGAAAACATGACCTATGAGGGAAGATGGAAAAAACTGGGTTTGTTTAGTCTGGAAAAGAGAAGATGGAGAGGGGACATGATAACAATTTTAAAGTATCTAAAAGGTTGTTACAAGGAGGAGGGAGAAAAATTGTTGTTAACCTCTGGAGGATAGGACAAGAAGCAATGAGTTTACATTGCAGCAAGAGAGGTTTAGATTGGACATTAGGAAAATCATCCTAACTGTCAGGGTGGTTAAGCACTGGAATAAATTGCCTAGGGAGGTTGTGGACACACCTGTCAGGAATGGTCTAGATAATACTTAGTCCTACCATGAGTGCAAGGGACTGGACTAGATGACCTCTTGAGGTCCCTTCCAGTCCGTCCTATCTATCTATCTACCTACAAACACCCCCTCTATCTATCTATCTCAGGGGTGGGCAAACTATGTCCTGTGAGCTGTTTTAAGCCAACCTGCGAGCTCCTGCTGGGGAATGGGGTTTGGGGCTTGTTCCGCTCTGGCGCTCCAGTGGGGGCACTGGGTCGGGGCCCCCACCATGTAGCATGGCCCTGCTCCGGCTCTCCAGACGAGGCGCAGGGTTGGGGGCCACACCACTGCTTCTGGGAGCCTCTTGAGGTAAGTGCCACTCAGAGCCTGCATCCCTGAGCTTCTGCCCATGCCCCAATCCCCTGCCCGAGCCCTGATCCTCCTCCTGCTCACCAAACCCCTCGATTCCAGCCTGGAGCACCCTTCTGCACCCCAAATCTCTCATCCCCAGCCCCACCCTGGAGTCTGCACCCCTTCCTACACCCCAACCCCCTGCCCTAGCTCTGTTTCCCCTCCCACCCTCTGAACCCAGCCCAGAGCACCCTCCTACACCCCAAACTACTCATCCTCATCCCCACCCCAGAGCCTGATCCCCCAGCCAGAGCCTGCCCCCCTACCCCAACCCCAATTTTATGAGCATTCATGGCCCACCATACAATTTCTATTCCCCAATGTGGCCCTCAGGCCAAAAAGTTTGCCCACCCGGATCTATCCTGATACACTCCCTCTATCTATTTATCCCCATATACCCCCTCAGTACTAGGTTTACCATGGTGCCGGGCCCAGAGTCAGAAGGGGCCCCAGCCAGCCCACTATCCCGGCCAGCTGCCACACCCCTGCTCCGCCTCTTCCCACTCCTGCTCTGCCCCAGCCCCACCCCCACTCCTCCTAAACTCCACCCCTTTCCCCCTCAAATCCTGTCCCCTGAACTACGTGTCCTGGGGAACTGCAGCAGGGGTTGGGCCGCCCTGCACTCACCGGGTGGAGGGAAGTGGAGCAACCCGGCCCCAGCCTGCTTTGCTCCGCCAGCTCCCAACCGTCCTGCCGGTGACTGCTGTGGGCGGTACCCCCTGCCCCCCAAGTCCCAAGGCTGGGAGCCAGGGGAGCAAAGCGAGGTGGTCTGAGGCCGGGTCGCTCCACTTCCCGCCACCCCATGAGTGCAGGGTCAGGCCTGCCCTGGAATCACTGGTGGCAGGAACTGGAGCGACCTGGACCCAGCCTGCTCCACCAGCTTGTTCTGGGGGGTGGTTCCCCCTGGCCCCCACAAGCCTGGGGAGGAGATGAAGCGGTGGGGAAGGGGCATGGGATAGGGAAGAGAAGGGGGCAGGGGACGCGGGGACTGGGGGAAAGAGGCAGTAGGGATTAAGGGAATGGGGTGGGGAGGAAATGGGGCAGTGGGAAAGGGGCATGGGATGGGGAAGAAAGAGATAGGGGAAGCAGGGGCAGGGGGAAGAGGCAGGGGAGAAGGAAAGGGGTGGGATGAGGAGGAGATGGAGTGGGGGGGAAGGGGCATGGGATGGGGAAGAGAAGGGGATTGTGGAAGTGAGGGAAGCTGGAGCCCAGCATATGGCATCCCCTTGGCGGAAGCTGGGGGTCCACTGTTAAGCAGGCCCATCGAACCCTCACCCTGACAAGACCCACCTCCCCTGCATCTATACCACCCCACTGAGCCCCCCAGACACCCTCCCCACTGAGCCCCAACCACCTGCACCTGGACCCCCACCGAAATGAATCCCACACATCCCCTGCACCTAGACACCCCCGACACTGAGCCCCAAACACCTTTATCTGGATCCCCGCAGAGTCCCATTGCCCCTGCGCTTGGAACCCTCCAATGAGCTTCTGTGCATCCAGATCTCCCACTGAGCTGCCCGCACCCAGACTGCCCCACAGAGAACTCTTACCCCCACCTGGATCTCCCCACACTAGGTCCTTCTGCACTTGGATCCTGCTGCCGGGCCGAGCCTATTCACCCACACCTGGTGTGCCTGGCACAGGGGGGCAGGGCCCCAGGGTGTTTCTGGGGCAGGCCTGGCCCCTTGCACTGTGAGGGTTGGGTGCAGCCTCACTGCCAAGTCCCTGTCCCAGGGTGGGGTTGGGGGAGGCTGCAGGGGAACCTCCCACCTCCACGCAACCAGTGGCTTGTGCTCCCCACTGGCATGTTGGAGCCTCCATATTTATTTAATGACAAATAAAATTTGCAGAATTTTAAAATATTGTGCACAGAATTTTTAAATGTTTGGTGCAGAATCCCCTCAGAAACATGGGGTGCTGTGCAGCTGTGAGGGTGGGACTGTGAGGAAGGTGCTGGGCAGTGGGGAGGTCTATGGGCAGAGGGTGCTGGGTGAGCGACATGGTGTGCAGGGTGCTGTGCAGTTCTGGTGGGAGGCCAGCAGGGGAGGTCTCTGGGAGGGGTGGGGGCTGAGCATAGAGATCTGTGGTGGAGGTCTCTAGAGGAGGGGGCACTGGGCAGCGGGGTGGTGTGGTGCAGGCCCACCCTCAAGGGGAAGGGCCAAGCTGAGCAAGCCAGTGTGCGCCTGGCAGCTGCAGGTTTGTAATCAGAGCCCTCCTGCTGTGCTGCCCCCACCCTGCTGTGCCTCATTGCCCCCAGCCCACCCTTCACTCTGGAGACTGCCCAGCCCACTCCCGCACCTTACCCCAGGAGGGCCCACAACTATGTTGAGTGCTGGGCCCACAAAAAATTAATCTGGCCCTGCACCCTATCTATCTAGCTATCCCCATGCACCGTATTTATCCCCCCCCCCAGCCCATGACCCCCCGATTGGAGTGCTGCCCCCCTCCGTCCATCCCGCCCCCTTGTGGCCGTGTCCTGGACAGGACTCCGAGACGGGGAAGGTGGGGGGAGGCAGCCCCTCGGAGCCGCCCTGCTGCCCGGAGCCAGCCCTGGCTCTTGGCCCCCGGCCCAGATTCCTGCCCCCGGCCGGGGATTGGCTGAGCGCGGCACAAACAGCCGGCCGGCCAGCCGCCCCGTCTCGCTCCGCCATCCCGGCCCTGCGCCTCTCCCCTTCTCCCTTCTTCGCTTCGTCCGCAGCGGCGCGGGGAGCCCAGGCGCCGGCCGGAGGCGGGGGGGTGGCGCCGGGGGGCCTCCGGAGCCGGGCAGAGCGTGTCTTTCCTGCCCTCGCTGCCTGTCCGGAGGCGGGAGGGGGGGCGAAGGAAAGAGAAAAGGCGCTGGAGAGAGGGCGGGGTGGCCAAGGGGGCTCGGGGAGGGGAGCGAGGGTTTCATTCCTTCCTTCCTCGCAGATCCTTTCCCCATTCCCTCCATCCTCGCCCTTTTTGTTTCCCTGTGCCCGGGCCAGCGGCAAGGAGAGGAAGGAGCTGCGGGAAGGAGTGTGGAGGCGGTCCCTGGGCGGCTGAGCTGTCTCCTGCTGGCTCTTGGCTGCAGGGGCTCCCTCGCCCCTCTGACCGCCTGCCAGGCGGCTGGTGCTAGGGCGGGACTGGAGGACGATGTAAAGATGCCCTGGGGGCTGGCAGTCTGGGTGCTCCTCTTGCCCTGGCTCTGTGCCCCCGGGGCACGGCCTGCAGCGCCCGCAGCCTCGGAGCGGGCCGTAGCACGGGAGCGCTTCAAGGTGGTCTTCGCCCCGCTGGTCTGCAAGCGGACCTGCCTCAAGGGCCAGTGCCGGGACACCTGCAAGCAGGGCAGCAACATGACCCTGATCGGCGAGAACGGGCACTCTGCTGACACCCTGACCGGCTCAGGCTTCCGCGTGGGTGAGCACTGCACTGGGCACAGGTCGGGGCATGGAGGAGGGACAGCAGGGGTTGGCAGTTATGTGAAAAGGAGCACTGGGGGCTTTGGTTGTCCAGGGAGGGGATTGAGCTGCACTGGGGATGGGGGAGCTGTCTGGGGGAGGAGGTGCACTGAAGAGCCCCTCTAGGGCAGAGGGAGGTGCTGTGGGGCAGATCAGGGGCACAGGGGATGAGGGGCTATCGGATCTCCCTGATTTCCGCTCTGCGTCAGCATGCAGGCTCTGCTTGTATGACTGCACTCACCTGTGTGGCTCACACCTGTCTCACCAGCATCAGTTGCACGCAGGCTTTTGCACACTCACCCTGGGGCACTTTGGACATGGAGCTGCTCACACGGCTCTGTTCCACCTGTCACATGCTTCTTTTCACATGCGTGTGCCCCAGACATGCCGACACCATTAGAGGCCCCCAGTCCCTCACCCACACACGGTGCATGGCCGGGCCCCTTGTCTGCGCACACATTTGCGCACTCACAGATCTCGCATGTTGTGCCACCATCATGCTCAAGTAGGCGCATTTCCTCCCGTGGGCACTTGCCAGTGCACTAACTGTCACTCAGAGGCTTGCACGCTTGGCATTCACTTAGCCGTGCGTGCACTCTCCCCTCTCCCCTGGCAGTTCTTCCAGCAGCAGTTCAGAGCTGGAGGAAAATCTCGCCTCAGCGAATGGCCCCGTCCCAGCTCTGTCCCCTGGGGCCCGTCCGACGCCTGCACCTCCGGCAACTGGCCTCCAGTCTAACACACACATGCATCACACGCACACACATGGAATCCAACGCACACACAGGCAAGGAATCTAACACACAGACATCCAATCTAACACTTGCACACATGCAATCTCATGCACACACCACACAATCTACTATATGCACAAGCTAACACACCCAATCTAACGCACGTATGTGCACATACAAACACAAATGCACATGCATACACCCACTCACACAATCTAACACGCATGTGTGTGCAATCTCTCTTGCCCATGCACACTCATGCAGGTTCCCCCACACACTCTCACACACACCCCCACTGGCACACGCTCGGACATGTGCTCTCACATACACACTCCTTTGCACTCACAGCAGCCTGGTCCAGCTCTGGCTTCGAATTCTCTGGTTTGTAACATTCCTCAGCTGATGCTGGTACCCCTCCTGCTAGGCACCATGCCAGGTCACCACCACCCCAGCTGGAGGAAAGATCCCTGGTGCCCCTTCATCCTCCTGCTGGGGAACAGCTAGTGTTGGGAGTGGAATGACCTCTGAGGCTAACTGAATCCAGAGCTGGTCTGGATTCAGCCCAGAAAATCCCCTCCTGGCCCAGTGCTTGCCCAGCACCTGCACCCAGCCTTGGGTCGGGGAGTGGGAGGGATGGAGGGTTTGGGGGACAAGAGGATTTTTTGGCGGGGGGGAACTCTTTGATCCTTGCTGAATCAATTCTACCTCCCCACTGTGGGTCTGACCCAGACCTCAGCCCCTCCAGTCACAGACCCTTGGGGAGACCCTCCCCCTGCCTCCCAGCTGGCCCACCCCACATGTCCCACGTGCTCCATCCTTCCCCCAACACCCCTCCCTTCCCTGCCTGCTCTCATTCACCCCCCATGCACCCTGCACTCCTTCCATGCACCTCACCCCATCCTCCATCCAGCCCCCCTCCCACCGTGTGCTCCAGCCACACACACCCTGCTCCCTCCAGCTTCCCCTGCCCCACTCACTCAATCGCATCCCAGCATGTGCCCTCTGCCCTCCCCCCCGCCGTTTTGTCTCAGTGACACAAAAAGACTAAAAATGCCTCAGGCTCCAGAAAGCACAGCCTTTATTGACTTTGCACTTAGGAGGGAATGAAATTGAGTCACTGCTGGAAGTGAGGGGGCTGAAGCAGGCGCCAGGTGACCCCCCCCCCTTCACCCACCAGTGCCAACTCGCAGCCCCCTGTCATCCTAGCCCTGAGCTCTGCCACACAGTCCCTCAGTCCCGACCCACAACTTTCTCTGTCCCTGAATCCCTCTCCCACCCCAGTGCACTTTTTCAACTGGACACCATGATTCTCCTTCACTTCCTGTCCTACCATGATGTGCGGCTGATCAACAGCCCTTCACGCCCCACCTCAGAGGTGGCCACATCTCAAGCCCTCAATGCGCTGTGTGTCAGCCTTTCCGATGATGGGGCTGCCGCAGGAGCCGTTCGCTGTCCTTTTGTTATTGTCCTGAGTGTTTGGATAATCCCTGCTCCAACACTGAGTCACCCCCGCTTGAGCCAGGGCAGCTGGCTGGGCCTGGGAACCGGGTATATAAGCACCACTTCCTCCCCTGAGCCACGGCTGTTCAGCTGCCCCGGCAAACTCCCCACCCAGGGAAATAAACCAAAACAGCTGGAAACCCAGCCTCAGCCTGGGAATCAGAGCAGGGATGGTGGTATTTGCTGGGACTGACTGCTGGCTCTGGGAGGGGAGTGGGGTCTAGTGGCTAGAGCAGGGGGCTGGGTGTAAGGGCACCGGAGCTCTGTCCCCAGCTCTGATTCACTCTGTGACCTGAGGGATGTCACTTCCCTCCTGGATAGCCTCAGCTGGGTATTTCACCCTGTGTGGGTTTGTGGGGAAGGATGTGGGGAAGGAAGGGCTTATGGTTAAGGCCCTGGGGCCAGGAGACCTGGCTTGTTTTCCTGCCTCTGCCACAGACACCCTGTGTGACCTTGGGTGAGCCCCTCCCCTCTCCAGGTCTGCGTCCCCCCACCCCCCCTCCTGTGTCTATTTTGACTGTAAGGCCTGTCTCTCACCATGGGTCTGTGCAGTGTCTGGCACAATGGTTCCTGATCTTTTTGGTGTGTGTATGTGTATACAGCGCCCAGCACACCGGGCCCTGATGTCAGGTGTGTGTGTGTGTGTTTGTATATAGCACCCAGCACATGGGGCCCTGATCTCTCGTGTGTGTGTGTGTGTGTGTGTGTGTGTGTGTGTGTGTGTGTGTGTGTGTGTGTGTGTGTGTGTGTGTGTGTGTGTGTGTGTGTGTACGTACAGCGCACTGGGCCCCGATCTCGTGTGTGTGTACGCACAGTGCACTGGGCCCTGATCTTGGTCGAGGGCCTCCAGGTGCTGCCCCAATACTAACAGGGATGTTAACACATTGGTGTTACATTAGTCCCTGGAGGCCCAGGTGAGATCACAGACTCACACAAGGAAGAGTTCCTGCCTCTTGTACTCTGGCCAGCTTCCCCCCCACCTTGTGTGTACCCTGGCTTTCCTGCTGGCTCCCCCCACACCATGTGTGCCCTGTCTTGCCTGCCGGCTGCCCCCACCATGTGTGCCCTGGCTTGCCTGCCAGCTCAACCCCATGTGTGCCCTGGCGTGCCTGCCAGCTCATCCACTGCGTCTGCCCTGGATTGCCCACAGGCTCCGCCCCTGCATGTGCCCTGGCTTGCCCGTCGGTTCTCCCCATGTGTGCCCTGGAGCAGAGGTTGGATGGGGCAGGGAGCAGGGAGTGGGTGGGTAGGGAGCAGGAGGTGGATAGGGTTGGGGTAGGGAGCAAGGGATGGGTGGGAGCAGGGGATGGATGGGGTGTGGGCAAGGAGCAGGGAGTGGCTGCGGGTGGGTGGGGCCAGGCAGCTGCAGGGTGGACACAGGCGGTGCGGCAGTGGGGGCAGCGTGGGGGTCCCTGGTCTAATCTCCCTCTCTCTCCCCCCAGTGGTGTGCCCGCTGCCTTGTATGAATGGCGGGCAGTGCACATCCCGTAACCACTGCCTCTGCCCCCCTGAGTTTACGGGGCGCTTCTGCCAGGTGCCGGCGAGCCGTCAGGCCCAGGCCCAGGGGGGGCAGCAGCTGCTGCAGCCGGCAGCGCTGGGGCCCCTTGAGGGCCCGGCTGGTGAGACGGGATCCAGCAAACACGCCATCTACGCCGTGCAGGTGATCTCCGATGCGCATGGTGCCGGGGAGCCACCCGCCGGCCACAGCCCCAAAGCCACTGTCAGCCACTCCACCTTCATGGTGCCCCTGGGGCCTGGGCACCACTCATCCGAAGGTAACTGCTGCTGGGAGCGGATATGGGGGTGTGGTTGGGGAGTGTGCTGGGGATGGAGGGCAAGGGAGGGAGTGATAGGGCAAATGGGGTGACAGGGTAACTTGGAGTGAGGGGGTGATGGGGCAGGGGAGGGGTGACTGGGTGAGGGTGATGGGGGACAGGAGTTATTGGGGCTGATTGGGCAGGGGAGTGATGGGATGATGGGGGCAAGAGACGGGTGAGTGGGTGGGGGTGATGGCGGACAGGGGTTGTTGGGGGTGAATGATTGGGCAGAGGGGTGATGGGGCAGAGGGTTAATGGTGGAGGGGCATCTCTCATTTAGGAGAAGTGCCAGGTGTTGTTGCCCGGGGAGGTGGAGGTCAGTGTCGGGGAGGGTCCATGTGCTGACACCCACTCGGGCCCCACTCCAGTACAGGTCCACCCCCCTCTGCTGAATGTGCGCGTCCACCACCCGCCCGATGCCTCCGTGCAGGTCCACCGCATCGACAGCATCAGCACTGAGGGCACCGGGCCGGGGGCCCAACACCACCTCATCCAGCACCCGGCCCAGAGCTCCATGGGCCAGAAACCCCCCACACCCCATGCCCGGTCCCACACGCACAAACCCCTGGGACGCTGCTTCCAGGAGACCCTGCCCAAGCAATCTGTGAGTTGCCCGCTCCCCAGGAGGCGCTGTGCTGAAGGGAAGGGGGGGCAGGAGTCAGCAGGGGGTGCTGTGGTAACAGGGAGCGGGGAGGGGTCAGTACGGTTGTTGTGCTGCAGGGAGCTGTCAGCAGGGGGCGCTGTGCTGCAGGGAGAGGTCAACGGGGTGCTGTGCTGCAGGGGGAGGTGGCGGTCGTGGTCTCACTTGCCTGTCGTTTCTCTCTCCGGCGATGGGGGGCACCGTTTCTCAGTGTGGGAGCAACCCCCTGCCAGGCCTGACCAAGCAGGAGGATTGCTGCGGGAGCATTGGCACCTCCTGGGGGCAGAACAAGTGCCACAAATGCCCCCACCTGCAGTGTAAGTAATGCCTGCGGCCCCCTTCCCCATACAGCCTCACAAGGCCCCTGGCCTGCCCCCTGCTAGTGCTCCTGTCCCCGCCCCACAGCGCCCCCTGCTGGGAGAGGCCAGGCTGGAGTAGCCAGGAGCTCCCCCAGCCAGTGACCGACCCTGCGGCCTGTTAGCCAAGAGGGGCTGCCCATTGCGGGGGAGCCAGGATGGACCCACTGAGGGTCTGTGAGGGCTGGTGTTTGGCTGGAGCTCCTACTTCTCCCCCTGGCCTGGCGCCGACCTCTCCCAGCCTGGCACAGGGTTTACGGGAAGCCTGGATGGGGCCTTACGTAGCCAGGCTGTGGCCAGCTGGGCTGCCACATTCCAGCATCTCGCTTTGGGAGCTGGCTAGGCAGTGCCCACCAGTTCCTCTCAGAGCTTCCAGGGCACCATGGCAGGGGATGCGGGGCACAGTGCCCTGTGCCCAGCTGGCTAAGATAGGGAGGGGATGGATCAGGTGACAGGTTCCACCCCTCCATTCTCCCCGCTCTCTCCGTACCTACCCCCCTTCCTGGCACTCCCACTCAATGGCTTTTCCAGCTCCCAGGGATCTGTGAGCTGCAGGGTGTTTGTGTTAGAGGTAGCCAAGAATGTGCTTCATGGCCTGGCTGCCTGTTCTTAGGCTGGGCAGGCCCCCCCGCCCCCTTCATTACGCTTCGGCTCTTCCCGTCTGCAGCCGCCACCCACCCATCCCTGTGGGAAGTGCTGCCTGCCCCCTGGGGGTGAGAGGAGCATGTGGGGTAGGAGAATGGAACCGTTTGTTACCTGGGGGAGTGCATGGGTGCTGCCACCCCGGCCTCTGCCAGCAGGGAGTGACGCAGGAGTTGGCTGCGGGGGAGCTCCTGGCTACTCCAGCCCTGGCCTCTCCCAGCAGGGGCAGTGTAGGGAGTGAGGCAGGAGCACAGGGGGAGTCCTCAGCCAGCCATTCTGAGCTAACTTTCCCCTGGGGGCCGTTTCTCCTTACCTGTCAGTCAGTAGCCAGCTGTAACTGGGGGTGGGGTGGGGGGTTGTCCCTGTTCCCCCTGTCTCTGCTGCCTGCTGTGAGTTGTGATAATGCTTCACCCTTTTCCCAGCCCTGCCCTCTGCACAGGCCAGTGGTGGTGAGTCCCTCAGGTTAATAAATTCCCATGATCCCTTGGAATTCTGTTGCCATTTGAATCTCACTGGGACAACCCCCCTCATCCCCAGCGTCCCCCAGCACCTCTTTCTCTTTCTTCTCAGTCTTTCTTTCCATCGTTCCCCCTCCAATGTTCCCCAGCTTGGACAGATCAGGAGCAGCCTGGCTGCACACACGCCTGCTGGAATGAACATCATCCCATGTCCCCGCCCCCTGCGCCTGCTGGCCTGGCTGTGGTAGTGCGACCGGTGCAGCGCTGGCTAGCTGATCACTGCTTCCCCCAGCACCAACCCCAGCGAGGCCGCTGCTGCGGGGGGCAAGGAGCCAGAGACCCTGGGCCAAGAGGCAGCGTGTCCAAACCGCCGTCTGTGCAAGCGTCTGGCACCCATGCTGGGCGGTGTCTGTGTCTCTGCTATTGCAATGGTGATGCAGACCCCCATAACCCCTCTAGCTGGCGACTGGGCCATGTCTGGCCAGGTGCCGTGCAGTCTCTAGCCCCCTCCCCCCTGCCTGAGTTCAGGGCCCTGCCCCAGGCTCTGCACAGAAACAAGAGACAGTGTTTGCCCTGTCAGGCTCAATGTCTAGACAAATGAATAAGAGGGGAAGGAATGGCACTGAGTGGGAATGGGACTTGCCTGAGGTCAGTGGCAGAGCTGGCATAGAACCCAGGAGTCCTGAGTGCCAGTCTCTCCCTGGTCTAGCTCACTAGGCCGCTCTCCCTTCCCAGAGCCGGGGCTAGACCCAGAGAGTCCTGCCCTCACCTGTACACCATGCTGTGTCCTCGATCCCACTGATTCACCCTTGGGGGTTTGTTGTGTGTTGCAGACTCAGGGGTGCAGAAGACGGGCCCGATCCGAGGGGAGCATGGGGGTGATTGCCCACAGGGATACAAGAGACTGAACAGCACCCACTGCCAGGGTACCCGGCGGGCGCTCTCTGGGTGTGGGGACTGAAGACCTGCTTCTGTGTGTGTGTTGTGTCTGTGGGAATGTGTCGTGTGTGGGGCTGTGCTGTGCTGTTGACCCATCTCTCCCCAAACACAGTTCAATGAGTGTGCTCTGTGGGGAGCGTGTGTTGTGTTGTTATGCTGCATGCTCTTGTGTTACTGACCGCTTTCTCTCCCTGTGCAGACATAGAATCATAGACTTTAAGGTCAGAAGGGACCATTATGATCACCTAGTCTGACCTCCTGTACAATGCAGGCCACAGAATCTCACCCACCCACTCCTGTATGAAATCTGTGTCTGAGCCATTGAAGTCCTCAAATCATGTTTTAAAGACTTCAAGGTGCAGAGAATCCTCCAGCAAGTGACCCGTGCCCCACACTGCAGAGGAAGGTGAAAAACACCCAGGGCTTCTGCTAGTCTGCCCTTGGAGGAAAATTCCTTCCCGACCCCAGATATTGCAATCAGCTAAACCCTGAGCATGTGAGCAAGACTCACCAGCCAGACACCCAGGAAAGAATTCTCTGTAGTAACTCAGATCCCAACCTGTCTAACATCCCATCACAGGCCATTGGGCATATTTACCACTAGTATCACTCTTGTATCTGAAAGTAGAAATATGAAATATAATTCTGAGGTTCGACATTAATGAGTGTGCCCTGTGGGGTGTGTGTGTTGTGTTGTGTGTCCTAGTGTTGCTGACCCTCTCTCTCCCTGTGAAGACATTAACAAGTGTGCCCTGTGGGATGTATACGTGTTTTGTGTGTGTGCATTGTGTTGTTGTGTTGTGTGTCATTGTGTTGCTGACCCCTCTCTCTCTCCCCATGCAGACATTAACGAGTGTGCCATGCAGGGCGTGTGCCAGAATGGCGAGTGTCTCAACACCCAGGGCAGCTTTCGCTGCGCATGCAAACCTGGCCACATGCTGGGCCCATCCCGCAGCCAGTGTGTTCGTATGTAAGGGGACTGGGGGTAGGCTGGGGGGTCAGGGGGACTGAGAGGGTTGGGCAGGGGGCTTGGAGCTGCATTGACCCTATCTCCTGGGGGGGTGATGGGGGCTCAGTGTCTCTCTGGGGTGCCCAGCTGGGGGTGGGGGCTGAGGGGAGGGGCTTGGAGCAGCACTGACCCCATCTCTCCTGGGGTTGCAGCAGAGAAGTCAGGGGAGAAGAGCCTGTGTTTTCGGCTGGTGAGCTCAGAGCTCCAGTGTCAGCACCCACTGCCCACTAAGCTGACCCGCCAGATGTGCTGTTGCAGCGTTGGCAAGGCTTGGGGGTCCCGCTGCGAGCGCTGCCCGGCTGATGGTGCAGGTAAGGAACCAACTGGGCGGGAATGGAGTATCTGCCACAGCACTGCCAGCGGGGAGCTTGCAGCGCTGAAGTCCCTGGCTGGGGGCACTGCCCACAGGGAAGCTCACAGCGCTGCAGTCCCTGGTTGGGGGCACTGCCGCAGGGAAGCTCACAGCGCTGGAGTCCCTGGTTGGGGGCACTGCCGCAGGGAAGCTCACAGCGCTGGAGTCCCTGGCTGGGGCACTGCCACAGGGAAGTTCGCAGTGCTGGAGTCACCGCCGGGGGGCACTGCCACAGGGAAGCTTGCAGCACCAGTGTTAACCTCTTTCCTCTTCCATCTGGCAGCTGCCTTCAAGGAGATTTGCCCAGCGGGGAAGGGCTACCACATCCTGACATCCCACCAGACCCTGACCATCCAGGGGGAGAGTGACTTCACCCTGCACATCCACCCTGACGGCACCACGGACCTGCAGCAACAGCACGAGCTGCCCAGCCTGCCGCCCCTCGAGGGGGACTCTCAAGAGTCCGAAGGTCAGAGACTCCAGGGAGGAGGCTGGACTGGGCAGGGAGGTGCCATTGGCACTCTGCTCACCACAACATGGGGGTTCCCTAAATTTTCCCCTAGTGAACCCCGGTAATAGCAGGGGTTGTACCCCACATTGCCCTGTGGTAAACCTCAGTATTCTCACAGGCTGTACCCCACATTGACCCATGATGAGCCCCAGTATTCCCAGGGGCTGTACCCCAAATTCTCCCATTGTGAACCCTCTCTGAGAATGTGGGGTTCACAGACAAATAATTTGGAGGTCCCTACATTCTCTGAGGGACAAGCCCACATTACCCAACAGTGAACCCCATGTTCTCACAGAGGTGTCCCCCACATTCTCCCATGGTGAACTCCATGTTCTCTGGAGCACCCCAAATTCACTAAGGGTGAACCCCACTTTCTCAGAGCTGTTACTCCCTTCTTTGTTGGCAAACCCCCAAATGTTGGGGCAAAGACTATGTTGTCAGAGTTGTTACCCCAAATTCTCTAAGGGCAAACCCCATTTTTCAGGGGTACACCCTGTTATCTAAGACCCCTAGAATCCCAGAGCTGGGAGACCCTGCTCTCAGAGCAAACCCCCCCGCTCTCAGGAGGTGAACCCCACATTCTCAGCCTGGCATGGCAGGATCTGACCTCCGGCCCTGTGTTTGTCTCTTGCAGCTGTCACCACGGCCATGGTGAGTAGGGCCTCCAGAACAGCAGAGGAGCAGCGGATGAGCAGAGGGGTGATGCGAGTGTGAGGGGAGGATGGAGGGAGTGGGAAAGGAGGTGCTGGAGGGTGGTGGGCGAGAAGGCGGGAGGAGAGGAATGAATGAAAGAACGAGAGAGGGGGAGGAATGAAGCGAAGCAGAGGGAGGAATAGGGCACCCAACTGGGTAGTGGAAAGGAGCAGGTGCCCCCACCGTTTAACCACTCCCCCTCCAGCTGCCGGCATATCGGACCAACTCAGAGGAGCAGTCAGTGGACCAGTTCTATGCCAGTGCAGCCACCCTGGGCGCCCGGTACCCTGGTGAGTGATGGAAGAAAGGGCGCTGCTGTGGGGAAGCTTGCAGCGCTGGAGCCCCTGGCTGGCCACTGCTGTGGGGAAGCTCACAGCACTGCAGCCCCCGGCTGGCTACTGCTGCAGGGAAGCTCACAGCACTGCTAACCCTGTTCTGTCTCCATTGGGTCCCAGAGGTGGTAGCCCGTCCCACGACTGCCATGGTGCAGAAGGTGCTGCCGGATCAATACACGCGTAGCGCCGTGGAGATCGCACCCACGCAGGTGACAGGTGAGAGCCTCATGGCAGGGGTGGGGGGCTGCATGTCAGCAACCTCCCCCCCCCCCCCTTTGGGAGAAATTTCACATTCATGGACCAAACTTCTCTGCTGGGCCTCCCCTTAATTATCGGGGGGTGAACCCCAAATGTTCCCCAGTGATGTGCAAGTTCTCAGGGGGTCCCCCAAGTCCTTTCCAGGCTGACGATGTCTTCTGAGCGCCCCGGTCCGATGCAGTGTGGTCCCTGCAAGCTGCTATTGCAGCCGCCCTAGGGGTGGGAACTTCTGGCTCTTCTGGGGATCTATGAGAAAAAGATCTCCTGGCTCCTATGTCTGAGCCATTCGTCTTGATCCCCCCCTGGGCTGCGTCTGTCTGTCCCTGCAGAGACGGATGAGTGCAAGCTGAACCACAATATCTGTGGCCATGGAGAATGTGTCATGAATTTGTCCGGCTACACCTGCATCTGCTACCCGGGCTACCGCTGGCATGCCCAGCGCAGGTTCTGCACAGGTAACATGCTGCCTTGCCCTTGTTTGTGGATGTGTGACACATGCACAGGGACAGGCATGTGCATGGCTGGAGGTGTGGGGGGCACGTCACGGCCACCCCACTGCATTCATGGAGGTGTCAGCGCCCTGGAGGATCACAAGCATCGATATGATGGAGTGACCCCCGGGTATGTCTACATATGTAGATCTGTGATGCCCCCCACTAGCCTGTATGCAAGGGTGCGACACACGTGTGTCTGCACAACAGGCGTGCAACATGCCCGCACAGCTGCACAACAGGTGTGTGACATGACCACACAGCTGTACAGTAGGTGTGTGACACACCCGCAAGTCGGCCTGTGGAAGTCAGAGACACCCACTCTGCTTGTGCACGCTGGGCCTGGTGGTTAGGCCTGCAACACATGCACAACTACACATGCAAGCCTGTGACCCGGCCCCTGAAATACACATGTGGCAGGGCTGACAGGCCGGTGTCCCGGCATGGTAGGGGTCAGTCATTCTTTCTTCCTCCCGCCCCCCTCCTGCCACAGACGTGAACGAGTGTGAGGCGGAGCCGTGTGGCATCGGCAAGGGCGTCTGCATGAACACGGGCGGCTCCTACAACTGCCACTGCAACCGGGGGTACCAGCTGAAGGTGCACAAGGGCGTGCGCTCCTGTGTGGGTGAGCACCCCAGAGGCGGGGCTGGGGGGTGGGCTGCTGGGGGAAACGGGGCATGGAGAAAGGGGGGCTCTGGGGGATTGGAAAGGGGTGGAGGGATGGGCTGGGGGAAAGGGGACCTGGAGGATGGGAAGGGGGGCTGGGGGAAGGAGGGCTGGGTGATGGGAAGGAAGCATGGGGGATGGGAAGGAGGCATGAGGGATGGATAGGGAGTTGTGGGGGGGGGAGGGGTGATCGGTAAAGTCCTATCCCCCTTCCTCTACCCTGTTCACACCCACCTCTCCGACAGACATTGATGAATGCTCCAAGCCCCACATCTGTGGGGACGGGGGAGCCTGTGTCAACTACCCTGGGCACTACAAGTGTGAATGCCACCCCGGCTACCGTCTCAAACCTTCCCGCCAGCCCCTCTGTGAAGGTAAGGGCTGGCTGGGCTGGAGAGGGAGGAGAGAGCCCCAATAGCCTGGGCGGCAGAGACCCTACAATAACAAACCAGCAGCCCTGAGAGATTCTATAACAAGTGGATGTGTGCAGCCTGAGCAGTAGTGAAAGCTAGAAATTTCCAAAGACCCAACAAGAACAAACAGGTGCACACAGCCCCAGAGTTACTGAGAGAGACCCTACGATAACAAACCAGTGCCCCGAGAAACCCTACAATAGCAAACTAATGTCTAGGCCCAGAGCTTGCACGAGACCTCAGAACAAGAAGACAGCGCCCCGGAGCAACCCTCCTCAGAACAACCTGTCAAGTAGAGTTGTCAGAGACTCTACAATAACAAACCAACTCCCTGCTTGCCAGAGGCCTCGCTGAGTCCTCAAGGGCCCTGCCCTGTGCTCTGCCCCTTGTGGGGCTCCCCCAAAGGCCCCTCACCCTTCATCTTTTCTCTCCCTGCAGACATTGATGAATGCCTGGACACAGGCACCTGCCCTGACGGGAAGTGTGAGAACCGGCCAGGCACCTACAAATGCAGCCCCTGCCCTCCGGGCTTCCGGGGCCAGCATGGGATTTGCTATGGTAAGCGCTGGCTACAGAACCCAGGAGTCCTGGCCCCTAGCCCCTGCTCTAACCCAGTAGGTTCCACCCTACTCCCAGAGCTGGGGACAGAACTAAGAGTCCTGGCTCCCAGCCCCCAACTCCAACTCAGTAAACCGTCCTCCTCCTTGTGCTGGGGTTGGTGCAGTATCTGGGGTGTGACTGTCATGCTGGGGTTGGTGCAGTATCTGGGGTGTGACTGTCATGCCTCCGTGGTGAGAGGTGCCCTGTGCAACCCCCAGTGGGCTGGGGGACATTCAGCCCAGACCAAACTTGGCTGCAGGGGACTGGGTTGCAGGTCAAAAGATGCGTGGGGGGCAAGGTTGGGGTTCAGCATCTGTGTCTTCCCAGATGTGGATGAGTGCTCCGAGGAGACCCCGTGCAAACACGGCTGGTGTGAGAACCTGCCTGGCTCCTTCCGCTGCACCTGTGGGGAGGGATTTGCACCTGCGCCCAATGCCCGGAGCTGCTTGGGTAACTAGATCCCCTACCCTCCAAGAGCCCCCTGCTCTAACCACTGCACCCCCTCCCTTCCCAGGGGTCCCCTGGTCTAACCACTGCACCCTCTGCCCTCCCAGATCAGAGGACAGAAGCCAGGATTCTGACTCCCAGCCCTGCACTCTCTCTCCCTACAGATGTGAATGAGTGTGAGGATGGTGGGCTTTGCCCCAATGGGGTCTGTGTCAACACCCTGGGCTCCTTTAAGTGCCAGTGTCCAGCCGGCTTCCACTCAGTGAAGGACAGGCCACGCTGCGAAGGTGAGGGGCTGGGCCATGGGGTGGAAGGGTGAAGGGGGCTGAGCTGATGTTTGGGGGGCATATAGGGCTCAGGGTGAGGGATCTGGGCCAGGGAGCTGCTTGTGGGCAGTGCAGCTCAGTGGGGGGTCAGTGGGTCGGTGGGGCTGCCTGTGGGAGTAGAGCAGCTGTGTGAAGGGGCTGGGTGGAGGGGTTTGTGGACATAGAAGCTGTGAGAGGGTCAGGCTGGTGGCCATGTTGTGGGAGAGGGGCCTGGGCTGGGTGGCCATGTCAGGGGAGCTAGGTGAGGGGGCCAGGCTGGGTAGCCATGTCAGGGGAGCTGGGTGAGGGAATCAGGCTGGGTGGCTATGTGTGGGGGCCTGGGCTGGGTAACCATGTTGGGGGTGGGGAGTTGGGAGGGGCTGGTGGCCATAGTCTGGGGGGATTGGAGGGGGTGAGTGCCATATCTGGAAGGGCTGTGGTAAGGGGCTGGGCTGTGTGGCCATGTCAGGGATCTGTGTTGGGGCCGGGCTGGGTGACCATGTGGGCAGGGGCTATGGGTGGGCCTCCGTTGAGGGGCTGAGTCAGGTAACTCTGGCTGGGGCCATGTAGGGGGGGCTGGTGAGGGGCTAAGCTGGGTGGCCATGTCCGGTGGGGCTGGATGAGGGGAAGGGTTGGGGTGGTTGAGGGAGGAGCTGGGCTGGGTGGCCTTGTTTGGGGAGGGGCTGGGTGAGGGGACTGGTGGCCACTATCTGGGTGGGGCAGGTAAGGGGCCAGGCAGGTAGCTATGTCCAAAGGGGTGGGATGGGTGAGGGAGCCGGTTGGATGGCCATGTCCTGAGGGACACTGGGTGAGGGGACAGGATGGACGGCCACGTGGGTGGGGCTGGGAGTGCCCCCTCACCCACAGCTCTCCCTGTGCAGACATTAATGAATGTGACTTTCCCGGCTGCCTGCATCGATGGTGAGTGTGTCAATTCCCGGTGGCTCCTACCGATGCCTGTCCGTGCCGAGGGTACACAGCTGGTGAACGGCAGAAGTGCCAAGGTGAGGTGGGGTGTGTGCACAGACAAGTGTGAGCATACAGGTGTGTGCAGGCATGGTATGCCAGGAGTCTGGTGTTCCACACACAGGAGTGTGACACAGTGAGGAAAGCGTGTTGCCACCAATTATGAGCACAGCTGTGTGTGCACACAAGGACATTGCACACAGGGGAGGTAGGAAAGTCTGGGCATGGCGTGGTATGAAGGCACGTGAAACACTAGGCCTCAGGCATGCCTGTGCCCAAGTGTGAGCCTGATATGCTGCCAGCTGGGCCTGCCCAAGTAAGAGCAAACACCAGAGGTGTGTGTAGGGACAGAATGTTGGTGGAGCGCACAAAGCAGTGCAAGGGCCGATGCATTTGTGTCCTTAGTGAGTGTGGGCACTTGGAAAAGGAATGAGTACAAGCCTTGTGTATACTGAGTGTGAGTGTCCGTGAGTGTGAGTTTTGTGTACTGTAGGGTGACACACGGGCACAGGTTGTGTGCATGGATGCTGTGTATCTGTGATGGTGCACAGGTGTGGTGTGTGGCAAGCAGCATGCCATTGCACACTCCTGCCTCTGTCTCCCACTGGTCTCCTGCTAGATGTCGACGAGTGTGCACTGGACCCCACGTTTTTTGCCTGCCCCACGGCACGTGTGAGAACAGTGGACGCTCCTACGTGGTGCCTGTGTGCGATGAGGGATTAACACCCCATCTGAGGATCAACTACTATGTGTGGGGTTGAGAGTGGGGACGGGGGGCCTTTCCTCTGGGGGGCACTGGCTCTGATCTTGGTGGAGGGTGGGGCCTGTGGGATTGATTTATCCCTCTGCCCCAGATTCTGGAGCCCCCCGACACAAGAGGAATTTACCTGAACTTCGAGTGACACCGTCTTCTGTGACGCGTGCCTGGCCACCAATATCACCCGCCAGGAGTGCTGCGTGCTCACTGGGGGCTGGTCTGTGGGTGACGCATGTGAGATCTACCCTGTGTCCTGTGCCCACTCAGGTGGGACACCACTTCTTACCCCTCCCCATGCACCCTCCGCCATTCCCCACTGCCACTAGTGAACGTGGACTACCTGCTACCTGGACAAATGGTGTGACTGTGACATCCAACCCCAGGCCAAGGCAGCTCTAAATCCAGCTGTCTGGTGGGGGGGGGTTCAGGAAACCTTACCCATGGAGAGTGGGGGATAGGGGTGAGGATGGGCTTGTGTCTATGTGGGGGGGAGGGGGATACCAGGCTGGATGGGCCAAAGGTCTGATCCATGGCAGGCAGAAGGAATACCTGTCTAGACATTAATCCCTCTTCCCAATGTGCATTCACCCCCCTCCCCTGCAGCTGAGTTCACTCCCTCTGCCCTGACGGGAAAGGATTCATCCTGGATGACAACATCCTGAACTTTATGGCTCCCCGCCCACCGGGGTGAGTGCCCAGGGCCCACGCCCTGAATCTGCTTGGTGCCTGCACTCGCAGTGGGGATCAGGAGCCAAGGGTACACCTTTCCCTCACCCTTCCCCACGAGTCACAGAGATTCCAACCCTGTTACCTGCCCATTACAGCCCCCACACTCCACCCAGAGCAGCTGCATTCAGTGCCAGCAAGGGATCCCTGTATAAACAACCCCCATTACCCCCCCAGAGACAGCTGCATCTCGCGCTGGGTGTTTCGAAGGATCCCTGTATAAAACGCCCCCTTCCCCACACCTGTTCGGCTCCTTGCAGACATTTGACAGAGTGCAGCCTGTTCGGGAGAGATCTGCAAGGAGGGGAAGTGTTGTCAAACACGCGGCCGGGTTACGAGTGTACTGCAAGCAAGGCTTCTCTACGATGGCAACCTGCTCGAGTGTGTGGGTGAGAGAGGCGATTGGCATCAGCTCGGATGTCGGCAGATACCCTGGTCTAGAGCTGTGGGATAGATGTGGGGGGGGAGCAGACAGGGATGCCCTTCTAGGGGGCGCTGCTGTGATCTGGCCTTGGTGGAGGGGTCTGGCTGGCTCAGGGGGGTGAGTGGGGAATGGGACATGGGACCGATCCCCCTCTAGGGGGCGCTGCTGTGATCTGGCCTTGGCAGAGGGACTGGCTGGCTTGGGGTGGGGGAATGGGACCCAGGCCTTCCCCTCTAGGGGGCACTGACTGTGATTGGGGTGCAGCCAGGTGGCCAGGAGGGGTTCCGACAGGAGGGGCTGAGCTCTGAGCCATGCCCTTTGCCCCCAGATGTGGATGAGTGCCTGGACGAGTCGAACTGCGTGAACGGGCTGTGTGAGAACACGCGGGGGGCCTATGTGTGCACCTGCCCTGCCCCTGCCGTCTATGACCCCACCCACAAGAAGTGCCTAGCACCCAGTGAGATCGGTGAGTCCCCTTCACACATGACATGAGCTCACTGGGTCTGAGCCTTGGCCCTGTCCAGGTGGGCATCCCCATCACAGCCCTACCTCCTCCTGGCCCCTTTGCAGGTGGGATGCTGGGGACAGAGCTTCCTTCCTCCCCAGGTGGGGGGCACATTGGTGGGGTGCAGATTTGTGAGCAAAGATGCCCCCTGCTGGCCTTTGGTGTCATGATGACCAATTTGGGGTCCTTGGTGCCATGACAACCCACTGAGCCTGTGATATTAGAGCAGGGGTGGGCAAACTTTTGGGCCTGAGGGGCGCATTGGGTTTCGTAAATTGTATGGAGGGATGGTTAGGGAGGGGGTTGTGAGCCGGCCCCCACCTCCTATTTGCCCTCGTTCCTGGACTCCTGCCCCATCCAACCCCCTCGTTCCTTGACGGCCCCCCAGGACTCCTGCCTCATCCACACATCCCCCTCCCTGTACCCTGACCACCCCAGGATTCCCACCGCCCTATTCAACCACCCCTTCTCTCTGGCCCCTGACTGCCCCTGACTGCCCCCTGCTGCCCCATCCAACTGCCTCCCTCCTTCCTGACTGCTCCCCTGGGACCCCTGCTCCCCTCTGACCACCCCAATCCCTATCCACACCCCCACCCCTGACCACCACCGCGAACTCCCCTGCCCTCTATCCAACCCCTCCTGCTCCGTGCCCCTGTATGGTGCTGCCTGGAGCACTGGTGGCTGGCAGCGCTACAGCCGGGCCATGCCGTCGCCACCGTGCAGCTCAGAGCACCGGGTCAGGCCAGGCTCTGCAGCTGTGCTGCCCCAGGAGCACTGCACCGATGGCAGAGTGAGCAAGCTGAGGCTGTGGGAGAGGGAAAACAGCGGGGGAGGGGCCGGGGGCTAGCCTCCCGAGGCAGGAGCTTGGGGACGAAGAGGGATGGTTCCACGGGCTGGATGTACCCCACGGGCTGTAGTTTTCCCACCTCTGCATTAGCGCCTATGGTGATTCCTCCTGGCCCCTGATGCCATGGCAACCCCATCAGGTGCAGAGTTTCCATGATGACAGTGGCTGGCCCTTGATGCCATAGCGACCTCATCAGGTGCAGTGTTACTTTGGTGACCCTGGCTGGCCCCTGATGCCATGGCGACCCTGGTCAGTCTGGTCATGCCATAGTGATCCCTGCTAGTCCCCAATGCCATGGCAACCTTGTCAAGCCCCTGATGCCCTGTGACTGTACCCTGGTCCTGCAGATGTGGATGAGTGCCGGGACCCTGGGGCCTGCCGGCATGGGCGTTGCATCAACACGCAGGGCTCATTCTACTGTGAGTGCAGCCTGCCCTGGATGCTGGATCCCAGTGGCAAGGAATGCCAGATCCCCGACATTCAGGCAGGTGAGGGGTACGCAGGGCTGAGTGCTACTGCACAGGCCCAAGGGGGGCGGGGCGGGGGGGGCGGCTGGGATTGTGAACCTGACTGTGAGCGAGCAGGGGGGCGAGTGTGAATGAGTGAGTGTGTCACTGAGTGTGAGCAGGGGTGACTGTCTGTCCCTGATTGTGAGGCAGGGTAAGTGTGAGCACCTCACTGATTGTGACCATGGTGATTACGAAGATTGTGAGTGTGTCCCTGTAGTTGCTGGTGCCCGTGTGTGTGTGTGTGCACCTGCTTGGGTATGCAGTGAGTGTGGTGGTGTGTGCAAGGGCCCCTCCAGCATGCCAGGCCCTGTGGGAGTGTCTCCTGCAGGTGCTGGCTGGGATGGTGCTGTGGGCTCCCCCCCTTTCTCTCTGCCCTGGCAGACCGGGCAGCCGATCGGCGCGACATCTGCTGGCAGCACCGGGGGGAGGACAGCATGTGTGCCTCCCCACTCAACGGCTACCACCTGACCTATGAGGAGTGCTGCTGCCGCTACGGCAAAGGCTGGGGCTTCCAGTGCCGCGCATGCCCCCCCCGCAGTCCAGGTAGGACTCATGACCAGCCTGCCCTCTGGGGCTGGTGCCTTCAGTCTGGTCCCAGGGTGGGGGGACTGGCTGTCTCAGGGGATGAAGAGTGGGGTACGGGGCCTTTCCCCTCTGGGGGCTCTGGCTGGCTCAGGGGATGGAGAGTGGGGTATGGGGCCTTTCCCCTCTGGAGGTTGCTGGCTCCTGTCTGGCCCCACAGTGGTGGGGACTGGCTGGCTCAGGGGGGCAGGGAGTGGGGTTCAGGGTCTTTCCCCTCTGGGGGCTCTGGCTGGCTCAGGGGATGGAGAGTGGGGTATGGGGCCTTTCCCCTCTGGAGGTTGCTGGCTCCTGTCTGGCCCCACAGTGGTGGGGACTGGCTGGCTCAGGGGGGCAGGGAGTGGGGTTCAGGGTCTTTCCCCTCTGGGGGCTCTGGCTCTGATTGCACTGGCCAGGATCTGATGGGATGTGGTTCACTGCTATGTGTCCCAGGCTGGTTGTTGTGGTTCCTTGCAGGGCAGCAGTGTCAGCTATCTCAGAGCGAGAGCAACTCCTTCTGGGACCTCAGCCCCTTGTTCCTGGGCAAGTCCCGTAAAGGTTAGTGATCCTTCTATATACAGCCCCCATGCCCACCCAAAGTTTGCTGCATCTCATTGCAGGCCAAAGGGTTCCTGTATGAACAGCCCCCTGTGCCCCACCCCAGAGTCAGCTGCATCTCTGCACCAGACAAGCGATCACATGCCCCCTCCCACAGTTTCAGCTGTATGGAAATGGGCTCCCTGCCATTCCTGTGGTCTCATCTGTGTCCCCTCCCACCTTTGTATCTCACCTCCCTCTCAGAGGATGATACCTCAGAGGAGGATTCAGATGAATGTCACTGCCTGAACGGCCGCTGCGTCCGGACCTACCATGGTGCAGTTTGCGAGTGTCCTGCAGGCTTCCAGCTAGACGCCACCCGCATCCGCTGCCTGGGTAAGAGTGCCAAGCCCCCTGTGAATTACATGCACTGCAAAGGGATGTGCTCTCCACACCACCAGGGCTCCTGAGTACTATCCTGGGACGGGAGTCTGGTCTAGTGGATTTAGAGCAGGGGTGGGCTTGGGAGCCAGGATTCCTGGGTTCTCCTTCCCTCTTCAACTGTCACAAACAGTGCTGCTAGCTGTCTCTGTGTGCCTGGTCTGTTGGGGGATGCAGGTTGAAGAACCATACTCAGGCTCTAGACCACAGCCACTCCATTAACCCTTTCCCTCCCTCTCCCCACCCACAGATATCGACGAGTGCCGGGAGCTGAACCAGCGAGGCCTGCTGTGCAAGAACGAGCGCTGCATCAATACCAATGGCTCATACCGCTGTGCCTGCAAGCCAGGCTTTGTCCGATCCCGCCACCATGGGGGCATGTGCATCCCCCAGCGTCGCCGATAGCCCCCTGTCACCCACTGGGGGCACTGCCAGCTGACACAAGAGAGAGACTATGTCGCTAAGGGTTCACAGCCTGTTTGGGGGGAACGTAATATTTTTTTAATTGCTAAAAATGAGGCATTTTATTGGGTTTTCCTCCCTCTGTAAGATTTTTTTATTAGCATTATTTTAGAGCTGCATTATTTGCACTCATTTCTGTAGGAACCAGGTATACAAAAGCCAACAACCCTGTAAATAATGAGAAGGAAGCTAATGAATTAATTAAATTGTGGGAGTGGATCCTGGGCTAGGTGTTTGTATGCTGTGCTGTCTGCATGGGTGGGGGAGGGCAGACTCTGCAGCTGCTGCCCCCCAACAGTGGGCGCTGTGACAAAGGAGGCAGGGCAGCCTGCATCCTTGCAACTCCACCCAACTCTGCCCTCCGAATGGCCCGCCTGTAGAAACCCTGGGCACAGCTCTGACATCATGCAGTACACCCATGATGTCATCAGCCATGCTCCCCTAGACTGTAACTCCTGCCTTGCAAGGCTGGCTCAGGCACTGCTGCGGGGAAGCTTACAGCACCGCGGTCAGCTGTTGAGCCAGGACTGCAGGGGAGGGTCAATGACATCATTAAAATTCCCACTATCCCTTGGAGGGCTCAAATGGCCTCAAGGTTTAAAAAAAGTAAAGAGCCAGCTGGGCGCTGGGTGCGGACAGCCCTAGAACACCTCCGGCTGGAGTAGGCCATGCGACTACAGTGCCCATAATTCCTTGAGGAAGTACAAGTCTCTGAATAAAGAACAGCAGTACTTGTGGCACCTTAGAGACTAAAATTTATTTCAGCATAAGCTTTTGTGGGCTACAACTCACTTCTTTGGATGCATAGAATGGAACACACAGACAGAAGATATTTATACATACAGAGAACATGAAAAGGTGGAAGTACCCATACCAACTAAGTCTCTGAAAGTACTGCTGGAAAAACTACAGCTCCCAGCATGTACAACGGCAGGTGGGCCCTCCCTCTGGGGTGCCAAACTTCATTTCCCAGGAGGCTGTGGGCAGCCAGTTAACAGGACCACTACCATCGTGCTGTGGGGCACACTGGCTGCCCTCCTCAGGCATCAGACTACATTTCCCATAAGGTATCGGGGTTAATTATAAGCTATAACTCTCTGCATGCCTTGGGGGACATGGTGTGATTGGCTGGCCAAGCTGACTACAATTCCCATCGCGCCCTGCGGCTCCCATAGTGCCTTGCAGGCCTAGCATGGCTGCTACTGTGCCTGTGCTGAGAGAGTGAAGCTGGAGGGGGGCGGAGGGACCGCTGCCTCTGGTAAAGGGGGCCTGGGGGAGGGGGACACCTTCTGTTCGGGTGGGGAGGGACAGCTGTCTGTGTAGGACAAACCCCCTAATAGCTGTTCACCCTGGGGGGAGGGGCGAGGGAGAGACAGCGAGGCAGACACACAGCCCCCGACTCCCAGCTCCGGCGGCCTGAGCTGGCTCTGGGGAGGCCCTGGCCCTGGCCCTCCCCTCAGCCACCCCGATGCTCTCTCCTCTCCCCAGCTGCCTTGCGTGCCCGCCATGGGGCTGAAGCCATGGCAGAAGGCCCTGTTCCCGCTGCGCTCGGTGGAGGACGTGGTGCGGCTATTCATGGCCGAGCTGCAGCAGGAGCAGCCCGACCTGGTGCTGCTGTCGCTGGTGCTGGGTTTTGTGGAGCATTTCCTGGCTGTGAACCGCGTCATACCCACCAACGTGCCGGGCATCAGCTTCGAGCCACGCCCGGGACCGGAGCCCGACAGCCTCACCTACTTCCCTGTGGCTGAGCTGTCCATCGTGGCTGCGCTGTACGCCCGCTTCACCGCCCAGATCCGTGGCGCTGTTGACCTGTCCCTCTACCCCCGGCCCGAGGGCTTCTCCTCCCGCGAGCTGGTCAAGAAGGTGTCGGATGTCATCTGGAACAGCCTCAGCCGCTCCTACTTCAAAGACCGGGCCCACATCCAGTCCCTCTTCAGCTTCATCACAGGTAGGGGCCCACTAGCATGGGGATGGAGACAGTACCGCCCTGGCCCAGTGTGGGGCGCTGCACTGGGGGAGCCTGAAAATACTCTGCTCTGCTTTTCCTCTTGCCTACTCCCTGCAGCTCAGCACCCCCTAGTGATCGCACATTGGAGTTGGGACTGACTGAGAGCAGAGCACCCCCGACTGAGCCCCACCCTGGTCTTTGCAGCATAGCACCCCTAGCACCACACTGGTGCAGGGGTCAGCACTGGCTGCAAGGGGAGAGTGCCCCCTAATGAGCCCCACGCTGCTCCTGGCAGCACAGCACCCCCTAGTGCTATGTGTTCCTTGCAGGCACTAAGCTGGACAGCTCAGGGGTGGCCTTTGCTGTGGTGGGAGCCTGCCAGGTGCTGGGGCTGCCGGATGTACACCTGGCGCTTTCTGAGGACCATGCCTGGGTGGTGTTTGGTCGGGATGGTGAGCAGACGGCTGAGGTGACCTGGCACGGCAAAGGCAATGAGGACCGACGTGGGCAGACCGTGAATGCCGGCGTGGCTGAGCGGGTAAGTGAGGGGAGGCCATTAGCGTTGGGGGACTGTGGTGAGACATAGCTGCAGGAGGTAGGGCGGTAGGGGGCGGAATGGGGCTTGGGGTCTGTGCAGGGCTGGGGCTGCCTGCTTGGATCAAAAAACTGCTGTGCAAGATCCCCTGGGCTTTAACCTTAGTAGATGGTGCAGTTTGTAACTAATAACTGATCCACATGAATTGGTGTCGCTGAGGTATCTGCCAGACTGAGATCAGGGCCCCACCCATGGGGCCAGGTGCTGTTCAGACCATGGACAAGATCTGAGGGGCTCTGTCACATTCTGGGGTGCAAAGCAGACCAGTGAGGGGTGTGTCACCACCTGCCCTGGGTGCTGCACAACGTTTTGCTGCTCTAGCTGCCACCTGGGCTTCCTACAAGCAGCATGCAGGTCCCCCCCCCGAGTGTCTGTGGATAGCCACAGTCCTGGTCCAGTAGCTCTGACCCCAGCAGCCTGTCAGCAAACACCAGCCATGCTCTGGCTTCCAGCAGCCTTAGTTACCACCCGCAGGGCAACCCCAGCATGTTCCTGGTCCTGAATTTTCTGCACTGTCCAGTCCATCCCTGGGTGGGTCAGATATTAGAGGTCAGTGTGCAGCAGTTTGCTATTTTAACTGGAGTTACCCAGACAGTTCAGTTGAAACACAGCACAGGATTGGACTTGATTTAAAAAGAATAAAACCAGTTGAATTACAGAGAGGATGTGAGTGAGAACAAGTATGTGGTGTAAAATCAGAAACAGTTACAAGGGAAATCCCGATAAAGCGCATTCAAGCAACTAAATGCAACAAACTGGACTTGGTTCAAGGTAAAATCCTTAGCATGTGCTCCCAGAAGTGGGACAGCCCCAGTTCTCTGGTCAGAACCCCTTACAAAGGCTGGTTCCCTTGTCTTCGCAGGCGAGAGAGAGTGACAGTTTCCCCCCCCCGCCCCCAGTGTGTTTGCCCCTCATTTTCCTAGTCCTGTCTCCTTTGACATGCGCTGTCCTGAGGTTACCCCTAGATCAAGTTCCTTCCTGCGGTGAGGATGGAGCCATGGGTTCTCATAGTGAAAGAGGTTCCATGTTGTTTGCTAAAATGCAGTTAACTCTGGTGACACCTGGCTAGAGGTGCCAGCTTGTCCTTTGAGGAACAGTCCCTTCCACCCCTCTGCCATGTCTGGTAAACACATTTCAGTCATAATGTCTGCTTATGTTTGTTACTCTCTATATAGGGCTGCTCCACACCTCCCACCAGGATATTACTGAGTAGAGAGTTGTTACTTTTCAAATGATATCTCACAGGACATATTTGGTACAAATATATTATTACAGTCGTGTGCAGGATGTGAATACAGGGGTGCATTCAGTCACTGGCCCCCATCGGACCAGGTGCCACTGAGACCCCAGCTGAGATCGGGGCAGGGGCTGCTCAGACCCAGTGAGAGATGGTCCTTGCCCTGAAGGGACTCACAGTCAGAATAGAGGCACCAAGAGGGGAAGGGACTTGCCCAGCATCAGAGGCAGAGCTGGGGATAGAACCCAGGAGTCCTGGCTCTCAGCCCTATCCCCCTGCTCTGGGCTCAGGGGTAGCCTGGCCCAGCTCCCTCACTTACCTGCCGCTGTACCCCACAGAGCTGGCTGTACCTGAAGGGCTCGTACCTGCGCTGTGACCGGCACATGGAGGTGGCCTTCATGGTGTGCGCCATCAACCCCTCCATTGACCTGCACACTGACAGCCTGGAGCTGTTGCAGCTGCAGCAGGTGGGACATGCCCCCTCTCAAGGTGTGCGTGTCCAGTCCCCTTCCCCCTGGGCACACCCCCATGCCTGCCCTATCCACAAGCCCATCTACTCCCTCCCTCCCCGCATGGCCCCCTCCAAGTTGTTCTAGTCTGCTCTACCCCACATCCCTCCAGTGCTGTATGCACCGCACACCGTTCCACGTTCATCCAACCGTTTGTCCCTCCGCCACGCATGGCCCTCGCTTCCACTGGGATTTTATCCACAGGGGACTCGGGTCTCATCCCCCACCCCACTCCCATGGCTCTGTGTCCTCAGTAACCCACCCTTCCCTTTCCTTGCAGCGGCTCCTGTGGGTTCTCTACGACATGGGGCACCTGGAGAGGTCAGTACAGCTGGACTTTTGAAACCACAGCTCGGGGAGGGAGGTCTAGTGGTTAGAGCGGGGGGGCTGGGAGCCAGGACTCCTGGGTTCTATCCCTGGCTCTGGTGGGGGAGTAGCGTTTAGTGTGTTAGAGCTGGGGAGAGCTGGGAGCCCAGACTCCTGGGTTCTATCCCAGTTCTGGAGGGCAGTGGGGAGCACTCCATGGCCTTGAGTTTTTACCTCTGATCATTAGTTTCTCCATCTGCAGGGTGGGGCTCATTAGGCATGGCAGACACAGGTTTTTATTTTGTATAGTTTTGACAGCTCACACTGATGTTTATTTGTAAGCGTTTTTCCTGTTTGTTTTGATTTTAAATGTTCACTTCTGGGGGACGTTCTCGAGGTCAGCCCGTTGTTTAGTGACGGGAGCGGTTGAGATGGCAGAAGTTTGCAGCTTTGTAACCGGTAGCACAAACTGTCCCCGTCCCCTGTCCACGTCCACCAAGGAGACGTCCTTCAGCCGGCCGCATTGGCCGTGCTTTGCTGACTTTGCCTGGCTGTGAACGTTGGTTTTTAGCGACGGAAGTGTATTTTCACTGGTCTGTGCACAGCAGAATCCCTCCCAGCCTAGGGCTGGCCACTTTGGCTCCTTTTGTAGAGCACGTGGAGCTCCAGGGCTAGGCAGGGTTGGTGGGAATGGAGATGTTCTCTAACAGAGCCCAGCTCTGGGCTGGATCAGCTCTTCTCCTGCCTGTGGGGCTGGCCCGTGAGCATGTTCTGCTGGCCGCTGGGATGTGCGCGCCAAGGAGTCACGGTGCAGAGCACGCGGTGCAACAGGGGATGGCACTGGCAGGAGACAGTGGGTGGGTCTTTCCCAGCACCCATTGAAATCAATGGGTCTTTTACCATCTGCTGCCTTGGGGTGCCCCGCCCCCAAGTGCTAGGCATTGCAGTGCTGCCCCAGTGCCGCCTGTTGAGGGCAGAAGTCAGGATAGAGGATCCCTCCCCCCATTCCAGCTGCCCGTCTGCTCTGCTGCCCTGGCAGGTACCCGATGGCACTGGGCAACCTGGCTGACCTGGAGGAGCTGGAGCCGACACCAGGCAGACCAGACCCCCTCTCCATCTACCATAAGGTGAAGGAGTACAAGCTGGGATCACGGGGGTGGTGGGTCAGGACTGAGGGGCACTGGCAGAGCTGGGGGGAGCCCAAGGCTAGGATCGCAGGGGACTGCGGGTCGGGACTGGGGGGAGCCCGGGGCTGGGACCACTGGGGACTGCGGGTCGGACTGGAGGGAGCCCGGGGCTGGGACCGCTGGGGACTGCGGGTCGGGACTGGTGGGGGGAGCCCGGGGCTGGACCGGGGGACTGCGGGTCGGACTGGGGGGGGCATGCCCGGGCTGGACTGCTGGGACTGCGGGTGCGGGACTGGGGGGGGAGCCCGGGCTGGGACCGTGTGGGATGCGGGTCTAGGGACTGGTGGGGGGCGGGCTTGGGACACGGGGGACTCGGGGTCGGACTGGGGGGGGAGCGCCGGGGTGGGACTGCTGGGGACTGTGCGGTCGGGACTGGTGGGGGGAGCCGGGGCTGGACGCTGGGGACTGCGAGGTCGGGCACTTGGGGGGTGGGGGGGAGCCCGGGGCTGGGACCGCCAGGGGACTGCGGGTCGGGATGTGGAGGGGACCGGGGCTGGACCGGAGGGACTGCGGGTCCGGGACTGGGGGGGGCCCGGGGCTGGACGCAGGGGACTGCGGGTCGGGACTGGGGGGGGAGCCCGGGGCTGGGATCGCTGGGGACTGCGGGTCGGGACTGGGGGGGGAGCCCGGGGCTGGGACCGCAGGGGGGTTGTGGTTGAAATGTAATTTGTAAAACATAAATGTTCCTGAGAAGTTTGAGAACGTCCTTTTATTCTGTTCCTCTACCCCCCTCCTCCCTTGCCAGGGCATCAGCTCAGCCAGGAAGTACTACAACAATGAGCACATCTACCCCTACATGTACCTGGCTGGCTACCACTGTCGCAACAAGAATGTCAAGGAGGCGCTGGAGGCCTGGGCTGACACAGCCACTGTCATCCAGGAGTGAGTGCCCCAGGAGCCCACCCTGTGGCCCCAAACCTTTCCCTTCATTAGGGCCTGGCTGGCCACCAGCCCATGAAACTGCTTGCCTGAAAAGGAGACTGGAGTAACTCATGTCTGGAAGGACACAGTGCCTTCCCCTCTAGGAGTCGCTGGCTCTGATCTGAGCCCAAGCCTGGGATTTGGCTGGCAGTGGGGGAATGGGACACAGGGGCTGGCCCCAGGCCTAGGGGCTGGATGGCAGTGGGGAATGGGGCATAGGACCTCTCCCCAATATGGGGCGCTGGCCCCAGCTGCTCACTGCCTCCCTTGTTCCTGTCCTCCCCCAGCTATAACTACTGCCGGGAGGATGAGGAGATCTATAAGGAATTCTTTGATGTGGCCAACGACGTGGTTCCCAACCTGCTCAAGGAGGTGGCCAACCTGGCAGAGCCACTGGAGGAGAAAGGTGCTGGGGAGAGAGGAGAGGTGAGTGGGGTACTGAGTTGGATGGGCCTCTGGGATTTGGGGTGGTGGTGGGGAATAGAGGGACACCAGGCTGGAGGAGCTCTGGAGCTCATCTGGGGCGGGGGGGAACACCAGGCTGGAAGGGCTCTGGAGCTGATTGTGGGCGGGGGTCCGGGGGGACACACCAGGCTGGAAGGGCTCTGGAGCTGATTGTGGGCAGGGGGGGAGGAGGGACACACAAGGCTGGAAGGACTCTGGAGCTGATCGGGGAGGCGGGGGAACACACCAGGCTGGAGGGGCCAGGGCCTCCCAGAGGATTCAGGGGGCCTGGGGTCTTCGGTGGCGGAAAAAGCTCCGGGGGCCCAGGCCCGTGGGAGTTTTCCGGGGCCCCCAGAGTGAGTGAAGGACCCCGCTCCAGGGGCCCCAAAAAATTCTTATGGGGGCCCCTGTGAGGCCTGGGGCCTGGGGCAAATTGCCCCACTTGCCCCCCCCCCCCCGACGGCCCTGGGAGGGGCTCTGGAGCTGATCGGGGGAGGGAGAATCAGGGTGGAGGGGACATGGGGCTGATTTGTGGGGGAGAGGAGGGCACCAGGCTGGAGGGGCTGTTTAGCTCCTGGCGTGTTGGGCCCCTGGAAGGCACTAACCCCTCTTTCCGCGTTCAGGGGTCCCCGGTGCAGGCTGGGGGCTCGGCCTTGCAGGATCCTGAGTGTTTCGCCCACCTGCTGCGCTTCTATGATGGCATCTGCAAGTGGGAGGAGGGCAGCCCCACACCTGTGCTGCACGTGGGCTGGGCCACCTTCCTGGTGCAGTCGCTGGGACGCTTTGATGGGCAGGTGAGAGGGGGCCGTGGCAAAGGTTCATCTGGGAAGCAGCGTGTGTTGGGTGGTGAATCATCTGAGCTGGGGAGCTCAGGTGGTATTGGGGGGATGGAGAGCTTTGTGCTGAGTTTGGGGGACTTGGGGGGTCCCTGCTGGATTTGGGGGCGCTCAGGGCTGGAGTTTTGGGGGACCAGGGGATCAGCGCTGGGGTTTGAGCATGTGGGGATGGGGGGTACCTGCTGGATTTGGGGGCTTAGGGCTGGAGTTTTGGGGGACAAGGGGCTCAGTGCTGGGGGGCTCAGGGCTGGGGTTTGAGCGTATGGGGCTTGGGGAGGTGCCTCCTGGATTTAAGGGTTCAGGATAAGTTGTCAGCAGGGCATGGGGTTTAGGGTTGGGCTTTGAGGGGTCCCTGCTGGATTTGGGGGCTGGGGCTCTAGGGCAGGGGTTGCAGTGGCTGTGGGGTGCCGGCCCCTCCCTTCACTCCCTCCCCCCCGCCCCCAGGTGCGCCAGAAGGTGACGATCGTGGCGCGGGAGGCAGAGGCCAATGAGGACGATGAGCAGGGCAGCGAGGACCCCCGCGAGGGGCGCCGCCGCGGACCCCGCCGCGAGTCCAAGCCTGAGGAGCCCCCCTTGCCCAAGAAGGTCTCCGAGCGCCGGCGCCCCAGCTCAGGCCCGCGGCCAGACAAGCCCTCTGCAGCAGAGAAGGAGGGGGGGGGGCCCCCTGCCCCAGGGATCCCCCCGGCTCCCCCGCCTGAGGGGCCTGTCCTCACCTTCCAGAGCGAGAAGATGAAGGGCATGAAGGAGCTGCTGGTGGCCGCCAAGATCAACTCGAGCGCCATCAAGCTGCAGCTCACGGCCCAGTCCCAGGTGCAGATGAAGAAGCAGAAGGTGTCGGCCCCGAGAGACTATACTCTGGCCTTCCTCAAGCGCCCCCGCAAGTCCCTCTGAGCCCCATGGGGGGTGCTGGGATGCAGTGCTGCCCCCTGCCAAGCTCTGCCAGGCTCAGCTTCATGGGGCGAGGAATTGTTGCCTTTAAATAGGACATGGGGAAGCGCCCGGGCCCCGTCGCTCCCAGATGCACGGGTTGCCTCACCCTGCTGTAGCTTTCCTGGACTCCCCATGGCATGAGGGAGGGGGCTCTGTGGGTTTGATGAGCAGGGCAGCGAGGACCCCCGCGAGGGGCGCTGCCGCGGATCCTGCCGCGAGTCCAAGCCTGAGGAGCCCCCCCGCCCAAGAAGGCCTCCGAGCGCTGGCGCCCCAGCTCTAATATTACCCCCCACAAAGAGACAGGAGCTGTCATGCCCTGAGCCCCCCTGAGCTCTGGGGTTCAGGGGTGATGAGTTCTGTGTGTTCTCCACATATCCGGGAGAGCTGCAGGAATTTGGTGGAGGTTCTCTCTACCTTGCACCTCTTCTTTTGAGGAGCTATGGCTCTGTCCCCTCTGACACACACAGTAAGCTGTTTCTGGATGAGGTCTCTCCAAAATACAGACTGACCTGAGCCAGCCCGTGCCCTGCCCCGGGGCCAGGTTTTGCCCACACCCTCTAGAGGAGAAGGAAGCCACATCCCATTCTGTGCCCCCCAGTCAGCCATGTGGGGGAGGGGAGCTCTTTCTCTTTAGGCTGGGGGTGGGTGGGTTAGCAGCTCTCTTTGATCTTTCCGGAGTCCAGCTGCTGTGTCCTGAGCTTCCAAGGCATCTTCCGGCCCTGCACAAAGCCCTGGGTAGAGCCACAACTGTTTAGCATGGCGGATGCGGGGCTTTGTACCTCTTCCTCCCTGGAGTTTGTAATGTAAACTTCCTCCTCCCTGGTCATGCTCCCTCCCCCCATCTCCCCTCTGTAGGTGGTCATGTCCCCCCCCCCCCCCCTTCTGTTCTCAACTGAGGCCTTTCCCTTGAGAGCGCTGGATCTGCTGGAGGGGTAGGGGCGGACAGCAGGGGTTGCTGGGGGGCATCTGAGCATGCCACCAGGCACAGGGGAATAATGAGATATGACCAACCCCTGGGAACTCAGTGGGCTTTCCACTGGGCTGACGGCTCCCGCTAAACAAGCCCCAGCAGGGCCATAGCAAATACATTTGTAGTGGGCACTGCCTTCCTGGTGCAGCTCAGGCAGAGAACTCCTGAGGCTGTGCTAAATGGGGAAGCCAAGGGACTTCTAAGCAGTGTGTCCTGCTGGGCCCCACTGTCTCCCTCTAGTGGCTGACATGGGGTTTGCATTGAAGGGTCATGGGGACAGAGCTGGAGTGGGGGCAGGCAGGGCTTTGTACAGTTAGAAGGTGGGTGGATGGTGCTGGGGTGGGACAGCTTTGGCAGGACTGTGATAAACAGCCTGAGGGTTCCCACAAAGGGCAGGGTGGGGGGGGGACATGGCTACTAAATGTGTATTTTTTAGTAGCATGAAGAGTTAATAAAAAAGCTGGTTTTAAAATAGTCTGCTCCTAGTGGCTGGTTTGTTTCTTGCCGGTGCTGGTTCCTCCTTGGGAGCAGGGCAGGAGCTAAATTGGGGGGAGCTCCCCGCTACTCCAGCCCTGGCCTCTCCCAGCAGGGGGCACTGTAGGGAGTAGGACTGCAATACACTTCCTGGCCAATCTCACAGGCCTCAGGCCCAGACAAGCTAGTTTCCCTGCTGCCTTTGTTCAGGGCTTGGCTGGCGTGTGGCCTGTGTCCATGGGTGCCAAGTTTGTGTAATTGGTGGTGGTGCCCAGAATGGGTTCAAGCAGAGCCCTCCTATCCATAGGACGGAGTGGGGCTACTGCCCCAGGCCCTACGCTTCAGGGGGATGTGGGGTCCGGAGCATCCTTGTGCCAGCAGCAGCAAGTGACCTGGCCCCAACCTGTGCCCCCCTGCTAGCTCCTGGCATTGCTTGAAGGAGGGGGTGAAAGCTGGAAGGAGATGGGATGAAGGCTTGGGGGAAGGGGTGGAATGGGGGTGGGGTGGGGGTGGCTGCTTGCTGGGGCCAGACCTGTTATCCCCTCAGGCTGCCCTGGACCCATGTCCCCCTGAAGCATGAGGCCCCTCAAAGCATGTCCAAACAGTGGGCCCACATTCCTGAATATTGAGTGGAGCATGAGCACCAGGGGCCTAAATAACTTGCTGCCTACACCTGTGTCTAGTTCTAGCCTGTGGTGGGGCTCCCTGCAGTGCCAAGGGGAGAGGGGGTTCTTGAGCCGGCCCTGCGCAGGCTTTGTGGCAGGGCGCTTGGTTCAGGCTGTCACAAGTGATCAGTGATGTTTGCAGCAGAGAAGGATAATTTGGTGCTGGCCCCAGGCGGGAAAGGGGGTTGGGAGATGCCTGCTCAGCTCAGAGCGGGGATGGATTTTCCTGCCCATGTGTAGATGGGTTATGGTACCACAATACTAGTGGTGGTGGCGTGGCCGTGGGCTAGCCCTGTGCAAATGGGTTTCTCAGATTTGGGGACAGAACCCAGGAGTCCTGGCTCCCAGCCTCTCACCCCCAAGCTGGCCTAAAGCCATGGCGGGTGGCACGCTCTTTCCAGGCTCCTGTTTTGGGGGGAGGGGTCTCCAGCAGGAGCAGCGCGTGAGACCCCTTGCCCTGGCTGCTCTCCCCACCAGCAAGGCTGATTTTCTCTCCCCTCTCTCTTTAGGGGATGTGACCCCCCCCCCAGTCCCCTCGCCCGTCCCATCAGCAGGGCCTGTCCCCTCCCCTGTTTGGGGGTGTGACCCCCTTCGCTCTCCCCGCCCCCAGGGGGGCAGGGCTGGTTCCGCTTCCCTCCCCCCTGGTTCCCTGGCCGGCAGGGACGCGCCGTACTCTGCTGCCCCGCGGCTCCCCGGGGACCATGAGCCTCTTGCGGGACGTCTCCTTGCTGGACCCCCGGCTCCGCTACGAGCTGATCCAGCGCATCGGGGCGGGCACCTACGGCGATGTCTACAAGGTGAGGGGGCGTCGGGCGCCCGGGGCCGGAGGGGGAGCGCAGGGGGGTGTCGGGCGCCCGACATACCCCCGCTAAGTAGACATACACTCGTACCACCACGTCGCGAACGGGGCGGGCAACACACGGGGGGCTAGGGACCACCCTAAACCGGAGACAGCCGACCGTACGCCCGGCCTACGGTCATCGGGATGTCTTATTTATATGGTGAAGGGGGCTGTCGGGATCTTGCCCCGGGGCCGGAGGGGTGAGCGGTCAGTAGGGCGATGTCGCGTCGACGCCCGCCCGATCGCGCTGGGAGCGTCGAGGCTGGCGGAGCGGGAGCCTCGGGTGGTCGCGACTGGGGATGTGTGGTCTGGGGTGGAGCAGGGGATGAGGGGCTTGCAGTGCAGGAGGGGATTTGTGAATGGGAGAAAAGTGTGGGGTGGGGTGGGAGTTTTAATCTATGTTGGGTTTGGTGACTACTGATCTGGAAGGCGCAGGGCTCACAGGCCGGATGGGGGGAAGCGCGGGGGGGTGTACGGGCCGGAGGGGAGGGGCTTGGGGCGGAGGTGCGTGCCGTGTATAGAGAGGATACTAGGGCATCGGAGCTGGGGTGGGGGTAGGGGCATGGCAGAGAGCATAGAGGGTTGTGGGAAGCCGAGGGAGAATTAGGGGGCATGTCAGGGAGCCAAGGGCTGAGGGGAACTGGGGTGGGGGCATGGCAGAGCACAGAGGGGGTCCTGGGCCATGGGGAGCTGGAGCAGTGGTCTCATGGAGCAAAAGAGCAGGTATGTGGGGCTGGAAAGATGAGGTGGGGTGCATGGTGGCCCAGGAAGATAAGAGGGGACACTGGGGCCCGTGAGGCTGGGCTGGGGTTACAGGGAGCTAGGCGATTTCCTGGCCTTGGGAGGTATGTGAGTCAATGGGTCTTGGGGACACTGGAGGGTGGGTGCTGCAGGGCAGGGGGGTGAATCTTGTGGACTGGGGATGGAGAGTAGTCTGGGGGTTTAGGAGCTGGGATACAGTGAGGTGTATGAATGGGGAAAAGGAAAGCCCAGGCGGAGGTGCTCAGGGTTGGGCCTGGCCGGCCTAGGAATCAAGGGGAGACTAGGGTGGATGAAGGATCTTGGAATATTTGGGGGGCTCGTAGGGAATTGGGTCAGAGGATCCCTGAGAGATTCAGGGGGAGCTAGGGGATATATGGGGGCAGGGAAGCTGGGGGTGCATGGGGGGCAGGGTTGTGTGGGGTTGTGCTAAGGGCAGGGGTGGGTACACAGGGAAATCTGGGGGCGCCTGGCAGGATTTTTGTCCTGGGCGGTAGAGCAGGATAGCAGTGGCTGGCAAGACTAGCTCGACGCATGGGGGGCATGACCCAGATGCCTGCGGTGGGGTTCCTGTGGGGTGTCCTGGGTGAGGGCTGTCTTTGGGGCAAGTGGTGGGGGATTGCCCTGGGGGTGGATGGGGAAAGTGCACAGGGTATTCTGAGGAAGGGGCTGATGTTCAGGTCTGAGGGGTGCATGATGTATGTGGAGGAGGGTTACAGGCATGGGGTAGGGGTGGCAAGGCATTGTGCACGGGCAGAAATGTGTGGGGGAGCCCCTTGAGGGGTCCCTGGGGCGCTGTCAGAAACTCAGACCTCTGCAACTGGCACTTCATTGCCAGACCAGGAAGGTGTGAAGGAATGGAAGGGGAGCTGCGAAGACAGGGAGGGCCCCCTCGAGAGGGGTCCAGTGCATGGGGTGACCTATCCTGGGTTGAGCAGAGGGGCTGGGAGCCAGGACTCTTGGGTTCTACCCCAGATGCTGGGAGGGGAGTGGTTCTATTCCTGCCGGTGGTGCAGGCTTAGCCCTACCTACACTTGGGGAATAGCTCCACAACACTGAGCGTTGCGAAGGATGAGCTGGCATTTGCATCAGCTAATTAGGGTTCATTCCCGAGGCTTCCTTTGCCCCCAGCACCCGAGGTACCATGGCTGTGGCTGGCCAGATCTGAACCAATTTCAGGCCATTGGGGGTGGGATCTAATGCTCGCCCTTCCCAGGCACTAGGGTGGCCAGAACCACCATGCTGCCAGCTGTTTCTGTGCCACCATTGTGTCGACTCAAAGGTGTCGTGCAGCCGGGGTTGTGTGGGGTAGACAGGCTCTGTGCCCCTTGCCTGCTGGGCCACTCATAACACCCCTCCTCCCCCCAGAGCTCAGCCTGTGAGGTTAGCTCTAGGGCTGAGATCTGCCAGGGTCAGGAGTGAATGACCAGGGCCAAGAGGCAGCCGTTTCATGCTCAGACTTGGAAATTGTTTTTCTTTGATGGAGGAAATGGGGACACAGAGTCCTTGACATTGGAGAGGGGGAGAATGTGGAACCTGGTACTGGGGGGAAGGAGAGGCACAGAGCCCCTGACGTGGGGGAGGCACTGGGTACCTGGCATGTGGGCACAGAGCCCCTGGCATGGGGGAGGGGAAGCTGCAGGTAGTCCCTGAGATGGAGGGGCTGGGAGGGTGGCCCCAGGGAGCAGTGTGGGGCTGGGGGGAGGCAAGGAGCTGGGGTGGGCAATGCACTGGGCCTACAGTCGCTGTGAAGCCTGCACCCCCTTGTGCTCTCTAGTTTTGAGAACCACAAGGGCCCAACATCTTGCTCAGCCTCCTACACAGCCTAGGTGCAGACTCCCGCGATGGAGGGGCTGGGAGGGTGGCCCCAGGGAGCAGTGTGGGGCTGGAAGGAGTAGACTCCCCCCTGCAATGCCTGCCCCAGCACAGGTTGGTGAGCCAGGCGGGAGCAGAGCTTTGAGAGAGAGATGCCCAGGCTGGGCCCATAGAGGCCAAGCACTAGTGAGTTCATTGCACTGTGGTGCATGTGGCTGGGAGCCAGGACTCCTGGGTTCTTTCCCCAGCTCTGGGAAGGGGGTGGGATCCAGCAGTTTAGACCAATGGTTCTCAACCCAGGGTACATTGAGGTCTTCCAGGGGGTACATCAACTCATCTAGATATTTGCCTAATTTTACAACAGGCTACATAAAAAGCACTAGTGAAGTCTGTACAAACTAAACAATTCATACAGACAATGAATTGTTTATACTGCTCTATATACTATCCACTGAAATGTAAGTACAATATTTATATTCCATTGGATTTATTTTATAATTATATGGTAAAAATGTGAAAGTCAGCAGTTTCTCAGTAACTGGGCTGTGACACTTTTGTATTTTTAGGGCTTATTTTATAAGCAAGTAGTTTTTTGGTGAAGTGAAACTTGGGGTACACAAGAGAAATCAGACCCTTGAAAGGGGTACAGTAGGCTGGAAAGGTTGAGAGCCACTGGGTTAGATGGGGTGGGAGCCAGGACTCCTGGGTTCTATTCCTGACTTTGTAACTTAACTTAGGCATGTCAATTCCTCTCTTGGTGCCTCTGTTTCCCTTCCCATCCTGTGTCTAATTAAATTGTGCGCTCTTTGTGGCAGGAACTGGTGCTCACTGTCTGTGCAGTGCCTGGCCTGATCTCAGTCAGAGGGGCTGTGCAGGGCATAGACAGGTAAATCTTAGGGGTGTATTATACCCTACAGATCCCTGAGATTAGGAGGTGGGAGGTGTTACTGGAAGTCAGGACACCTGGGTTCTCTCCCTGGCTGCCTGTGGGGTCTAGTGGTTTAGCGGTGGGAATCAGAACTCCTGGGTTCTATCCCAGCTCTGGAAGCGGGGTAGGGTCTAGTGGTTAGAGTGTTTCCCTCTTCAATGCTCTTTATAAAGCTGAAATCATTCATTCTTCTCTCCCTCCTCCACACGCCTCGGGCAGGTGCAGGGCTCAGAGCTATAGAACAAGCCGGAGACATGGGGAGGGTGAAAAGGAAATTGCTTAACGTCAGATGGCATCTGTGCAGTGGCGTGGCTTAACTTGTGTCTGTGGGCTGGGTGGGCACCTGGCCCTGTCATGCCTGTGTCCTGGGGAGGGGGCATCAGAGCCCCCTGCCCCCACCCCAGCCCTGGGCTGCTGGTACAGGGAGTTCACATCCTGTCTGTCTGTCTGGGCATCAGCACAAGGGCGCTTTGCAACATGCCCTACCTGCCGCAGGCCTGGGTGTTGGAGAGCTGAGCTGGGATGGGGAGGTATCTGTGTCGCCCCACCCGCCCACCATCTGCAGCTAGGCTCCCGGATGGGGTAGAGTTGGAGGCAGGAAGTGCTGGGTGGGGGGAATCGGCACCGGAAATCCGGAACAAGGCTGTTTTGGTGTCAAAAACCACGAGTGTGAACAGGGGAGAGACCCTGAGATTGGGAGGAGGGGGAGAATGTGTGTTGGGGGGAGGGAGGACAACAGAGGCTCCAGATCGGAGGGTGAGGTGGGTGGGGAGAGGTACCCTCTTCTCAGGGGGAAGGTGGGGTACTGAACTGGGAGAGATGGGCCCTCGGGTTGGCTGGAGGAGAGGTGGGGCCTGGGCTGGTGGGGGATCCAAAATTCTGGGGTTCAGGGTGGGGTGCAAAGTGGATCCCAGGCTCCTGAGCCTCAGGCTCAGAAATGGGGTTTGGGGGAGCTCCTTGGGGGGTGTATCTTGACCCAGGACCATTTGGGGAGTGGGGAATCTTTCTGCACTAGGAGGCTGGGGGCAGCACTGGGCCCTGAGAACTGAGCCTTCCAGGGAGAGCAGGGTGTGTTGGGGGAGGAGGATCTGGGCTGGTAATGGTGGGATACCAACCCAGGGTGTGTGTGTGTGTAATGGCTACATCTGGGAGACAACCCTCCCGCTGCAGCCCAGAGGAGGGTGGGGGGCACTGAACTGAGATGAGCTGGATCCAGAGCCCCTTCCCCCACCCCCCAATAGGCGCATAGACAGCTATTGCTGAGGTCCCTGCGAGTGATGGCCCCTTCCCTGTTCCTAGGCCCGGGACACCCAGACAGCAGAGCTGGCTGCCATAAAGATCGTCAAACTGGACCCAGGTAAAAATCCGAACACCACCACCACCACAATCACTGCTCCAGTGGTCCCCACATCACCCCCAGGACTCACCTAGAATCACTGGTCTAGTGTGTCTCTAAATGACCCCTAAATTCCTCCAGTTTGCCCCCAAATTGGCCCTGAGACTCACCCTGGTGCACCCCCAAATTGCCCCCAGTATCACTTCCCCAGTGCTCTCCTCACCCCCAATGCAGTGCCTACCGTTGCTCCATAAGGAACAATCTGTGACCCCTCCCTTAGCCTCTTTAGCGCCTGATGCTGCCTGGGCCCCCTGTGGCAGGGGGTTCTGTGGGTGAATGGGGAGTACTGCAGCCAGTTTGCAGGGGTTAGCCCTTGTGGAGCTGGCTATGTCCCTGACACAGCTCCATTGGGATGATGCCCCCAGCCCCCTCCCTGACATTCCCCCAACTCCTCTCATTCCCAGGGGATGACATCAGCTCCATCCAGCAGGAGATCACAACGCTCAGGGACTGCGGGCATCCCAACGTGGTGGCGTATTTCGGCAGCTACCTCAGGTGAGACACACCGGGGCGCTGTGCTGCAGGGAGCTGGGTGGGGGTGCTCTCCCTTCACAGTCAGTCCAGCTTTAGGAACAGATCACCTCAGATAACTCCATTCAACATCCTCCCCCCACTCCAGATTTTACATGAGTTTCCTTCACTTCGTGTGCAAAACTTGGTATCAACAGCTCTACCCCAGAGACGGCTGCATCTCAGTGCTCTGCTGACATCTCCTCCCTTGCTCCCTCAGGAATGACCGTCTCTGGATCTGCATGGAGTTCTGTGGAGGAGGATCTCTGCAGGAAATCTACCACAGTGAGTCCTTGCCTGGTGTAACTAGAAGCAGGGAGGGAGGGCGGCGGCTAGGAGTCAGGATTCCTGGGTTCTTTTCCCCAATCCTCTTCCAGGGACAGAAACCAGGACTCCTGACTCCCAGCCCCACTGCTCTAACCCACAAGGCCCCACTCTGCTCCTGGAGCTGGAATCCTGGTTCCCATGTGCTCTGACATTGGGGGGCAGAATGTTCTCTCATCAGAATGTTGTAAAAAGAGGCATCTGTTTCACTTTCTGGTCAGTTTCCCTTCCTGTTTGCAAAATGCTTCTGGTTCCCGGTCATGTGGGGGTTGGGGTGGATAGGAGGAAGTGGGGGGCATTGTTACAACATGGAGAAGGTGATGAGGCAGAAGCTAGATGTGTTGGATTGTGGGGGGGGGGGATATTTGGGGGCTGTGGGAGTGGGTTAATTGGGGTGTTTGTAGCTGAGCATTGGAAGAGATTATGGGGGTGTATTTGGGGAATGGTTGGATTGTGGCAGGAGAATAGTGACCCCCCCCACCCCCAGGTATGTATCTGTCTACGTCTGTACATCTCTTCCAGCCACAGGCCCCCTCTCTGAGAAGCAGATTGCCTATGTGTGCAGAGAAACGCTGCAGGTGAGTAAACAGGGCGCCGAGGGTCAGATTGGAGGCTTCGAAGCCTCTGTTGGGCTCTCCCCATTTGGGGGCACATAAGATTGAGGATGAGTGCCTGTCCCCAGCTCTGGGATGGGAGTGGGGTTTGAGGATGATGGGGAGGTGGGCTGGGAGCCTGGACACCTGGGTTCTCTGCCTGGGGCTGTGTCTGATGGGGCCTGGGCCAGGCAGGAAGTCCTTGTTTCCCGTTGATTGCCCTGCAGCTTCCTCTGTCCCTGGAGGCAGGAAGAGCTGTGTGAGTTGCAGCACAGGCACTAGCCTCATCACCATGGAGGGGCGGGGGGAGCACAGGTGGCTGATGCTCCCTCCCTGAGTGGACCAGCATCCTCCTGAGGGTCTGGGAGGTCAGGCTGGGGGGTGCGTGGCAACATGCGTGGACAGGAGGGCACTCAGAAAGTCATTCCTCCCCCTCCAGGGCCTGAGCCACCTACATGCCAAAGGCAAGATGCACCGGGACATAAAGGTGAGACCCCCTGGACCCATCCAGCACCAGATCCCCCACTGTTCTGCCAGATCAGACCCATGGGCCCATCCAGCCCCAGATCCCCCTCTTACCCCCCCCAGATCAGACCCATGGGCCCATCCAGCCCCAGATCCCCCTCTTCCCCCCCCCCAGCTCAGACCCATGGGCCCATCCACCCCAGATCCCCCTCTTACCCCCCCCCAGATCAGACCCATGGGCCCATCCAGCCCCAGATCCCCCTCTTACCCCCCCCAGATCAGACCCATGGGCCCATCCAGCCCCAGATCCCCCTCCTTACCCCCCCAGATCAGAGCCATGGGCCCATCCAGCCTCAGATCCTCCCGGATCAGACCCATGGGCCCATCCAGCCCCAGATTTTCCCTTATCCCCCCTGGATCAGACCCATGAGCCTATGCTGGGGATCACCTTTGCTTATTAATCCCCTTTTCCCAAGTTAACACCAATAGGACCCAGGCAGCTGACTCCATTCGCCACCCACACTTGGCCCTTCACTGTGGTAACATCCTGCAGCATGTTGTTCCCAGGGTTAACAAAGGTAGTGGGAGAATCCCATTGGGCTTGGGGAAGGGAAGGATCAGAGAGTGATGTTCCCCTCCCTCCTTCACCAGTCCCTTGGGTTCATCTCCAGAGCAGGCTGCTTTAGCAGGTGAGGTCACTCCAGTGGAGCAGTGGTTCTTCCTATACTGACTTTCCCCTTTTTGGTGCAGGGAGCCAATATCCTACTCACCCTCTTTGGAGATGTGAAACTGGGTGAGTTACTTGCTCTTCCTCCTTCCCCATAGAAAACCTGGATCCCTATGTGGGTTGGGGAGAGCCCAGGGCTGGGACACCAGAGGGGTGTGTGTGTCAGGACAGAGGGGCACTGGCAGAGTTGGGGATCAGGGAGGAAGTCCAGGGCTAGGATAGCAAGTAACTGTGGGTTAGGATTGAGGGGCTCCAATGAGGGGTGGGGAGAGCCCAGGGCTGGTATAGTAGGAAAGTGTGGGTCAGAACTGAGGGGCACCAGTGAAGCTGTGTGTGCCCACCTGTCTTCCATCCATGGTGGTGACTAATGACCCATCATGACAGGTGCTCTACAGACCCACAATACGTATATGGGGTCCCTTCCCCATAGTGCCCCCTAACAAGGGTTCCTGTCATTCCCTGCTTCTCCCTTCCACCCGTCTTGCAGCGGATTTCGGAGTCTCAGCTGAACTGACAGCATCAGTGGCGAAGCGGAAGTCCTTCATTGGGACCCCCTACTGGTACCTCACATCCCCACCCTCGTCCACACTACGCGCCAGGGGAACATGGTTGGGGGAGTGGAGTGAACTGGCCACCCCAGCCTATCTCACCATTCGGACACTCCATCTGGGGCTGTCTTGGAGCTTGGGGGGTGTCTGGGGGGAGGGGGTTTGATGGGGCAGAGGGAGGCAGCATCTTGATGTTTGGAGTGAGGGATGGAGGAGGGTGTGGAGCCTGAGGGCTGTGGGGGTGCTTTGGGGTGCCCAGCAGCTGGGGAATTGGGCTGGGAGGCTGGGAATGGCTTGTGATGAGGAGACTGGTGAGCTGAGCCTGATGCCTGAGCCCCGGGGGTGGCTTGGCG
>NC_133785.1:7827013-7969168 GCF_003597395.2 Chelonoidis abingdonii
GCGGGTCATGGATGTAGCTGGATACCTGGGTCCCCTTGAGGGCTGGGAAGCTGGATGCAAGAGTCCCATTCATATGGCCTTGCGTTGTCTGATTGGTCTGCGACCCCTCTCCCATCTAGGATGGCCCCTGAGGTGGCCGCAGTGGAGAAGAAGGGCGGCTACAACCAGCTGTGTGACATCTGGGCCATCGGCATCACGGCCATCGAGCTGGCTGAGCTGCAGCCCCCGCTCTTCGATCTTCACCCCATGAGGTAAGAGGCCAAAGAGCAGAGCACCCCCTTGGCATGGGGGAGGTGGTGACGTGAGTGCAATGAGGGGGAGGAGAATTGGGTCGAGTTGCTGGAGGCAGAGTTGGATGCGAAGGAAGATCTGGGATCGAACCCCCCTCCTGGCTCTGTCTGTCTCCCTCCCAACCATCCACAGGCTGGTTCTGTCTATCTGGTTCCCCTGCCCTCTGATCTCTCTCTCTTTCTCTGCAGGGCCCTGATGCTCATGTCCAAGAGCAGCTTCCAGCCCCCTAAACTGAAAGACAAAGCTCATTGGTGAGTGTTGCTGCCAGCCCCTCCCATCACCAGCCGCTGCGGGGAGCAGGGCAGGAGCTGGCTATTAGGGAGCTCCCATCTACTCCAGCCCCAGCCTCTCCCAGCAGGGGGTGCTGTCGGGAGTGGAACAGGAATGCTGGGGTTGGAGGATGAGGATTCTATTTTAAAAGTGATGGAGAATTTGGGGGGCTTGGCAGGGCTAGGGGGGTCTCCTGAGGGACCTAGGGGAATTTAATGATTATCCCTATCTTCCCCAGGTCCCCAGAATTCCACCACTTCCTCAAACTGGCTCTGACCAAGAACCCCAAAAAGCGACCCACAGCGGAAAAGTTGTTACAGGTGAACCGGCTAAAGGGGGTGGTGGCTGAGCAGGGAGGTAACTGGAGTGAGGAGTGTGGGAGCCACTGGGGGTGATGTGGGAGAAGCTGAGGGGACTGTACTGGAGTAGGGGGCAGGGTGTGTGTCAGAGAAATACGTGTTCAGTGTGGGAGCAGTGCAGGATGTAGGCTTGAGGGTGGGGGAGATGGGGGCAGTGGGGCTGTGAAGTGTCGGGGGGAGAAATCAGGGCATGGGAGAGATGGGGGCAGTGTGTAGTCTGGGGAGGGTTTGGGGATGGGGAAATGGGGCATGCTGCGTTGGACAGTAGGGGGCTGTCTGGGGGGACCATTTGTCTCCCAGTTTCAGCACCATGACCCCTGTCCCCCCAGCACCTGTTCACCAGCCAGCCCCTTGCCCGCAGCCTGGCCATCGAGCTACTCGACAAGGTCAACAGCCCTGACCTGGCTGCCCCATCCCTGGACGATGGAGACTTTGAGGTACCTGCCCTGGGGGAGACTCCAGGCCCGCCCATTATGGCCCTGCCCCCTGCAGTCTCCCTGGGCACTGACCCACCACCCCACAGTCGGCTCAGCTCAGTCGCTAGGCCCGGTTACCATGACAAACAGCCAGTGGCGGGGGCAGCCTGGCTCTGATGACTACCCTGTCCCAGTGCCCAGCTCCCCACCACTGAAGCTGAAGCCTGTTGCCCCAAGATGATGGGGGGGTGCTGTTTGTGTTGATAGAAATGGCCCTGTCCTGGGGTGGAATTTGACCAGCAATCGGGCAGTCCTGTGCACCATTCAGCTCCCAGTGATGCTACCCTGCTCTGGGGATGCATAGGACTGTATGTGTTCGGTTTCTGGGGGCTGCTGAGCTGACTCTTACCCCGACCAGCCCCCTTCACTGTTACAATCCAGCCCCGCACCACGAAACCAGCTGAACCCAGTTCTGTGAACTGGCTGGGAAGAGGGGCCACGGTGAAGTGGGAGGGTTGGGGACTTGAAATGGACTATAAGTAACTGTTCCCCATCTCCCTGCCCCTTCCCCCATCCTGTCTGTATGTGTGCCTCCCAAATCTCCTTGCCCCCTTTCTCCCCCCTCTCCCCACCCTGTTTCCTATAAGGTTTACGACATCTTCCCAGACAAAATCCACTCCTGTGGGGCACATAGCCAGGCAGAACGGACTCTCTCTGAAATCCAGTGTAAGTCACCCCTGCTGCCCCTAGACTGGTGTACCCAAATCCAGGCACCCTAGCACAGCCACCACTCCCCCCTGCATGCTGTTTATTCAGGGATCCATCACATGGTGCTAAGATGCAGCTGCCTCTGGGGTGGAGTGCAGGGGCAGTTGAACAGTCACACAGCAAGGCTACACAACAGCTTAGGGAAGAGAAGATGAATCCTGAATCCAACTGGAATGACGGGCAAAAAGCACGGAATCTCCCAGAGCTGGGATTTGGCCTGGATGCCTGGGTTCACAGGATCTTCAAAAAGCAGGAGTGGTTAGCAGCAGGGCTGGTTGCCTCACCCCTGAATGACAGCTGATGCCTCCTGCTAGTCCTAGCTGCTCTGGAGCCGGGAGGGTGGGTGGGATGGGGGAGGAGGGGGAATAGAGTGTGTCTCAATCAGCAAATGACCCAATTTGTATAATTTGATTTTCAGTCAATCAAGTTAAATTTGGGCCCCCACTGAGAAAAGAAACAGAACCATATTGTGGTTTGGTGAGTGGAAACACCATTAATTCTTTGCCTCTCCCAGCAGGGATGCTGTAGGGAGCAGGGCAGGAGCTCTGGCTGTGGGGAGAGCTCCCGGCTACTGCAGCCCTGGTCTCTCCCAGCAGGGATGCTGTAGGGAGCGGGGCAGGAGCTGGCTGTGGGGGGAGCTCCCAGCTACTCCAGCCCCGGACTTGCCCAGCGGGGGATGTTGTGGGGAGCAGGTAACTCCATATGGGTAACAAGTCTTGTCCTTCCCCAGAGGGAAGAGGAGGATGATTGGACATTGCTAGGAGCTGAAGAGTAAGTGTCTTTCGGGTAGGGGGGAACCAAGGGAGTCTTGGGTTCAAAGTTCAGCCTCCCCTGTCCTGCCTGGAAGTGTCACGTCATCAGGTGGGGGGTATGGGGAACTGAGCTGTGCCTCCTACTGGATAATCTGGGATCAGGGGGGTTGATGGCTCCAAGTGCAGGTAAATAGGCACTTTAGTCAGCTCTAAGGATGGGGGTGGCTGTGATCCTGGGCTTCCAGTGTTGACCACTGGGCTCTAGTGGGTTACAGCAGGGGAGGTTGGGAGCCTGGACTCCTGGATTCTATCCCACCCCTGGGAGGGGAGTGGGGTCTAGTGGGTTGAGGGGCAGGTAATGTGTGACCCGTATCCCTACTCCCTCTCCTTGTCTTTAGGAGTCTTCTGCAGTCTGTGGAGGAGGCATTGGAGGAAAGGTAAAGCTGAGTCTCAGGGTGGAGTTGGGGCAGGCAATGGGTGTGGGGGGGAGTCCCTTCACCTCCCACCAATCTGTAGAGATAGGGTAATTGGGGGGGCAGTAATGCAGAGCCCCTGCCCCCACACAGTGAGTTTCACAAGCATCCTTGCCACTCCCCCTCATGGAGATGCACCTGGTGCGTGTGTGGCGGGGGTTGACACGTGGGCTGTTTTTGGGGACGGGGCAGTGGTGTGAACTCTGCTGACCCTGCTCTCTGCAGCTGCTTTGTATTTCTCCCTCCTCAATCCCGGGTCTGGAACATGGCAGGGATGAATGTCTGAGACCCCTGATGTCACCTTGGAGACTCCCCAGAGCAGGGAGTTTCCCCCATCCCAGAGCCCCCACTTTAACTCACATAAGGGGCTCCCCTCTCCAAGCCCCACCCCTGACCCTTCTCTCTGTCTTTCCCTTACAGGAGTTTGACAATTCGCCCAGCGTCTGGACGGGTAAGTTCTTCTACACACATCTCCCCAGGCAGCTGCCTGCCCTGGCACAAGTCCCCTCCCATTCTGTGACTGTCTCTCTGCCCAGGTCCCCACCCCAGAGGATCAGCCTGTGGACCCCCACTGCATCCCTGAGAACGAGACGGGAACAATCAAGAGAGCGTCACTATGGGACCTGATGAATTGGGAGCTGGGGGGCATGGAGCCTGGGGGTGGCTCAGAGACCATGAGGAGACAGGTCCCAGCAGGTACTGGGGTTTGACACAAGATGGAGGGACTGGCTGGCTTAGAGGGGCAGGGAATGGGATACGGGGCCTTTCTCTCTAGGGGATGCCAGCTCCAGGGTGGGGGACTGGCTGGCTTTCAGGTTGGGAGTGGGACACAGGGCCTTTCCTCTCTAGAGGGCGTCAGCTGCGTTCAGGCCCCAGGTCTGTAGTGAATGAAAGTGAGATGAGTTGGCTGGATCTCAGCCCATTGGTCCCTAGCAGGATGGGGCCTCCCATCACACTGACCTCCTTACTGGCAGAGAGGCCAGGGGCTGAACAAGCTACTGGGGATTCTGTTTCCCTCACACCATGACCCTAGATCGGCGGGCAGAGTGATGGGGGACTGGGGGAGGGGGGTCAGTGTGTGTTTGACACTCCATGGAGGTACCCAGAGAATCCCCTGCCATGACGGTTGCAGGGGATAACAAGGCCGTTTAAGCACCACAGTCTAACTCAGGCAAGGAGTAGGGATCTCCAGTGGGGCTGAGAACTGTGAATGGAGGGGGCACATGGCTGGGCGGGTTGGGCTGCCAGGGCAGAGCTGTCTCTTATTGGCGGGTGCTGTGTGTGTCCCCCACCTCCAGGCAGCCCAGAGTCAGGTGACGTCCAACCCCCCCTGCACACTGGCTCCCCAGAACCTGAAGCCTCCCTGCTTTCCACCGAATGGGCCACCATGAAGAGGAGGGAGGAGACAGAGGTAGGTGCAACCACTGGGGGAGCAGGCCTGGGTAGAAAAGGGGGGGTAAGAGATTATGGGGAGGCCTGGTGGTCATGGTGCATAGGCAACAATGCAGCAGGACCCCTGGGTTCTCTCTTTTGCTCTGGGAGAGGAGTGGGATGCAGTGGTTAGAGCAGGGGAATGGGAGTTAGGACTCCTGGGTTCCAGCTTGATGTCTGGGTGTTGGCTGGTGCCCCAGTGCTCTTGCTGCCTGTCAGATAGGGTGGGCAGCTCGGCATACTTCTTTTGGTGGTGTGTGGTATTGATTGACTTCCTCTCTCTTTCAGAGATCCAGCTGCCATGGGCTGCCCCCCACCCCCAAAGTCCATGTAAGTGCCATTCCTCAGCATCTCCGTGCAGGGAGCGCTGCCTGCTGGGGTTGCTCTTGGCTACTCCAGGCCTGGTCTCTCCCAGCAGGGGTGCTGTAGGGAGTGGGGCGGGAGTGCTGACAATGTGGGGAGCTCCCGGCTACTCAGGCCCAGCCTCTGCCCTGGTCTCTCCTTCACAGATGGGTGCTTGCTTTTCCAAAGTCTTTAATGGCTGCCCTCTAAAGATCAACTCGGCTGTGACGTGGATCCACTCGGAGACACGAGGTAGGGCCCCCGGCTGCCTCCGACACAGCTCTCTGCCCCCCACAATGTCTGTATTAACCCATCTTCCCCCAGCTGCTCCATTCGGGGCTGTGTGGAGAACACTGATTCTCCTCCCACATTCAATTCACTGATGCACTGGTTCAGTTTCACCCTATGCCCTCCTGTTTCCCATCACCCTTGCTGCACCCTCCAGCCTTTGTCATAGCTGAGCCGATCTGGGGACTTGATTTCCCCCCCTCCAGGCCCTGGGTACCACTTCTGAGCTCCCAGCTGTTGGGCTGAAGAGGGGCATGTGGGTAGGAGGGAAGCAGGCACACTCTGCCAAACCTAACTCTGGCTGGCCTTGTTTCAGATCAGTACCTGCTGGTAGGGGCTGAGGAGGGGATATACACACTCAACCTGCATGAACTCCATGAGGACACCATGGAGAAGGTGAGATAGAGGTACAGCTTAATGCTCTGGGAGCTCTTGACCTTTCCCAGAGAGGGGACCCTGTAGGGAGTGGGACAGGAGCACTGGCTGTGGGGGGAGCTCCAGGCTACACCAGCCCTGGTCTCTCCCAGCAAGGGGCGATGTGGGGAGTGGGACAGGAGCTGGCTGTGGGGGGAGCTCCTAGGTACTCCAGCCCTGGTCTCTCCCAGCAAGGGGCGTTGTGGAGAGTGGGACAGGAGCACTGGCTGTGGGAGGAGCTCCTGGGTACTCCAACCCTGGTCTCTCCCAGCAAGGGGCGATGTGGAGAGTGGGACAGGAGCACTGGCTGTGGGAGGAGCTCCTGGGTACTCCAGCCCTGGTCTCTCCCAGCAGGGGGCGATGTTGGGAGTGGGACAGGAGCGCTGGCTGTGAGGAGAGCTCCTGGGTACTCCAGCCCTGGTCTCTCCCAGCAAGGGGCGATGTGGGGAGTGGGACAGGAGCACTGGCTGTGGGGGGAGCTCCTGGGTACTCCAGCCCTGGTCTCTCCCAGCAAGGGGCGATGTGGGGAGTGAGGCAGGAGCGCTGGCTGTGGGGGGAGCTCCTGGGTACTCCAGCCCTGGTCTCTCCCAGCAAGGGGCGATGTGGGGAGTGAGGCAGGAGCACTGGCTGTGGGGGGAGCTCCTGGGTACTCCAGCCCTGGTCTCTCCCAGCAAGGGGCGATGTGGGGAGTGAGGCAGGAGCGCTGGCTGTGGGGGGAGCTCCTGGGTACTCCAGCCCTGGTCTCTCCCAGCAAGCCCCGCTGTGAGGAGCGGTTAGTAATTAACGAACTAAATGATGGGCAATATGGGCAGAGATAATGGCAGTGCTGCATGGAGTTTCCTGATTAAGTTGACTGAAGAGCTAACTGGTGAGGTGTCTGTCTGTCCCCCTCAGCTCCTGCCCCACAGGTGCTCCTGGCTGTACTGTATGAACAACGTGCTGCTCTCCTTAGCAGGTGAGTGACTAGGAGCAGCACCGGATCTGGGCTTCCTCCCAGTCTGGAAACTGTAGATTCCTTTGGCTACAGCTACTGTGAGATGCACAGAATGTCATACGAGTTATCAAGGGGCATCAGCCGGGGAGTGGAAGGGGCTGAGGCAATCCAGGCTGGGATGGCAGTGGATCTAATTTACCTCAATTTCAGTAAGGCATTTAATATGGTTCCACATGGGGAATTATTAGCTAAATTGGAAAAGATGAGGATTAACATGAAAATTGAAAGGTGGATAAGGAACTGGTTAAAGGGGAGACTACAACGGGTCTTACTGAAAGGTAAACTGTCAGGCTGGAAGGAGGTTACTAGTGGAGTTCCTCAGGGACTGGTTTTGGGACCAATCTTATTTAATCTTTTTATTACTGATCTTGGCACAAAAGGTGGGAGTGTGCTAATAAAGTTTGCGGATGACAGGAACCTGAGAGGTATTGCCAATACAGAGAGGGACTGGGATATCCTACAGGAAGATCTGGATGATCTTGTAAACTGGAGTAATAGAAATGGGATGAAATTTAATAGTGAAAAGTGCAAGGTCATGCATTTAGGGATTAATAACAAGAATTTTGTTATAAACTGGGGATGCATCACTTGGAAGTAACAGAGAAGGAGAAGGACCTCAGAGTATTAGTTGATCACAGGATGACTATGAGCTGCCAGTGTGATATGGCTGTGAAAAAAGCTAATGCGGTCTTGGGATGCATCAGGCGAGGTATTTCCAGTAGAGATAAGGAGTGTTAGTACCGTTATACAAGGCACTGGTGAAACCTCATCTGGAATCTTGTGTGCAGTTCTGGTGTTCCATGTTTAAGAAGGATGAATTCAAACTGGAACTGGTCCAGAGAAGGGCTTCTAGGATGATCCGAGGAATGGAAAACCTGTCTTATGAAAGGAGACTCAAAGAGTTTGGTTTATTTAGCCTAACCAAAAGAAGGCTGAGGGGAGATATGATTGCTCTCTATAAATATATCAGAGGGATAAATATCAGGGAGGGAGAGGAATTATTTAAGCTCAGTACCAATGTGGACACGAGAACAAGTGGATATAAACTGGCCATCAGGAAGTTTAGACTTGAAATTAGACGAAGATTTCTAACCATCAGAGAGTGAAGTTCTGGAATAGCCTCCAAGGGGCAGTGGAGCAAAGACATATCTGGCTTCAAGACTAAGCTTGATAGTTTATGAGGGGATGGATGATGGATAGCGCTTTTGGCAATTAATTGATCTTTGACTATTAGCAGTAAATTGCCCAGTGGCCTGTGATGGGACACTATATAGGGTGGGATCTGAGTTACTACAGAGAATTCTTTCCTGGGTGTCTGGCTGGTGAGTCTTGCCCACATGCTCAGGGTTTATCTGATTGCCATATTTGGGATTGGGAAAGAATTTTCCTCCAGGACAGATTGGCAGAGGCACTGGGGAGGTTTCGCTTCCTCTGCAGCGTGGGGTACCGGTCACGTGCTGGAGGATTCTCTGCACTTTGAAGTCTTTAAACCATGATTTGAGGACTTCAGTAGCTCAGACATAGGTTAGGGGTTTGATACTGGAGTGGGTGGGTGAGAGTCTGTGGCCTGCGTTGTGCAGGAGGTCAGACTAGATGATCATAATGGTCCCTTCTGACCTTAAAGTCTATGAGTTTATGAGAACTTCTGATCAGGACTGAGGGGCACCAATAGGGCTGGATGTGGAACCCAGGCCAGTATGGGCAGGGCTGGGTGTGGAGCTCAGGCTGGAATGACCAGCAGCTGTGGGTGGGGGTGAGGGGCACCGGCAGGGCTGAGATGGCCAGGGCTGTGGGTGGGGGTGAGGGTCACCAGCGGATCTAGGTGCGGTTTCCTGAGGATAGCACATTAGGATCCACCATCCCAGTATCCAATGCAGCTCTCTCTCTGCAGGGAAATCCTCCCAGATCTCCGCTCACAACCTCCTGGGCCTCTTTGAGCAGCGGACGCAGCTGCAGAAGCGGCAGGTCCCCCTCTCCATTGCCACCAACCGGCTGACTGAGCGCATCATCCCCAGGTGCTGTGCCTGGCTCTGCATCTGAAACTCCACTGAGCCGGGAAGGAGCGAGGATCAATCCCCAGATGGGGCCGGGTGTCCTCATAGCCCTGTAATTGGCCACTTCAGGCTGAGAGTCCCTCATGTTCTCTTAGGGCCCAGTATCCCCTTGGATTAGATCAATGGACCCCTCTTTCCCACTGCCACCCTGGGTCCATCCAGACTAGTATCCCCCATCTCATGCCTGCCATCCTGAACCAGACCAATGGGTCCATCTACCCTGGTCTCCTGTCTTCATTTGCAGCATCTGCTGGATGCCTCATTTTCCAATGCTACCTTGAGTGGGGGAAGTTCCTTCCTGACATTCCTGCTTGTAGTCAAGCCCTGAAACCTGACCTTCATGCAGCGTACAATTAGCCTGTGGTACGCTCTGCCACTGGCTGGTGCTGAGGCAAAGAGCGTAGTGAGTTTCTCAGAGGAACGGGTGCTCAGTGGAGAATGAGAACAACCAGATTTAGACTAGCTTATGGTTATGAATTTGAAAGGGAGCTAAATCCTTCTGCTTGAAGATTTAAGAAGATCTCTGTTAGAGATTAGGATGAGACCTTTGTGAGGGCAGATTATCCCAATTGGCCTGATGTGGGGCTTCCTCTGAAGCCATTATCAGGGACGGGACAGTGGGCTAGAGGGCTCCTATCTGATCCAGTCTGGTGGCTCGTGTATTCCTAAAAGTCCAGTATAACCGTCAGTCTTACCATGATGGGTGCATGGATACATCTCACAATCCTAACAGCAGCTGCGATCTTCTCTCTGAAAACTTCCCCATCCTTCTGTCAACCCTCCTCCCAGTTCTTTGCTTCTCCACTGTTTTGTAGCGGAGAGTTCTATGGGTTAATTGGCTGACAGTTCTCCCCTCAGGGTAACTATGGGTGGATTTGCATCATGCCTGGCTGTAGAATCTCCTCTCCACTCAGCCCCTCATCCTGCCCCCATTTGTCCTCTGGTGACAGCTCATTCCTTCCTTCTGTTCTGTTCCTCCACCCTGCAGGAAGTTTGCGCTCTCCTCCAAGATAGCGGATACGAAGGGCTGCCTCAAGTGCCGAGTGGGTGAGTATGATCCTGACACGCCACCAGGGTGCCTCCTGTGGGCCGGATCGCTGTCTACCTGGGGACAGGGGAGCCCCTCAGCTGATTGCTGTCCCCCTGGGGGAACCCATTCACCTGCCTTGGTTGCCTTTCAGTTCGGAACCCCTATTCCGGCAACACCTTCTTGTGCGCCGCTCTTCCCTCGAGCCTGGTGCTGTTGCAGTGGTACGAGCCCTTGCAGAAGTTCATGCTGCTGAAGGTAGGTCCGGGGTGTGGGGGGAAAATGGGGTGCTGGAGCCACTGGTGAACCCAAGAGTCTCATTGACTCTGACGTAGGCCTGCATGGAGCTAAAATCTGAAGGGCACTGCTCTGGAGGGATGCTTGCAACACTTGCCCTAGATTGGATGCTGCTCTGGTGGAGGAAACTTGCCAGGTCGCTTTCACTGAAGGCACTGCCCTAGGGAAGCTCGCCGCGTGGGAGAACCCATTGCTGCTGAGATCTCAGCCTCCCCTCCCTCACTCCAGCATTTGCCTGCTGCCCTGCCCATGCCCCTGAGCCTGTTTGAGCTGCTTGTGGTGGAGACGGAAGAGTACCCCCAGGTGTGTGTGCGTGTTGTGGACCGAGACCGGCCAGGCCAGGAGCTGGAGTTTAACGTCCTCTCGCTCAGCACCGGCTCCAGCCTCAGCACCGAGCCCTCTGCAGGTAAGAGACGCCCAAGCGGGGAATGGGACATGGGGCCTTTCCCCTCCAGGGGATATCAGCACACATGGGCCCCAGAGTGGCAGGGGGATGAATGACTGGCTTAGGGGAGGCAGGAAATGGGACTCAGAGCCTTTCCCCTCCAGGGGGGGTGACAACTTCGATCTGGCCCCAGGGTGGGGAATGGAACTCGGGGCCTTTCCCCTTTGGAGGAATTGGGCTCCAAGGGGAGGGAATGGGGTATGAGGCCTTTCTCCACTAGAGGGCACCAGCTCAGCTAGGGTCTCAGTGTGTCTGTCCGGCTGTCATTGCAGATGTGGCCTCCAGTGTGGCCTGCCACATGACTCAGATGGACAGAGACACAGTCCTCGTTTGCTTTGAGCGTAAGTCTCTCCCCCAGCAGGGCCCTCTCATTGGCTCAGCCTTGGCCACAGCTGGTGCTGACTGCCTCACTCTTTCTCCCCTGCAGACTACGTAAGGACAGTGAACCTGCGTGGGGCCCCCAAGAGAGCCCTGGCCCCAGAGCTGACCTTCAGCTTCCCCATTGAGACAATTGGTGAGTGGAGGGAGGTCTCTTGAGGGGAGAACTGCCACTGGCCTGCTCATCTCCTGGCCCACACTCTTGCCTGGCCTGGTGACCTCAGGAACTGTCCAGCCTTCCGTTCCAGCACTCTCCTCCCTGCCCTGGTAGCAGTGTCCTCCATCTGTCAGCTTCCCCAAGGTGGGGGTTGTCCATACCACCCGCTGCTCACCCCCTGCTTTCTGTCCCTCTCACCACAGTGTGCCTTCAAGACAGCGTGCTAGCCTTCTGGAAACATGGCATGCAGGGCCGCAGCCTGGAGGGCAATGAGGTGAGTGCAGGTCGGCGCTTGGGTGGACATGTCTCTCTATCTTCCCCGAAGAGGGGGATTAACTTGAAGATGATGCATGGAGTTGGCATTGCTCCTGATGAAGACCACATGGTATAAGATCTGTCCCCTTCTCTCCCATCACGCTGGTTTGGGAGGAGCATAGAAATGCACTGACCCAGCAAGGAGCTGGGCCAGGAGAACTGTGTGCTGATCTGACCCTTCTCCTTGACAGGTGACCCAAGAAATCACAGATAAATCCAGGGTGTTCCGGGTGCTAGGGGCCAACAGGTGAGGCCGCAAAGTGAGGATATGGTCAGGGCGGGTTGCAGCAGGGACTGCACCACCAACAGAGAATTCTTGTTCAGCTCCCTCCACTCTCTGATCAAGTGGTGTGGCTGCCTGCTCCGGCTGGCTACCACTGTCTGGCTGTGCCATTGGTAGGAACTTGTTGCCGGGCTGCAAGGCTGGGACAGTGGGAAAATTATCTGGGGACTGGGAGACCAGGAACTGTGAACTTCTTTTCCTTCCTTTGCATAGGCTGGGTCATTTCAGTAGCTGGTCACCACCCTGACTCTCTATTGTGTCCATCCTGTGCCCCTGTTCCTGCTGGATGTTACGTGATGGGGTGGATTTGTAGGCCTGTTTTGAGGATGCATGGTGCTGTGTCAGGATTTGGGCTGCATTCTGGAGTAGCTGGAGGTTGGATGGTGCATGTGCCACACTGGGGGCTGGGTTTGCATGGCTGGGTTAAGGTGGGCATTGCATGGCTGGGATGAAGTTATTCTATTCTATATAGAATCTTATTCTGTGCTTACCACTGCAGTATCAAAGCACCTGCCAGTAGCGCATTAGGCATAGTGGTGGTGGTTCTCTCATTGTCTTGCCAGGGGAGAAGCATGTGCAGGGACTGGAACATCCTTGGTTTGGTTGGGGTTTATAGAATAACATGCTGCTATGTTTAGATTATAAATGGTGAGGTCAGAGAAATGTGCCCAGCACTTGAACCAAGAGTGGATTTTGCATGGTTGGGTTGGAGAGACTAGTTTTGCATGGTGGTCAGGGCTGGGGGGCTGGAGCTGCATGGTGGGTTTGGTTTTGTGTGGTAGGTGGGTTGCATTCATGGCTGTGGGAATGTGATGGGGTCTGGCTTGGGCAGTGGGGTGCAATCATGGCTGGGGCTGGCTTTGCTGAGTTGCATTTCGTGCTTGGGTATGGGACCTCTCAAATCAGGTCTGGGTTACCAATCCTCCTGTTCTGCTCAAAACGTGCCCTGATCATTTGTCTCTCCACATGCACTCATTGCTCTTGCCTCTACCCCTCCTCCCAGAGATATCATCCTGGAGAGCACGCCCACAGAGAATCCCTTGGCTCACAGCAACCTCTACATCCTGACGGGACATGAGAGCAGCTACTGAACGTGTGGAACTGCCTTTCCAATATCCTGTGTGGACGGGGAAATCCTGCTGTGATGTTTAAACTGCTGATAGCTGAGAAGCTCAGTGGAGACGCACAGGTAGTGGGAGCCTCGGGGAACTGTGAGTGGTGCCTGTCTTCTGCTGCGGGAATCCATGTCAGATGAGTTCTACTCTATAAACTCTACAGTCCACTTGTCCTATTGTCCAAAGTCTTCCTGAGATACCCCTGCTTTTCGGGAGTGTATGGAGAGATTCCCTCTCCTCTTTTAGGGCCAGCATCTCCTGAGACCCTTATGTCTGCAATAATTGACTACAGCCAGTCCAAAGACACCTCCGCAGTCTGTCTTGACAGATACCTGTGCCTGCGGAATGCTTTCTCCCCCTGTCCCCCGGTTCTTAACCCTAAGAAGATATGTCTTCTGGAGACACAGGGTGTGAAAGTGTCCTCCTCCTTCAGCTTCAACATGAAGACAATCAGTTTTCCAGTGGGTGCATTGTGTTTCCTATGTAGCATTTAAGGTCCAGAAATCTGGCACATGCCGTCAGCTGCAAAAGGAGTGGGAAAGCAATTCTGTGTCTCGTCATTCAAGGTGTGAGCAACAAGCAATGCCTGAGGTGGGACAAACTTATTGAATTTAATCAGTGGCTGGGATACCTGTTTGACTATATTGGTAATGGTTGGGCCGATTGCTTGGCTTGATGTGTTGTTGGGGGATGAGTGGGATGGCTAGCTGGGCATCCAGATTGGCTGGTTTGAGCAGCTGGCTGGTTGCTTGGTGGCAGAGAGAACTTGAGTGCTTGTTGGTTGGGTGTGGTGATTATTAGGATCGGTTTGGTTGATGGGGCAGGTACAGTGGCTAGATGAGGGACTTGGTTACTGAGCAGACCAATCGCTTGGTAGAGTGGTTGGCTGACTGGGGTAAAAGGTTTGAGTGTGTCTGCTATGGAGGGGCTGGGTGCATGGCAGGCTTGACTGCTATTTTGAGTGTGAAAAGATGGGTGGGTGGATGACTGCTTTGCTTTGAAATGAAGCAGAGTGCTTCATACCAGCAGGCAGTATGTTCCATTGGCTGGCTGCTGGGATGCCTTGTTCTTTTGCTACCTTGGAAACCAGTGCCAACCCCAAATGCCAGTGTGACAGAGACCAGGATCCTGGGGCCAAGGACTCTAACAACTCAGGCAGTGGAAGCTTCCCTTTCCATTTTGCTAATTTCTCTGTGTTTTTTACCTGAACGCTGGAATTTATGGATAAAAGAAACCAAACTTGAAAAAATATGCTATTTAAAAGATAGAGACATTGATATTAAACCTGTCTTTCATTTGCTTGGTGTTAATTGGGTGAGTCACTCCAAGGCGAGAGCCACTGGGGCCTCTTTGCCTCTTCAGCCCCACTGCTATTCTAGCTTTCCTCCCTAAACTTTAATACTGTCACCCCTCTTGGTAAGGGCTGGTCTTCAGTCCTGCCTGAACCCTCCTCCTGCCCTCTGTGAGAATTGGGGATGGGGGCACAGAGCTCCACCCAATATTACTGGGACCTGGGCAGGGCTAAGGAAAACACCAGAACTGATCTTTGTTTTGGGGCTGGGCCTATGCTCGCCTTGCAAGTGAAAAGCAGCCCCAGAGCAGGAAATGGCTGGAGACAGAGGAGTTTTGTGGAGAAGGAGAAATAGCTGCTGAGCAGGGAGCCACAAAGGAGCAGAGTGCACTAGATCAGCCCCTAGCCTACTGCTCAGTGACTCCTATGCCCTAGCTGCAGCGGGGGGGGTGAAGGACTCCCATAGGTGCCCCCAGGTCCTATTACCGTGGTACTTATCTTGGCTCCTCCGAAGGCTCTGCTAGGTGCAAGGGGAGGGTCTGACTGAGCCTGAGCATGCTCAGTAGTGCCTGCAAGGTGTGGCCCCTGCCCCCCGCTTGGTGTGTGCGGGGAGTTAACACACTCCCCCCGGCCTAGCTCCCATGAGCCTCATGGGCTCCCAGCAGTGTGACGGGGCGAGGGGGGGTCCCATGAGCCCCTGGGGCTCCCAGCAATGTGAAAGATGGTGGTTCCCATGAGCCCCTAGCAGCGGGGGGAGGGGTGTCTACCTCACTGCCAACACTGACTGGGGCTTAGGTCAGCACTCAGCAGCCTGCCGCGCTCCTGCCCTGTCACTCACCAAGCAGAACGAACGCCCCGTTGGCTGATAGGCCCCACTCCCCATCATGGCCGCGCGCGCCGCGTACTGCCCAATGAGAGCGACCCTCGCACTAAAAGCAGCGAAGAGGCTTGTGGCAGCTTCTAGACTAACAGACGTTTCGGAGCAGGAGCTTTCGTGGGTGAGTTGCATCCGAGGAAGTGGGTATTGACCCACGAAAGTTCGTGCTCCAATACGTCTGTTAGTCTAGAAGGTGCCCCAGGCTTCCGCTGCTTTTACAGCTCCAGACTAACAGAGCTGCCCCCGGTACCTGACCTCCGCAGTAACGTCACTGCCAACCACCCCCGCACAGTACGGGGTCTTCCAACGACCTCTCCAAAATCTCTTAAGGCGCACCGCGCGTGTGGCAAGACACCCGCCAACCAATCCCGATGCGGCCTTCCACCCCGAGTGCCCGCCCTCCGTCTCCTTATCCAGTACCAACACGGGCACTCAAATAGGCTCCCGCCCACCGTGCCATACAGCTCGTACTGCGCCTTACGTTCCCAGTCAACCAATCATAACTTGTCTTTTCTCAATGCTGCTCCTCCGTCCTGCCTCTCAACCATTCCCACCGCAGTTCGCTGCAGAGTGACATCTCAGCTGACCTATGCGCGTTCCCTCCACCTCTCGACTGCTCTCCTCCAATCGCTTTCCTTCACTGGAGAGGCTAGGCCAATGGGCCGCCGCGGAAGGTCAATGGACGTAAGATTCTGCCAATGGAAGGACGCGTTATTGTGACTGACATCTCCGCGGCCAATGGCTTTCGAGCAGCTTTATGAGGTGCAAAGGCTGGAAGGTTCGCGAAACGCGAACGCTGCGAACTGAGGAGACTCTAATGGCGGCGACTGGAGCCAACGCCACGCCGCTGGGGAAGCTCCATCCACCCCCACCGCCGGGGAAGCCGGGCTACCCGATGCCTCCGCCAGGTCCCCCAGGGCTGGTCCTTCCAGGGCCCCCCCCTCCACCGCCCCCAGGCCCGGGCCAGGCCCAAGCCGCGCTGCTAGGCCCCATGGCGGCTGCTGCGTACCCTTTCGCCGCGCTGCCGCCGCCGCCTCGCCCCCCCGCCTCCTCCCCCTCCCCGCCGCACCCCACGCAGCGCCTCAGCCCCGCCACCCCACCCCCGCCGCCTCCCCCGCAGCAGCAACAGCCGCCGCCTCAGGCTGCGGGGCCTCAGCCCCCTCCTCAGTACGGGCAATACCGGTATCCGTCCCCTCCGCCGCCCCCGCAGGGCCACGAGCAGCAGCAGCCGGCGCCGCCGCAACAACAGCAGCAGGATGAGAACGGCCCGGGAGGGGGTAGTAATCACGGTGAGGGGCAGGACGAAGTGGAGGGGGGAGGAAGAATTGGGTTGGTTGGGGGTCAGTTATATGGGTAGGGTCGAGGCAGAGATGTAGAGGAACTAGAGCGCAATGCGGGTATATAGAATTAAGCTCAGTAGGGAAGAGATGTGGAAGTTAAGGGGCTGGAGTGGTGGGGGATGCACTGACTGGGCAGTGCTAAGGGGTGAAGGGGTAGGCTTGGGGCCTTTTGAGGTTAGTTGGTAGCATAGGCTGAGGGGGCAAGTTTGGAGAACGTTGCACCAAAAAGGAAAGGGATGAGGGAGCGCTTGAGATGGTCCATGGGAGTTGAAGGGGCTGAAATTTAGAGGTGGTTATAATTTTGGCAATTGTGGGGTGGGGTACAAACTGTAATGGGGTACGTTTGGGGTTTAAGGGCTTATGGGGTGGGAAATGGCTATGAGACTGTGTTGTAGGCATATTTGAGGGGGATGAGGTAGATCTGAGAATGGGAAGAAGAGGTGATGTTGGGTGTTCTGGGAGAGGAAAGAATTTGGGGGCAAATAAAGAGTTGGTTGGGATGGGGGTATATAGTAGGAGTAGGTAGAAAGTAGACTGGGAAAGGGGGGAGATGAGTCACGGTAGGAGAAAAGGATCTGAATCCTGCCAAATGTAGGGAAATGGGGCCAGGGGCCAGGATGGGATTGAGGTGGTGGCTGTGCTCTTTTCTGAGGGAGGGAATGAAGAGGAGAACGTTCTTCTTAATTGCTTGGAGAGACTGGGTTTTGGGTAAGAAGGGAATGTAAACAGATCTGGGGATTGTTAACTTAAATGGGGGTTCTAGATAACACGTGGGCATGTGTTAGTCAGGGGAACTTTGGACACAAAATAACTGCAGTCCCTAAGGCACTGAACAGCCTGAGATGGGTATTCTTGGAAGAGACAAGGCCTGGTGTTATCTGTAGGAGTTAGCAAATAGTCATACAACCAAAATGGAGGTCTCTGTAAGATTGGGAAGAAATGGAGGATAAAGGCCACCCTGGTCTCTTTAACTTCCTATTTTTATTAGTCTTCCTCTTTAGTGAGATTATTAGGGATAGTTAATCCTGTTAAGCTTGTAATGTTTTCTAGAAGAGCACATTTTGGAAATGCTTTCTCACAGGCACAGCCAGAAGAGCATGCATTTTGTCGTATGATTTGAATGCAAGTCATAGATCAGTATCATAAAAAAAAGGGAGGAGTAACAATTTCCTACACTACTGTTCAAGGAAGACTGCTGTGGGTTTTTAATAGTTTCCAATCACATCATCCAATGTAAATATCCCTAGAACATTTACTGTTACCTTAAGGGATCTTGTAATGTGTGCAGAGAGGCTGAATGTGAAATCGTGCTGTGGGAGGCAGCCATGTTGCTTTGCTGATGATCAGAACTGCAGCATTCCCTTTAAAAATGGTGGCTGAAGTGACTAGAAAATGTTAGTTGGATTGGAGAGCAGCAGTTCTTTTGCGTTGGAAAGGTGATCTTGAAGCATCTGCCTGTTTTCTGTTTGTCTTGCATTATGGAGGGGCATAACTTTGTAGTTGATACCACCGTTTTGTTGAACTTCAATCTCACTGCTGGTTCTCTACCCCTTGCTGATTTGCAGATTATAAACAAGTTTTAATGTGGCAACATTTACTGATAAATTTCTGCCCGTGTTGCTATTATCTGTATTATGGTAGCACCCTGTGGCCTCAGCAGAGAAGCACTCCCACTCTGCTAGGTGCTGTGCAAACATGGTGACAGTAAGATCTTAAAGGCTAAATAGATAAGAGGTGAGAGGGGAAACAGGCACAAAGAGGTGAAGTGATTTGCCCAAAGTCATGTGGCAGGTCAATGATTAGACTAGAATATAATTTTGATTCAGTGTGCTACCCTCTAGACTTTACTGCCTTTTGTGTGCAGCGCTCTTCATCCCAATGAGAGATTTGGTATTGAAAGGAATAGGTAGCCTTGACAGTATTTCTGACTTAAGGGAATTCTGTGTGCTCAGTGTTGCAGCAATTATTGCTTATGTAAGATGTATGTATTAAGTCAAATTGTATGCATGAAGGTGTTTCTACAAAGTGTGTCTAAAGAAGGATGCTTGCCCTTAGATTTTCCTAATAAGAAGCGGAAGAGAAGCAGATGGAACCAAGACACCATGGAGCAGAAGACTGTCATCCCAGGAATGCCCACTGTTATCCCTCCTGGACTCACTCGTGAGCAAGAGAGAGCTTATATAGGTAAATACACGTTCTTCCCTTTTTCCATCTGATCTGCTATCAGTGGTGATCCTGAGACTATTTCTGGTTGCTGAGTGTTTGGAAAGTTAACTGTGTTTTTTCTAGACTTCAGGTTATTGTGGCCTTATTCCATAACTTCAAATCAGTAATTCTCACATTTTTGTTCAGTTGTGCACTGTTGCAGCTCCCCTGTCGTGCTTGTGACAAGAGTAGTGTGTCGTGCTTGTGACAAGAGTAGTGTTCTCCACAGGCAAGGTGAAAATGGTCCTTTCTCTAAGTATATTAGGCTCTCTTCTCAACATCTATTTAATAATCTCGTTATAGTCAGTGGGGCCTCTAGGATTACCTCTCCAGTGGAGAACACTGCCTCAGAGTCCCTCTTCAAACTGAATGTATTATGTGGGAAGCGGGTACCTCTTTCACAGCATAGCCTTGCACCAGAAATCCCCTCAAATCTAGTCTGACTTCCTTTTGGGCTGCTTAATTTTTAAAAAAATGATCTCTGTAGAAGTTCAATTTTTGTGTTCAAGGTGGTATTGGTCATATTGGTTTTGCTCTCAGAGGGAAATTGAGAAACGTTGCTTCTGTTCTTTGTGGCAAGAAATCTAAACCTTCAGCATCTCTTCTAGTTTAGAGCTCTCCTAAATGAGCTCTGTATTCACATGCACACACACTTCTGGGAAAGGGATACTGCTTAGACCTATGAGAATGAAGGGTTTGAAATGTTAATTGTGAAAACAGGAAATTTCAAAGGTTAAGATTTGTCTTTTGGATTACACCATTCCTGTATGAGAATAAGAACGTTTAAGTGACTTGGTTTATAAATACAAGGTTTAACATTAACTTTGCCTTCAATTGCAAACAGTGATGCTAAATTTCATGAGCTACCAAATATAAGCCAGGAGAGTGAAAAAGGGCAAGAAAGTCCTAATGTATCTGAGACTCTGCATTGTCACATGTAATTGTAGTCCTTGCATTTTACATAAAGCAAGCTCTTCTTCACAAGACAGTGTGATCCAGTTCACCTCCCTGGGGTTGAAAATAATTCTTGGTTTCTTTCTTCTGCATAACCACTGAGAATTTTGACTTGCTTTGTAACGAGTCATCTTGTTCACCCACAGCAGTGCTGAGAGCTGGTTATGGTTCACTTTAATAATTCACTGTCAAGGTTGCTAGGTTAGTTTCTAGACAGTGTGGGTTTTGCCCTTGATTCTGTCAGTTTCTGTACCAGAGTATCTTCTCTAGGCAGAAATATAAAGCAGTTTTGATCCAATATCATAAAACAAATATCTGATATTTAAAGGAAGAGCCAGGTGTTAGCTGCATTGACTACTACTGTTCTACCAGATTTTCTGAAGTTGCTGTTTTGTTACTTGTGTAGAGCTCTGTATGTACGTGCTATTTCAGCAACAAAGCTAAGACATATATCATACCCCAAAGAGCTTATAGGGTGTGCATAACTTAAAACACGGGATACAAGTTTGGAAGAGGGAGACATGAGGGGTTGAAGAAAAGAGATGTGAGGTTTGAGGGATAGGCAGAGCCAGGATTGCTTGAAGAAAGTTTGAAGAAGAGAAGTGATTGGTGTGCAAGGACAGTGAGTGTCCCAGTTTCGTAGAGGCTCTAAATATCATTTGAAGGGAGTTAGAAGTGCAAGACGTATGGCACACAGAAGGAAAGCAAGGTTTCTGTGCCAATGAGGCAATCTCAAACATCTTAAATTGGAACTAGCATAAAACTACTGCTAACTGGATAAAATAACTGCAGCTCAGAATTCTCAGTCTATGCTAAGGTAAGAAGCAAGTGTAACACCAGCACTTTTATTTAAAAATATGGGGGAGGGATACTGAGAAGAAATAGTGTGGACTAGATTAGCACCCCTCTCCACCATGTGCTATTCAGTTTCTCCAGAAATTAACCAAATCACATTACTCAGGGTTCAGAGATCCTGATCTTTTTTCTTTTGTACAGCATCAGGCACCCAGAACTGAGTCAAGCTTAAACTGCCTGTACATTTTAGTAATTACCATATGAAAATCAAACCCTGAATCTTTGACTTACCTAGTCCATTATCTATAACCACAGCAGGCCTTTTGAAGTCTGTACATCATATGGGTTAGTTAGCATGGTACAGTGGATGCAATTTCTGTATGTTGTTTTTTCCTTTGCATTAAGGAGTTCTGTTAAGAATAAAGGCATGCACAGGTGCATGGCCCATGTGCTTTTGCCTTAGAAAAAGAAATGTGACCTTTTCTAAACTGGTATGTTTGACTTCAGCAACGTTAATTCAAGTCACATTTTTAATTGGCTCTGAAATCATCAGTAAAATTATTTTGATATTTACAGAAATTGTTACTCTGCTATGGGAAGAAGTCCAGTAGGACAGTGGAATTGCTTGCAAAGGCACCTTCCATTAGGTCTGCTTTATCTAATACCAGTTTTAGCAGGTCAGGAAGAGTTTTGGCTTCCAGTGACTTGCTGGTTGTAGTCTCAGATCATAGAGTTCTTTCTGCTAACCCCATTTCAGTTGAGCACTTTGCTTTCTAATTAATAATCCTTTTTGAAGAAGGCTAGCTAGATGTAAATAAGATCAATGTGGGCCTTTCTGGATTCCTGCTGAACTTAGCTGGCTGACATAACATTGTGCGGGTCTCCTTCGATTTGTTCACAATATCAGTCGTCCATTGCAAAGTCTCCCGTTCTTCATGCTTTGATGTTAAGATTTGAGATGTTTTTTGGTAACAATGTCTTTTTTCCATCCTTTTTTCTTTCCTAACCTGGTTTCTTCCAGTGCAACTGCAGATTGAAGACCTGACTCGTAAACTGCGCACAGGAGACCTGGGCATCCCCCCTAACCCAGAGGACAGGTTGGGAAACAGTTTTAACCAGCTGACAGTAACACTTTTACCTTTTTTAATACATTTTTTTGGTGGCATCATAATGTGTCAGTTCAGTACAATCCTGCTCTAGTCAGATGACTGCAGTGCTCTTTGTGGAGGAGAGCTGGGGTTTTTCTGTTAGGGAAGATGGAATGGAACCAATTCTAGCCCTACAAAAACCACAGGGAAAAGGGTAATAAGGGTATATCATTGTTTCTGATTTTCTAAGTTTGTAGGTGTAATTAACCTGACTTGTTTTAAGGGAAATTAAGGCAGACAATTAATCTGCTTTTTCAGGGTCTGACTTGTGCCACATGCCCAGTATCTAGAAGTCTTTCTCACAGGTTCACCTTGCAAACTTTTAAGCACTATTTTATTTTATTTTAATTTTATTTTTTTGTTTTTGCATCATTGAGTTTGAGCAGCCTGGAAACATACTCTGATCAGCTTATATGGCAGAGCTTTCTGCTTGGTGGTTGAGGATGATTTTTTTAAAAGCCAGATGAGTTTTCTAACCAATTTCTTTGCTGCCAGCTATTGTACAGCATTGGCCAACATCGGGAAATTCTGGGGACTCTCGGTGGTGGGGTAATTCCAACCTCATTTACTCTTTTTGAAGGGAAAATGTTGCAGTTGGTTTTTGGACAGCTGTGACTATGTTGGTCTTCAGTGACATTCTGAAAAGTAACAGCGTTTAACCACTTTATTTTTGTAATTGGGTTGTTAGCATGGAACAGCAGAGTCCAGTTTGTTTACCGGAAGGGAGTAAACCCCTCTTCCCCCCCCAGTCTTCCAGCTGAATTTGTTGTGTTGTAGCATTTAGCACAACTGAAGTAGTTTTGCTTTTAAAATGGGAGTGAAACCTTCTTTGGCTTGAATTCTTCTCAGCTGAAGGTGTGTTAGATCAGTAAGATGGTATCTTGAATGTTAAAGCCATTCACTTCTGCATCTTTGTTTAGTCTTGCTAGGAGTCAAATTATTATGCCTTATTTCCTTGCAATAACTAGTTTTCTTTAGCACACAAATTTTGCACTCCCATTGCACTTTTTACATTACAGGGCACCACCGCATAGTGTCTTTTTGACTGTTAACTTTAACCATTATTACAAGTTACTAGTAAACTTTGAAAGATGGTTTTTTTATCCTTTTATTGTCAGGAGGGAATAGATGTAAAGTCTATCCTTTTTCCCTTGCTCTTGGTTTTTAAGATTGAGCTGGGGCAATTGTCCTTACTTGACTGACAGATTGGCATTTGTTTTGTGAACAATAACCCAGACTGATGAGGGGAGAGTTATTGGTGTCTTTATTTTTTCCTGTGAAGGCGAGGCATTGCTGTAACAGTCTTTAACATTTTTAATCAGTTCAGCAAAAGAGCCCAAAGTCAAAGTTGTCTGATCTGTCAAATATCAAACTTTAGTGGGTTAAAAAAAAAAATTATTGGCGTTTCTGATTCAGTTACAGACGAGTCTAACTCTTAATTGCTCCTCAGCAGTTCAACAGAATCAAATGCATGAAATGACTGTCTTAGCATTAACTTCTGAAGGTGTAATATCAAAGTTAAGCCATTTAATAATTCATTGTTACTTGAATTCTTTAAAATGTGTTTCTAAACCAACTACTAGCTAACATGAGTTTAAAATGCTTAGTAAAAGCAAGCTGGGAGGGTGATATCTTGTATTTTTGTGTTGCTCTCTCTGCTATTGGACTGTGTTACATTTATTCAAATCCTAGAAATGGAGGTGTAATTTAGACATGATTAGTCCTGATCAAACCTGACCTTTTATTCCGTGTGTTGATGGTTCACTTTAGGCTCAGAAGACAGTGGGATCAACTGATTTTAATCCTTGCTCTAACCCGTTAGAAAAAGTTTCTCTTAACCTAAAACAAGGGTGTAGGTTTCTGATTACTTCTGGGATGTATTTTTTTAATAACCTGAACCACATAATCTCTTCCCTTCTTGCAGCTAATCCTAAATTTTCCTTCATGTTTTAAAAAAGGTCCATAACTTAATCAAATTTCTACGAGTGTGATTTTTTTCTTACCGCAAACACAGCTGTGGTAAATCAAACTGACTCTTTTATTTTAGCTTTACAAGATTTTGCTGTTAAACAAAAAAAAAAAATTCTGCTTTCTGGGCATCTAAACCCTATGGAGAAAACAGGGCTCTCCATAAAGGTTTACAGGTCCAGACTGTGGACCAAGAAAAGGTGGTTTGACCCAGCCTCTAAGCCTTAACGCAGAAAACAGGTTTAGAGTCGGCCTTGAAGCTGCCAGCACAATGATGGAAAAGCCAGGAAAGAAGCCATGACCGTCTCTTTACACTGGGGCAGTGAACTAGATTTAATGGGTGTTGCCAGCAGGATTAGTCACCTTTGATTAAAGACTAATCTCTTTTTGTTACTCTGTTTTGGTGTTAAAAGTCCACGTTTAACCTGCATTACCTCCTGCGTTAGAAGTCTCTCTAAACTCATGGCTGCATTGCGTAGTGAAGCTGGAAAGATTGTTCTCCGTGCGAATTAACTCTCTCCACCTTCCCCTTTAAAACACATGAGCACACTCGTGGCAGAGTTGCTGTCATTTTAGCTGTTTACAGCCTTGCTACCCCATAAAGCACCTTATTCCCCCCTCCTCGTGGCATACAGTGTTTTGCTGCATCCTCCTTATCCATGTAGCAATAAGACAGGCATGAATGAACTTACACCTTCCTTTCCTGTGGTCTTAATAGCACATTTAGCTCTGATTTGCCTAAATTATGCTAGGGTTCAGGGGAAGCTGTACTTGTAAGTGGCCACTTGGGTTTGACCATAGGAGGAATAACCATGGGTGTTTTCTGCAGGTCCCCTTCCCCTGAGCCCATTTACAATAGCGAGGGGAAGCGCCTGAATACTCGTGAGTTCCGCACCCGCAAGAAGCTGGAGGAGGAGAGGCATAACCTCATCACAGAGATGGTGGCCCTCAACCCAGACTTCAAGCCACCAGCTGATTACAAGTAAGTGGAGTGAGAAGATCCTGCCAGATGTTATGGGTAGGCTTTTGCACTGTCATTTCTGGATGGTTTCATCCTGTCCCAAAATCCAAGTTTTGAATATTGCCGTATTACAGATGATCACAGCTTCCTGTGCACAAGTGCTGCTGTGTAAATAGCTCTTTGGGATCTGTGTATAAAGCGGTGGTCACCAACCAGTTGATTGTGATCTCTGGTGGTATAGCAAGGTTGCCACTAGGCTTCTGCCCTCTCTGTCCTGGCCCCACGCTGCTCCCGAAAGCAGCCAGTGTGATCCTGAGGGAGGTGGTGGGGCGGGGGTCTTGGTGCACTGCTCCTGTCTACCAGCACTGCCCCCGCAGCTCCCATTGGCAGCTGAGGGAGTGATGCTGGCAGAGAGGAGCAGCATGTGGAGCTACGTGCCCCATGCCCCCCGTAGGGCACGTTGGCCCTTTCCGTGAGTGACGTGGGGCCGGGACAGGCAGGAAATCTGACTTCACCTTGCTGCCCTCCCAACCAGGAGCTGTCTGCGGTAAGTGCTGCCTGGCGGGAGGCCAAACCCCAGCCCCCTCTGAGTCAGCACCCTAAACCACAGCCCTGAGCCCCCTCCCAGAGTAGAGCTTGCACCCCTCACCTCCTGCACCCTGGCCCCAGGCTTAGCCTGGAGTCCCCTCCCATATTGCAAACCCCTCAGAACCCACACCCTCTCCCAAACTCCTGCCCCAGCCAGGTGAAAGTGAGTGAGGGTTGGGGAGAGCAAGGTGGGGCTTTGTGGGAAGGGGCAGGGTAGATCCTGGGTTGCCCTTAAATTAAAAAAGTGATTTTTGGGGCTGAAAAAGATTGGAGACCACTGCTATAAAGTGTATAGCCACGGTCTTTCCCTGGACTACCAATGCATTCTGAACTGGGGGAAGAGTTCTGATCTCAGTTGGCTCAGGTTCCTTATGGAAGTGTCTGTTGACTAGCTATATGCAGGTCTCGATCACTTTTTGATTTCTTTCAGGCCTCCAGCGACCCGCGTGAGTGATAAGGTGATGATCCCACAGGATGAATATCCTGAGATTAACTTTGTGGGGCTTCTGATTGGACCCAGGTGAGCTGCTGCTACTCTCTGTGAAATGAGAGCAGTTCAGAGTTAATAAAATTTGGAGTCCAAGATTTTGACAGTGCTGGCTTATTTGCTTATGCTTGAGAGATGGTGCTGGTTTTAAAGCACATCAAGACTCTAGCAGATAGATGGTGTGACATCAAGACCTGAGCAGAACTGGCAGCCTTTAAAATGGTTCAGAGCATGTCTATTGAGGAGCCAGGCTGACTGTACTATGGGATTTTAAAGGCAAAACACTCCAAGTAACTTTATCGCCTTGCAGCCCACTGGGTGCTTGGAAGCTATTACAGTTCTAGTCTCCACCGTGCAAGCCCCCATATCTTAATGTAGGACTTCGTGGCACTGAAACAGACAACCTGTCATGTTATCTTCTGACAGAACATCCTCGATAGCATGTCTGACATAGTGTGTTTATGCCTTCTCTGGGAATGCAGAAATATTCCTTGTGTTTGAGGAGTGTGTGCTTGGCATTGACCTAGTGCTGGATATATGCCGGGAATTTACACCAGCATAGGTGCATCTTCCAGGAGTGTGAAAAATCCATACCCCTGAGAGGTGTGCTTATGCCTACCTAACCCTTATTGTAGACAGCACTGGGTCAATGGAAGAGTTCTTCCAGTGATGTAGCTAATGCCTTTTGGGAATGTGGCTTACCTGTGCCAACAGGAGACTGCCTCCTGTTGGTATAAGTAGTGTTTATACTGAAGTGCTACAGCTGCAGTTGTGCTGCAGTAACGGTTTAAGTGTAGATGTACCCCTAGAAGTGTTCTAAACAGGGTGTTTATTGGGATAAAACTGACCTCGCATGAAGAGGAGTACTTGGGGCAGTGATACAGTCACATTGGGAGTGAAGTAGCTTTGGGGGGGCTGGAACTGGAGAAATCCCCCAGTTGGCATGGAAATAACACAACCATTTGTTCTACAGAGGTAATACACTGAAGAATATTGAGAAGGAATGCAATGCCAAGATCATGATCCGAGGGAAGGGGTCAGTGAAGGAAGGGAAAGTGGGCCGAAAAGATGGCCAGATGCTGCCTGGAGAAGATGAGCCTCTTCATGCTCTGGTCACTGCCAACACCATGGAAAATGTGAAGAAGGCGGTGGAACAGGTATAAATGCAAAGTTCGGGATGGTCAAACAGAAAACATCTGGGGGAGTCAGTCTCAGCTGTGGTAAAATATCACATTGTGGAAACTCAACTCAAGCTTGCCTCCTGCATTGTAATCCATTGCCAGCCTCTTGCTCTTCATACTTCTTTATTCTTTTAAAGAGGCAAGGTGATGAAATAAATAAGACCTGTCTGGGCACTTTGGAGGAAGATTCAATCTCAGCACTCCACTCATAGGAGCGATATGGCAGGACATAGTAAAGGAATTGGAATGAGGGGTTTCCTTTATCACTGGCCTGTAGGGAAGCTGGAATTCTAACAGTGGTGTAGACCTGAGTTTGGGAGCTGAATTTTTCCAAGGCAGATGAGAGTTTAAGCTTGATAACACTAAGCAACATGTCTTTTCCAGATCCGAAATATTCTGAAGCAAGGCATTGAAACACCAGAAGACCAGAATGACTTGCGGAAGATGCAGCTGCGTGAGCTGGCTCGGCTTAATGGGACGCTGCGGGAAGATGACAACAGGTAAGTACCTGCCTGCTGGAAGTAGCAAAGTCAGTGCAGCTGCATATGTTTACTGCTGTTTCAGTGTCAAGCTGATCTAATTATGCTGATATCCCTTAGGATCCTGCGGCCATGGCAAAGTGCAGAGACCCGCAGCATCACCAACACCACTGTGTGTACCAAATGCGGAGGAGCTGGACACATTGCCTCTGACTGCAAGTTCTCTAGGTAAATCTCCCAGGCCAGCTTGTTTAAGCAATCTTCTGTCAGCTGTGCCTGCTCATCATTTGTGTAGCCGATGGGCTCTGTGGCTGGAATGCTATAGCTTTTCAGAAGGGTGTCTTGGCAGCTAATTGCAGCAGACCATCATGCTAGTCTTAGGAAATTGTGTGCTATCCAACACAGAAGCACTTGACAAATCAGTCTTCCTCTTAGCATAATACCCAGGGAAGGGGTAGGAGTTACCAAATACTTGGCTTGGAAATGAATCCTATACAATACCTAATGGTGATTAGAAATGGGGATCCAAACTAGCCTCTGATTGGGATGAAGGAACTTTTCCTGGGATAGGTTATTTCTTAACTGTAGGGTTTCTGGTACCTACGTTTTGAAGCAGCGGCTAGTGACTGATGCCGGAGGTGGGATAGTGGGCTAGATGGAGGCACTCACCCAATCCATGGTAGCAGTTTTTTGTATTCATTTAGCTTGACAGCTTACTCCAGGGGTATGCAACCTGCGGCACATGTGCCAAACATGGCACGCAAGGGCCTCACTCAGCACCCCCGCCCACCCATCTCCCCTGCGGGGGCAGAGGGCAGGAGCTTGATTCTGTGGCAGCCAAGCTTCCCCCTCCCCTGCTTCTTCCTCCAACATACTGCTTGACGCAGAGGTGGGGCAGGAAATCAGTTGATGGCCCTAGCAAGGGGGAGGGAGCAGAGGGGAGAGTGGCAGCTGCAGGCAGCTCCATAGAGGAGGCAGAGAGAGGTGGGGACGGAGCCTTGAGAAAGGGGGTGGAACAGGCACATCCCTTCCAGCCCCCTGCCGTGAGCCGCTCAGGGCAGGGGGCTGGGAGCACCCACACGAGCCGAGCACCGCAGCCCTTTGCCCTGACCCCTTCCACACTCAGCCTTCTGCCCTGCATCCCCGCACACCCTCCAGCCCTCTGCCCTGACCCCCCCACACACTCAGCCCTCTGCCATGCACCCTCCAGCCCTCTGTCCTGAACTCCCTGCCCCCCCACCCCAACACACACCCAGCCTTCTGCCCTGCATCCCCCCAGCCTTCTGCCCTCCACCCCCCACACACCCCAGCCCTCTGCCCTGACCTCTGAACCTCCCCCACCCAGGTCTGGGGTCCCAGCCACAGGCCCTGCTGAGCCCGCTACCGGCCTAGGTGAACAGAACCCCAGGCTGGCAGCGAGCTGAGCAGGCTGGTGGTGTAAGATCAGCCCTTTAATTTAATTGATGCTTCGTAAACATTTTGAAAACCTTGTTTACTTTTACATACAATAGTTTAGTTATATAATATAGACTTATAGAAAGAGACCTTCTAAAAAACGTTAATGTATTACCGGCATGCAAAACCTTAAATTCGAGTGAATAAATGAAGACTCGGCACAGCACTTCTGAAAGGTTGCCGAGCCTTGGCTTACTCCATATGAAGCCTAGGAGATGAGTGATTTAGCTTTGGATCCATCTGTCCTTCACAGTGGACTCTGCTCCCCTCCCATAGCACTGGTATCTGGTGTGTGTGGCTTAGAGCAGTGGTTTTCAACATCCGGTCCACAGACTATCTAAGGGTTCTGTGAAAGGTGACTATAATAATAAAAAAAAATCTAGATCCTAGAAAAGGCATTCTGGTTTTCCGATCAATCAAAAGTATGTGAATGCCCCCACCTACAGGTCAAACCCCCAAATTGTTGCAATTAGCATAAACCCCACAGTTTAACACCCTTTCTCATGCTGCATCAAACATCATGTCAAGCACATGCAACTGTTCAGTTAAACTAAAAACTACTGTGATGGTGGTCTGCAGACAACAGGTTGAATTTCCAAAGGGATCTGCACCTCCATTTGAAATTTTTTAGGGGTCCACGAACAAAAAAAAAAAAGGTTGCAAACCAGTGACTTAGTGGCTTGTTACTTTTTCCTTCCAGACCTGGTGACCCTCAGTCTGCTCAGGACAAAGCCCGCATGGACAAAGAATACCTGTCCCTGATGGCAGAGTTGGGAGAAGCTCCAGTCCCAGCATCTGTGGGATCTTCCTCTGGCCCCACCAGTACACCTCTGTCAAGTGGGCCCAGACCCTCGGGACCAGGAAACAACCCACCTCCTCCTGTAAGTGATTGGGCCTTTTTACCTGCTAGTATTTGCTTGAAAGGAAACACCTTACAATAAGCCCCTTTTCTCCATCCCTATGCATTGCAGTGTCCATCCTAGTGGTGGTAACAGAAATCAGTCCCCCTCTTTTAATGGCTCATAGGGAGAGAAACAACTGTGCACTCAGTTCTGAGTTTTGTCCTATTTTTGGGTGCTCCAAACTATGTTGAAAGGGTTGGAAATTCTCACGTAGAGAGAATGAAAACATTGGGATTGTTCAGAGAACATAGATCTATAAATGAATGACCTAGAGAATGGAGATCAGGAGCTTTTGTTCTCCCTGGCTCACAGTACAAGCGCAAGGGAACACTGAAATTGAAAGGTGTCGATTTCAGAACGAGCCACGGAAATACTTTTCCACACTACAGATAACTGCCTCATGGAACTCATTGCCATAATACTGAGGCCATAAAGTGAGCTAGATTCAAAAACGATTGGACACTTCTACAGATATCAAGAATATCCAGAATTACAGTAGTCAGTGTTAACAGGCTTTGGCAGGGATGTTACACCACCTGCTTCAGAGCTTACACCAGTCTGTAACTGGTAAGGAACAGGGTGAGACCTAATGTCAAGCAGGTTATCCCACATCTGCCCGATGCAGGGTGTGGTTTCTTGCATCTTCCTCTGAAGTCTCTGGTTACTGTCAGACAGGATATGACACTAGATGGACCTCCAGGTCTGGTCCTGCCTTGTAGTTCCCGTAATACGACCGTTAATAGTTAGCAGTCTGGTTCCACCTTTCCTCTCTGAATTACATAAGATGGCTTTGATTGTATTTAAAGGGATGTCTGAATAGCTCCTTTTTCTTCCCCACTGTAGAACCGTCCTCCGTGGATGAACTCTGGCCCTTCTGATAACCGGCCCTACCATGGGATGCACGGAGGACCTGGGGGTCCAGGTGGACCTCACAACTTCCACCACCCCATGCCCAACATGGGTGGGCATGGTGGCCATCCAATGCAGCACAATCCCAATGGCCCACCACCCTGGATGCAGCCACATCATCCACCCATGAACCAGGGGCCACATCCTCCAGGTCACCCAGGCCCCCACCACATGGGTAAGTACATTCCAAGGCATTGCGGGTACATGGGGGTTGGTGTGGGCAGGGACTGGTGTTGGAGTTTGGCCATGGGGGACTGCTCTGTAGTTAAGATGCACTCCACTAATCAGCATGCTCCCTCTCAAAGCAGAAGGGTTTATCCTTACAGCCTCAGGGTTTAGGCTGCAGCAGATACTCAAACCTCCAGTGATTCAGGAGCCAAGTTAGTGATCAGCATTACCCAAAAGAGCCACAGCAATGTGAATGACAGGAGAAATATTTAGTGTTTTTACACACACATGCACACACTCTCACAGCAAATATGTTAATAAATTAGTGCAAGTTGATAACTTAATTGGTAAAAGTATCCTGATTGGTTGTTAATTAAATCAGTGTTTTAATATCATGAGCTGCAGAAGACACATTAAAGATCCCACTTGAGGCTGGAGAGCTACAGTTTATCACTGCGCTACAGTGTCTGCATGGGCTCTTGTCTGTGTACAGGGCTATTAGCTAATGAGTAGACTTGTTGGGGGAAGAGGGGGAGAATCTCCTAGTCTCATTAACTGGCACTAAGGCTGCCGTCTTTCATTCCCTCAAGATCAGTACCTGGGAAATACGCCTGTGGGCTCTGGGGTCTATCGCCTGCATCAAGGAAAAGGTGAGTGTCTTGTGTCACAAGCCCATAACCAAGTCACAATTCAGTGTCGCCTCGATGCCCAGCCCCTAATTGGCTGCCCCTCTCACTTGCAGGTATGATGCCGCCGCCGATGGGTATGATGGCCCCACCGCCCCCTCCGCCCAGTGGTCAGCCTCCCCCGCCTCCCTCTGGTCCTCTTCCCCCATGGCAGCAGCAGCAGCAGCCTCCGCCGCCACCTCCCAGCAGCAGTATGGCGTCCAGTACTCCCTTGCCATGGCAGCAAAGTGAGTAAGAGCAATTCTCTTACCTTCATCCCCATCCCGCATGCGTGCGAGAAAGGGACACTACCCCACTCACCCATATGGTTACATGGGTGTAGAAGGAGGGGTAGGGGAGGTGGGAGCACGGCAGCATGTTTGCAGAGGCTGGGGTGGTACAATTCCCCCATCCCCATTGCTGCTGTCCGCTGCCCATTGGCCAGGAAACACTGTTATAGCAGTTAGTTCCCCCTGCTGCTTTTGGGAGCTACACTCCTGCACCCCACTTGCCCAGCTGTCAGCTGTGCCAAAGCAAAGATGGAAATAGCTCTCTGCATGTAGAGTTCTCCATATGACTCCCTTGCCCTGACTGACACCAGAAAATGCTCCCTACGCTCCCAGGACCAGTAGTGCCCTCTGTGCATGTGGTGAGCCTGCATCCCATGACAGTCCAGTCCCTTTAGCGAGGCTGACACTTCCTTTACCTGCAGTTACTCCGAGTTTCACCCTTGATCCTTTCAAGTGACCCTTTTCTTCTTTAAATCCCAGATACGACGACCACCACCACCACGAGCGCTGGCACCGGGTCCATCCCGCCATGGCAGCAGCAGGGGGCTGCGGTGGCGGCTTCTACGGGGGCCCCGCAGATGCAAGGCAACCCCTCCATGGTCCCTTTGCCTCCAGGGGTCCAGCCTCCGCTGCCGCCCGGGGCCCCGCCTCCGCCGCCGCCGCCGCCGCCTGGCTCCGGGGGCATGATGTACGCCCCGCCCCCTCCCCCGCCCCCCATGGACCCTTCTAATTTCGTCACCATGATGGGGATGGGGGTGCCGGCCTTGCCACCATTCGGCATGCCCCCCGCACCTCCACCACCCCCACCACAGAACTGAAGGATGGATTTTTTTTTCTATTCAATTGTCTCATAAAATGCTGAATCTCACCTTATGGAGCCAGGAATTGGAGGGGAGAGGCACGTGAAGCCAGGCTGCTGGGAACGTGCCAGAGATTACATCTCACACCCTCCTCCTTAAACTATTCAGAATGAAGGCTCGGGGCTTTGTCATGTCTGATTCCTATCCGACTGGTGTTTCGGTAGCAGAATCCACACTAGCTCTCAAGGCACTGTAGCACGGAGTCTCTCTTCTGAAGCAGGGGCTGCCGGGGCTCCCACAGTGAGATTGGAGGACTCTGGGAATCCAGTGAGGACACTCCCTCAGCAGGAACCTGCCTGTAGCTGGCTGATGGCCATGTTGGGAGAACGGACAGTTCTGTGAAGCGACGAACTCTTTCCTTGAAGAACGTGGTCGGAACGCTGGCTCCATATTGTGAACCTGTTTGTTATTTTATTTTCTCTCTCTCTCTCTCTCTGCGACTTACATTTTAAATCCATCTGAGGAGAGCAATGCCCTCTGAGTCTTTCTTTCCAGCACTGCTAGTGCCTGTAGGTTGGAATGCAGGCAAGGGGCAAGCAAATGGATTTTAGAGATCTCCTTGGACATGACTTCATACCAGAGGAAAGAGGCAGGAAGGTATCATAGCTGATCTTTAGGCCCTGTGAACCCCAGCAGTAATACAGCCCAAGTCAGGGCTTTGGCTTGGGGAGGATTGTTTCTGTCAAGGGGCTACTATACCAGACAATAGTGGTAAGCATGCTGGAGGGGTGGGGTCCATTGTCCTCTTAACTGTGTGTATTGTAATGCCCCATGGGGGCAGTAGCGAGTTGTTAGTGGTTAATTGGGTAGTTAAGAGGTTTCAGTAGGCACTGAGAAGGCCCTGCTACTGCATACACTCAAGTCCATTTGCTTTTCACTTGCCATGTGCCTAGAATCTTTCTAACATCTGAATGTTTTGTGGTCTGGGGTCCCCTTGCCCCCCAAATTGGAGCGATTTCTGTTGATGATGTGTAAAACGCTCTTCCGTTCAGTCACCCGCAGCCATTTCTTACTGCTTTTTTGTGTATGAATAAAACTGCATTAGAGGGGAGGTTCCAATGAATAAAAGCAGTTTTTTATAAAGGTCTAATTAATTCTCTGTGGACTTGAATGAGGGAATCCATTACCATCTGCCAACAAGTGGTACTGTGCTCCACTGCAGGAGTTGGGCTATATTTCTTAAAGGCAGAGTTTGGGGGTAAGATCCCTTGCACATTTGTATGGGAAGTGTGTGTGTGCTCCTGAAAGCTCAGCTTTTCTTGAGACCTTCAGCCTTACAAACAGGGTCCTTGCTGCTCTTGGAGGTCAGTGCCACAGCAGCAATCCAACTGCAGGATATTTCTGACACCCCTGTTGCTGGGACAGGGTTGGGAGAGCTGCGTGATCTGCTGTCACATTGACCTGTTAAAGGGTCACTGGCTCAGTTAACACTTGATGCTCTGTAGTGTTGCTCACTCCTTTAAGCCAAGGGCTAGCTAAAACACCAACAAGTCTTGCATGGCAGTACTGGGTGGCGTGGTTCATCCAGTCACTGCTACCACAGTCCCCATGCCCATGGCAGATGTGAGCAGAGATGACTGAACCTCTCAAACTAGTCCCCTAAGAAGCATTTCTTCCACTTCACTGCAGTGTGCTGTTCCTCCTCCAAGCATTGCACATCATTTGTTTGGATATGACCTGCAGCATATTCCTGCATGGTGCCAGTTTCCCTAGTGGATTTGGGTCAGGAAAAGTATGCAGTGGCTGCATATACATACTTCAGTTGATCATCTAGCTCTGATTCAGCATTTCAGTGGTACTATGGTCACAGTTGACTTAGAGGTGTAGTAAAATGGAGATGGATTCCCTCTCACTTGTGTAAAACGTAGCAAGTGTGAATGGACAAAATGACATCAGCCCAAATCTATTTATTGGCTGAATCTCTGCTGTGTGGTGCTGAACATCAGCCTCTCCTTCCATCTTTGACTCCTTTAAAAGAAACTTGGTGTTGGCGATGGTTGCAGTTTCCAAACAGCAGCTAGGTCTCCTGCTCTGATCACATGGATAGCACTTTAATCTCAGTGCACTTTAATGCTCAAGAGTTAGGTCCCATTCCCCCCCGTGTCCGCTCCCATGTTTGGAATGCCTATCCACAAGATCACATGCATGAGTGGCAGGGTTGGGTTGGGACCGAGTCCCTTGGTGCCCAGTTCCTTGCTCTGTCTTTAGTGAAATTGGCCAAGATACAGGAGCTTGGTAATCTCCTGTATCTCGGCCCATCTACTCTGGCATGCTGTCTCAGGGCCACTATGAAATAACCTGCTGGTGTAGTTTCTTCACAGCCTGCTGTAACTATATGCTCTTGTTATCAGGGTCTCAACTTGGTTTTAATCCTTATTCAGCTATTGGCCTTACTGTGATTTTTTTTTTGGTAAAATAAAACACAGTTGTCAATGACTCCTAGTCCCTGCTCCCCTCCTAGAGCTAGAAATTGAACACAGGAATCCTGATTCCATGTGTCCCCTGCTCAAAGCCCCAGGGACTGTGGGGGGGCACTCTTTCCAGAGCCGATAGAGCCAGGGGTTCTGGCTCCCAAATCTGTATACGCCATACAGATCCCAGTCAGAAGGGGTATCCACCAGTTGCTGATCATCTTCCTTGAACTTCCAAGACCCTTGAAACAGGAAAATTTTTGAAGCAAAACCAATCTGACAGGTGCCCAAACACATCCCTTCTTCCTGCTTTACAAGAGGAAGATGATCTGTGGGGAGAGGTAGTGTGGCCCATGCAGCCGAATATTGGGACTCTGAACACCTGGGTTTGATTCCTGGCTCTGCCAATAATCCACTACGTGACTGTGGGTAAGACACTTCTGTGCCTGTCTCCTTTCCCACCTTTTTGTCTGGGGCTCAGGAAGCTACGGCCTCCTCTTGTGACTGGAAATGGTGATCCTGCTTGGGTCTCGGCTGTAAACTTGAAGCAGGGACTCTCACCACATGTGCACTGTCCCTGGCATGACAACCCTCCCTCTTTCAGTCGGGCCTTGGGCTGCACCTTGTGTGATGTGGAGGTAGAGGTGTGCCATATTGGTCAGGGTCTGTAGGCCTACCTGAATCTGAAGGCTATTGCTCTAGCAGACCTTTGTCAACTCCACATAGCTTGGCTTAAGTGCGGGAGAGTGAAAGCTTGTCTGCTCCTGCAGTTCTGCTGCTTCAGGGGCAGTGAACAGTGGTGGAGTTTGGGACGGGCTGAGGCAATACCTCAGTTCCCCATGGGCATGGGGGAAGGCTGGGATTGTCATGACATGGCTGAATGATGGGGTGCTGCGAGCAGCCCCATGTCCGACCCTGAAGCCCCTGCTCTGCCAGCATTGACGACTCCTTTCCACAGCCCCTTGTTTCTGCCAAAATGTGGGAGGCTGGTGAAGTAGAGCTGTGCAGACCAGGAAACAAAAAAGACCATGCAATCTACCCATGCACTGGAAATTCCTCTAAGTGTGGCTGAAATGTCCCCTTCCTGTTGTCCCTGATCTGTGACCTATTGATGTGTGAAAAGCTTTGGCGAAGGAGCCCTTTTGTGAGTACGGCCATGCTTGGAATATAAATGAGGCCAGCAGAGGTGGTTCTGGAGGCAGTCATGGAGATGAGTTCCACTCCAGAGGGCTACCAAAGCGCTGCAGAGAAAACAGGCTGTTCGTTTGATCAACAAAACAACTTCTCTTCCTATTTGGATTCAGAACTTGAAGTGGCCCCTCCCCAGCTCTTTGTTAAAAGCAGGATGATCCTGGCTTGCTGTAGACCCCCAGGTTTGAGGCATGCAATCCCTGGGAGCCAGCTGTCTCCCGTCCCTTGATGAAGGAGGGTGGACAGCTGGAGAGAGTGTCTAAGGTTCCTTTCTCCCTTGGTGCTGCAGGACGGAATTTGAGCTAGTGCAGTCTGAGGAGCAACCCATTCACCTGGATGTCAGGTCTGGTATCATCCAAGCTCCCAAAAGGGCTTTAGCTTCCCAAGGTGGGTTGATTTTAATGCTGTGGTTCTCAAACTTTTGTCCTGGTGATCCCTTTCACATAGTTAGCCTCTTAGTGTGACCCCCCCCCCCATAAGTTAAAAACACTTCTATAATGGTGTTAAATATATTTAGATGCTGGATGCAAAGCAGGGTTTGGGGTGCAGGCTAACAGCTTGTGACCCCCTGAGGGGTCCCAGCCTCCAGTTTGAGAACCCCTGTTCTAATGGAAATGAAGTGTGCAAATCCCCTGGTACCAATCTCACCTGAGCCTTGTAGATGTTAGTGTGCCTGAGAGTTGTCCTGGGGGTGAGTCTCTTGCCATTCCTGGCTCTGCCACAGCCTCTCCTGGGGCCTTGGGCAAGTTGCTTCATTATTCTGGGCCTCAGCTCCTATCTGTAAAACAGGGATAATGCTCGTTCCTTTTTCCCATTCTCTTCTGCTTTCTCTAGATGGCAGCTCCATGGGGGCTGGGACTCTCTTGCCCTGTCTGTCCAGCACCTGGCATGACAGCTAACGCGGAGGGTCTGGTGGTACCCACCCTGCTGGGGACCCCTGAGCTTGGATTGGGCTGTTAATCTAAATGGACAAGGCAGGCAAAGGAAGGGGCTCCCCCTACTTTACAGATGGGGAATTTGCACCCAGCCAAGAATGTGACTCTTGGAATGCGACGCAGGAAGCTTATGGCAGAATTGAGAATGGGCCCCAGGAGTCTCTAGTCCCAGCAAAGAGAGGCATATTTGCAGCGGGGAATGTGGGGGCAACACACTTGACTGTTGAGCTGTTGACACCTTCTCCCTGCCCTCCCCAGCTCCTGATAGTGCTGACTCCCAGGGCCTGCTTCTTGTGTTTCCCCACAAGCACCTTGGTGCTTCCTCCCCTAATGTCTGGGAGGAGCCACCAAACCACCCTTTAGTTGCTGTTGCTAACAATAAAAGCAATAGTCCATTGACTGGAAGCTCTTTGGGGCACGGCCTGTCTTCTGTGTGTGAACAGCACCTGGTGCATTGGGGTCCCGGCCTGTGCCTGGGGCTCTTTGCCATCCAAATAACTGCAGGGAGAGCTGGACAGAGGCTGATTTGCTTTAGCATGGGGATACCTTCCCCTCAAGCGCTTGGCTGGTATTTCATAGGGTTGAAGGGACTGTTCAGATCATCAAGTCCATCTTCCTATGCAAAATCCCTCCCAGTGGTTCTAGTAGCTGAGCTAAAGTGGGGCTGCCAGAACAACTCTCTGTGCTGGAGAATTCACCACATCTCAAAGTAAGTTGTTCCCATTGTTAATTGATTTTCCCTGCTCCTTTTTACATCCCTCTACTGGCTCCCTCTTCTCCATCCTGTCAAACACAAGCTGCTGCTCCTCATCCTCAAAAGCTCTTCACTGCCTATCCCCGCCCCATCTCTCATTCGCTAGTGAGCTGTCAGTTCCTGCCTCTGCTCAGCCTGTGATATCAACCACCACTTGTTCCATTTTGAAAAAGCCCTTTAGTGCTTTCTCCCATGCTGTCCCTTGTGCTTGGGAGGAGATCCCCGTAAACACCTGCAAAACCACCTAGTTCTCCTCCTCTCTCCTCAAAATTCTTTGCTGACAGTCCTACAACAAAATTGACTGGGGCTGAGCTGCTGGTGTGCAGAGATCACAGCCTTGGGTGCTGACCAATATTGTCTCATTGTTTCCCTGTACTCCCCTTGCTTTCTGTATTCTCTTGTCTTAGTGTTAGGCTGTAAGTCTTTTGGTCTCTCTGTACAGCGCCTAGTGCAGTGGGGACCTGGTGCATGACTAGAGCTCCTAGCTGCTACCCTACTACAAATCATCTACCCCTCCTCACATCCTAGAGACCATCCTGATTTTCCACAGAAATTGCACCAGCTTCCAGTCCTCTAGTCTTTCTTTAGACTCTTGTCAATATCAAACTAGCAAGGTTTTCTACCTGCCAACAAGGAGCAAGCGGCAGAATATGCTAAGCTTTTGGCCCAGAGAATGAAGGAGGCCAAGGAAAAACACCAGGAGCAGATAGCCAAGAGAAGACAATTGTCCTCATTGAGGGCCTCTACATCTAAATCGAAGTCAAGCCAAAAGTAAAAGATGTAACTGATTAAGAAAATAAATCTTTTATGGTAGGGGAAAAAAAAACAGTCTCATAACTGCTGGGGTTGGTCCTTCCCTCTGCCTCTCCCTGATCAGGAGCTGGGGCTGCAAGTGGCCTTAAGGCTCTGTGACCTTTAAGGCTTGCTCTGGATTGGGTTTCTGGCCCTGTAACCAGAGGTTCTGGATTCCTAGCACTCAGGTTATCTTTCTCCTGCCTCCACATTCTGCCTAGCATCACGCCCTACTCTGAAATCACCCAGGCAGATCCTTACAGGGAAACTTTAACTGGCCTGAGGGTGTGGGGGACTTGGAAGAGACTAGGACCCACCCTATGCCAGTAAACTGTGTTTGGTAGAGCCTCTGTCCCTAATCAAGCTCTAATGAGCCTGGGTATTAACAGAAACAATGGGCTAATAAGGTCTTGTAGGGACAGTGCTTCCAATCTTATGCCCGCTATACAAAGAGCAGAGGAGAGGTGACCCTGCCAGTCAGAACTGCTAGGTTCTACTCCCAGCCCTGGGAAGGAATATAGAACCTGGGGATGGGGGCTAGGACCTCTGGCTTCTTTTCCTGGCTTGAAAGGGGTACCGTGAAGCAGCCAGAGCAGCTGAGAAGCAAGCAGACTCCTGGGCTGTCTGGTGCTGGAAAAGGAGTGAGATTTAATAGGTTAGAGCAGGGAACTGGGGCACAGGACTGTTTCCCTTGTCTGTGCTGAAGTTTCCCCCTTTATGACACAGGATGGTAATGCTTGCTCTGAAAGCTACAGCTGCCAAACTGCAGCCCAAGAGCCCTCTAGGAAATTCTAAGTGTTCTGGTTCTCCCAGCAGGTCCACTGTGGGCTCTGTCTCTGAGGGCTCTAAAACACAGCGATTGTCTATAGCAGTGTTTCTCAAACTTTTGTAGTGGTGACCCCTTTCACACAGTGACCCCCACTTATCCATTAAAAACACTTTTTTTTTTTAATTTAACACCGTTATAAATGCTGGAGGCAAAGTGGGGTTTGGGGGTGGAGGCTGACAGCTCATGACCACCCCCCATATAATAACCTTGCAACCTCTTGAGGGGTCCCAACACCTAGTTTGCAAACCCCTGGGTTATAGGACCCTGCACATTAGCCCAAGTTGACCAGGAATGATAGTTGTGGGCCTTTAGCTGCTTCTGTAGCTGCCTGCTTGTTACCCTCTGTGCCTTCTCACTAGCAGGCATGAAAATGGGCATGGCCCCAGGCGTGGGTGGTATGCACTAGGCCCCACACCTGCCATCTCCCCACTGCGCTCTTTTTTCCCTCCTCTCTGGTCAGGGGTGAACTGGCTAATGGTGTCACTTAAAAATACCACCACTAGGTTTCAGTTGAAGGCCTAGCTGCCCTTTAAATCCATGGGTGTCAGCATGAGCAACCCCCTCCTGTTTAATTTCACATTAGATTCCAGAGTGAACACGTGACTGGTATTTGCACTGCTGCCAGAGTGACCCCTGCCAATTGTATCTTGAATTGTTGCCAGGAGGTACCAGTGTGAACACTCCCTTTACATGAGGTGGAGCAGTTCATGCTGTCCTCAGAGCTGCAGACCTCAGCCTTTAGCTGACCCTCTCTTGGCATTTTGAGGAGTGTCCTTATCACTGTAAGCAGTAGGGTCTGGATTGCTCTTTTCAGTTAAATCCCATGGTCAGAAGCACTAGGAGCCAGAGTCCGTATCCCGGTTGGGCTTTGGGGGACGTGCTCTGCCACGCCCTACTTGAGGCCTGGGCAGGTTGCTCAACTGTGGTTCTACCTCAATCAAACTCAGGCCATTATCTTCTTAAAGGTGAGTCAAGAACAGGCCAAGCCCCATCCCCTGTGTGCTGCCAGGTGCACTAATCCTGCTGCCTTAATCTCCACAGCCAGACTGGTTAATCTCCTGGCTCGCTGGGATCAGTCTCACACCCCAGAAGTCCAGGGAAAGGGATGAGCATGGAGAGATGTGGCCTTTGCACCTGCCTTGGGAGCTTCTCTGGGCTGGGAGGCTGGAACCTCTGCTGGGAGTGACGTGGGCCCAGTGCCCCAGACTGGTGCAGGGGGTCGCTAGCAGAGTCGGGGGTGGGGAGATATTAAAGGATGCAGTCCCATTAGTTAGTGCTAATGCTGGTCCCATGCTAGAGGGCGCTGTGCTGCAGGGAGCAGGCTAGGGCATCAGTAGGGGGCACTCTCCCCTTGGTCAGTGCTGGCCCTAATGCCCCTGTGCAGCAGTAGGGGGTGCTGTGCAGCTAGAAGGTGCCACATTGCAGATGAGAGGTACAAAGAGGGTGAGAAGCCTTGGCATATTAAATGCCCCTAAACTTAATAAATGCAGAGTTAAGGTTGCCCACTGTGCCTTGGATCCATCCACAATATGGAGAGCGGCTGAACTTAAACCTCTGATAACCAGAAAGAACCTTAACTCTGCCCCCCGTGCTGGCACTAGCCAGTAGTTTGATGGTTCAGGAAGGATATTGCAAGGGTTAACCTGCTACTGCCATAGGGGGTGGGTTCTCTAGCTGTCACCCTTCAGATCAGCCCTGGCTGCCTTCCTGGAAGGCCCTTTGGTCATATGCAAGTGAGGGGGCTCAGTGCAGAGGGAGCAAGGTGACGTGCTCTGGGCTGGGGGGTAGAGTAGGTGATCTATCTGTCTTCCTGGCCTTCCAACTCCCCACTCAGGAGCACTGAGGAAGGCATCGGAGGCGGTCCCATTCTTTGTGTTGTGTGGTATTATGTGGACTCAGATTCCAGCACTTCCCTGCCTGCCCTGCAACAGCAGACTCTGCAGTGGGTGTAGCTGTGCTGAACTGGGAGGGACTAGCTGGGGCAGCCTGGCACTGTGCTGCGGCAAGAGGGATGTGTGCGCCTTAAGGGATCATTTCATCCCTGAGAGCAGTGGATTATGTCCACAGGGCTGCACCGGGGTCTGCTCGCCATGGGGGCCATCAGCAGCCTGGTGGTAGAAGTGCCAGGGACTGAGTGACTGCTGTGGCTCAGAAGAGATGCTAAGGGGAGGGATCACATAGCAAGCCCAGGGTAGGCTGTTAGAATGGTTAGTTAGATGGGTATCGGGAGTTGGCCCTTCTGTTACCCCGCAGGGCTGGAGGCCAGGCAGTGGAAGCCCCAGACAAAGCCCTCCCAGGGCCTGGGAAGGAGTCAGGGGCACTGGTGATGAGGACCCCTGCAAGGCCATGCCCAGGCATGAGGGGGTGCCCCTCAAGGTGAGCTTACCTATGTATCACCCTGGCTGTCTGCTGGGGCTGCCCCTCAGGGGGAATCTAATCTTCTCTCCTGGCTCCCTATGTGTGAACTGGGATCTGGCTAGGGGACCCTGCCCCTCTGGAATGGTATGACCTTCTCTCCCTGGCCCCACAGGAGCTGAGGTCTGGGGCTGTTCTGCCCCTCTGAGAGGAATCTGACCCTCTAATCCAATGTGTGAGCCAGCATTTGGGGCCCCTGGCTGCCTGTGGCAGTCTGAGCCCTTCTCCTCACCACTCCTCTGTGAGGGCGTATGTGGGAGACTCTGGCCCTCTGAGGGGGTCTGAGTCACATTGCCACAGCTACTGCAATGGGAATTCCACCCATTACAAGCAAGGCAGTATCCTGGGACCAGAGCATGGGAGCTGCTGCCAGAGACCCAGGGTGCTGCAGGATTCTCCCGTCAGACACACAGGGCCCTTGGGATTCAGTAGAGCCCTGGTGGCATTAAAAAAAACAAAGCCTTTTCTCAAAGCCCACTGGGAAACCAAGCCAATAACGAGGTGCGAGCGGAAATGGATCCCGGGGCGGGCTGTACGGATCACTTAAATCCCATCTCAATCCTGGCAATAGGGATTTACAGCACACACAAGGGGTGACTGTCACCCAGGGGCAGGGATTAGGGGATAGAGAGATTAGACCAATAATGAGACTGGGGAGCTAGAGAGTGAAATTAGGGAGATCAACAGAGAGTTTAGCGGGAAAGAGGGAGATTAGACAGGTAGGTAGAGAGATTGGAGGGGGGTGGGGCTGAACTGTAGGGGGATGAATAGATGGCCTGCTGTGTCCGGAGATAAAAGGGTGTGTATGGGGATGGATGGATGTTTACGTACAAGGATGGATCAGTAAATGGGGAGGTGTATGGGGATGGATAGGTATGAGTATAGAGACAGACAAGACAAGTAAGGTATATCTAACATTAGACCAACTTTTGTTGGTGGAAGGTGCAAGCTTTTGAACTACACAGAGGTAACCTTCAGGTCTGGGGAAAGAAATCTGAGTGTCTGAGCTAAATACAAGTCAGGACAGATATGCATAAGGGATCACATTGCAGGAAGCCATTTGAGATGGAGTGGCCCACCAGGGTGAGATTGTGATGTAAAAGGCGTTTGAAATGCACCATTAAGAGTTAGCAGGCAGGTGTGTGTTATAGATTCCTGTAATGAGCCACGAAACCAGTATCCCACTAAGTCCATGGGTTTTAGTGTCTAGTGGCGCTATGGATTTATGCTCCCAGGTGTTGTGCAGGTTTCATTTGAGGATGAGTCTGGAGAGGTCTGATACAGAGTGAGCATTTGGTGAGAAGTGTTTGCCCCTGGGTGACAGGGTGTTTTTGTCTTTTATCATTTTTCTGTGTGAGTTCATTCAAGAGTGTAGGCTGGTGCTGCTTTGAGTTGGTGAGTCCTTGTCTGCGGGGAGTTTGCTTCTGACCATGAGCTTGGCAAGATTGGGGGTTGTTTGAACGCCAGAAAGGGGGTTCAGGAAAGACTTTTTTTCCAGGATGTGGGTCCCATGGAGTATGTCTTGAAATTGTTTGAGGATCACCCATGTGGGTTCCAGTGTGGGATGGTAAGTGACAGCTAGGAGTGTGCCGCTGATGGATCTTTTTCCTCCTTGTATTGAAGCAGGTTCTCTTGGGGTATTGGGAGGCCCATTCAATGATGTGATCTACTTCTGTGGTGGAGTGTCCTTGTTTGGTTAAGGTGGTTTTAAGTTTGTTAAGGGGTGTATCCCAGACTTTCTCCTCAGCATATTCTCTGGCATCTGAGTGCCTGGCTGTAGAGAACAGATTTTTTGGGGTCTGGGGTGGTTGTTGGATCAGTGGAGGTGAGTGTGGTGATCTATGGGTTTCTTGTACATAGTCATTTATAGGGTTCTGTTGCTGAAGCTAATTAGAGTTCAGGAAGCTGATGTGGGTGGGGAGTGTTAGAGAGTTTCATAGATAGGGACTGGTTGTTGGTGCCTCTGACTTCAACTTCCTCTCTGCCTGGGGGATCCTCAACTCTGCCCCCCGCCCACCCCTACTCCACCCCTTCACCCAAGGCCCCACCCCTGCCCTGTCTCTTCCCACCTCCGCTCTGCTCCAGCTCAGTCTCTTCCTGCCCCCTCCCCAGATCATGCCCCATCCTCACTCCTCTCCCTCCCTCCCAGTGCCTCCTGTATCCCACGGAACAGCTGTTCTGCAGGCGGTGCTGGGAGGGAGGGGGAGGAGTTGATTGATGGGGTGCCGGAGGGCAGGAGGCGCTAGGGGAAGGGGGAGTTTGGCTGCCAAGCACCCACTAATTTTTTTCCATGGATGCTCCAAAAATATAATGTCCCTCAGGTATCTTGTTGAGTTCATGGCACATTTTTGTTTTTGTTTTCAGAAATTCTTCCTTGCGGTGGCCTGTGTAGAGGTTAGCATATCGAGGCCCCATCCTAGTACCCATGGCTGGTTCCATGATTTGGACTAAGTGTGTGTTTGTTAAATGTAAAATGTTATGGGTGAGGATAAAATGGATGAGTTTGGGGTGGATTTCTGAGCACTGTACATTATCCTATAAGTAAGTGAGGCAGGCAGTGATGCTGTCATGGTGAGGGATGTTGGTGTCTAGGGAGGTGATATCCATGGTGGTGAGGATGGTGTTCTGAGGGAGCTGGTTAAAGTTGAAGAGTTTCTGGAGGAAATCGGTAGCCTCTTGGAGGAGGCCTTTTGTGTGCTGGGTGGTTTGAGGATGGTTTCTATGAGTCCTGATATTCCTTAAGAAAGAATGACATGGCCAGTTATGATGGGTCCGGCTGGGTTCCCTTGTTTGCGTATCTTGGGAAGCATATAGAAGGTCTTTGGGGAGGGTTTGTGGGGGATGAGGTTTCGGGAAAGAATTTTATGATCTCCTTAAATACCTGGGTGAAATGTGGCTTGGGGGATTCTTTGAATTCTTTATGCTAGATGGTGTCGGAATGTTGTCAGCTGGTCTTGTTGACGTAGTCATTGCAGTTGAGGACCAAGATGACGCCCCATTTATTGGCGTGTTTGATCACTATCTGGTGGCTGGATTTCAGGGACTGTATAGCTGTCCTCTCAGTGGCAGAGAGGTTGTTGTGGGTGTGATGTTTGTTAAAGATTTCACTGTTGATTGTTTTCCTGAAGCAATTGATATAATGATACAGTGTGTGGTTTCGTCTGATGGGTTATGGTCAGTCAGATGGTTCTTTTTTCTTATGACTATTGGTGGGGATGTGATAGTTGTGAATGATCTCATCTTTGTGAAAGAATTCCTTGAGGTAGAGTCATCAAAATTCTTAATAGTTAGTACAGTATCAGGTTCGATGGTGGGCAGAAGTTCAGTCCCTTGGAGAGTACAGATACTGTATTTTAGTTCAGGTGGAAGTAGTCTTGATAGGTAGATTATATTGGGGTGTTGTGGCCACGTGCTGGGTGCTGGTGTCACGGTTTCACTTACAGGTGGTTGTCTGTTGGTTGTTGCAGTAAGTTTCACTTTTTGTTTGTGTTGCTGGATGGCTCTCATCAATTTTTTTTAGATAGATCCTTTTGGTTTCCTGCATTATCTCCAGGTAGGTTTCCTGATTGTTTTCTTCCAGTTCATGGGAGCATGTGATGATTTCTTGTTTGAGCTGGTCTTCTCTGCAGTATGTAAGGTGCAGGAGATGGTTCCTCAGTTTTTCTGAAGAACAGATAAAATAATGGGGTGTGTGGGGATGGGTAGATTAGCTGATGGTGGTGTGCGGGTGGGGGTGAGTGCATTAGCAGATGGGGTGTGGGGAGTATGAGGGGTTACATTTGGTGATGGGATTTGTGGGTGAGTGTGGGGGGGTGGGTATGGGGTGCATGGGTAGAGGGTGAGGGCGGTACATTAGCTGATAAGGTGAAGGGGGTTTGAGGGTGGGGGTGAAGAGGTACTTGAGCTGATGGGGTGTGTGGGTGGAAAGTGAGGGGGTACATTAGCTGATGGAGTACATGGGTGAGGGTGGGGAGCAAGGGGGTACATTAGCTGATGGGGTAAGGGTGGAATGTGGGGGGGAGGAGGTACATTAGCTGATGGGGTATGTGGGAGGGGGATGAAGGGGGAATGAGGGGGTACATTAGATGATGGGGGTGCGTGCGTGGAGAATCTGGGGGTACATTAGCTGATGGGGTATGTGGGTGGGGGATGAAGGGGGAATGAGGGGGTACATTAGATGATGGGGGTGCGTGCGTGGAGAGTCTGGGGGTACATTAGCTGATGAGGTGAAGGGGGTGAGGCGGTACATTGGCTAATAGGGTGGGGGGGTGAGTAGCTCAGATAAGCACGTGACACCCTCCGCTGTCCGCCTGTGACTGCCCATCACGGACTTTACTGCCATGACCTTGACACGGGTCAAGTTACCAACCCAGCGGCTGCAGCGTGACACGCGCACTGCGGCACGTTCTCCGCAGGCGCTCGCTCGCGCCGGCAGGGGCCTGCGCAGTGCAGGGCATGCTGGGAGTTGTAGTCCTTGCCTAGCTTTCTAGGACCGAGATTTGCACGGCTCCCTCTCTCTCCCTTCCTCTATACACACGTTCTGGCTGCCTGCCCCACCCCGTCTGTGCCAAGCTATGAATGGCAGGTGCCATTCATAATCATTCACCCGCCTTTGCGTGCTCAGCTAGCCCAGGTGTGCAGCTGCAGTGTAGCTCTGTGCAAGGACTGGGAGAAGACCTGTGGGAGGCACATGGGGAGGTGTCAGCTGGGAAGGAGGTTGAGGAAATATTGTCATTCAGCAACTCTAGTGCCAAGGTGCTGAGAGCTGCTTACAAATGTCCCCTGGCCCTGGCTTTGATCCCTGGCTCAGGGAGGCGGGGGTCTAGCTAGTTAGAGTAGGGAGGGGCTGAGATTCAGGACTCCTGGGTTCTATTAGGAGCCCTGACAGGTAATGATATGTAGTAGCTAGAGTGGGGCTGGGTGAATGGGTGATGGTCAAGTGACATGCCTGGCTTCAGTGGAGCGACATGGTGGGCCTTGCTGCTTCCTTCTTGTGCCTGCATTGAACCTGTGGGGCTGATACTGAGGCCTGGGCTATGCTACCAATGGTTCAGACAAGGGTGATTTTTTTGTTTTTTAAGTGACATTGCTATATTGGCAAAAGCCATAGTGTAGAAGCAGCGACACTGGCAAAAGAGTGCCTGTGCTGGTAGAGCCTTATTTCACCTCAGCTCAACCCACCAAAGCACTCGTTTGCTGGTAGAAGCGACGTCTCCACTAGGAAGGTTTGCTGTGATAGCTATATTGGTTTATATATATATAATGTACACCTCCCCCTACTTAGCTTTTGCCATAATGCTTTGAAGTGAAGTCTCAGCCATACTGCACTATTATGAAGGAGGAACTTGGTTCTGGCTGAGAAAAATACTGGTAACCTTGGAAAAGGGGAATATAAAAAGAGGGATCAGTAGTAAAGAAAGATCTTGATCTCCCGTCCTCCCCTTCTCAGTGCAAGGGGGACAGGATTGCAATACCATCTGTTCAAAAAAGCCCAGCTCCCCAGTAATATGGTGTGGAAAGCTCACACACACTCCTTACGAATGTGTGCGTGTACACTGACACACACATCCTCACACTCATGCATGCACATACACACTCATGGATGCACAAACACACAATACTCACACCTGCACACAGCTTTGTGCGCACACAGAATAAGGATCTGAGAGTTGAGGCCCCTGAACTGCATGCCAGAAATAGAAATGAATATGACAGGGCAATCTTCCCTTGCCTGATCCCTTCTTAGAGGTGAGGGGAAAAAATAGCACAAGGTTAGCACACTGCTCTTTTCATAACTCTGCTCTTCAGGGGAGGGGTTTTGCTCAATTGATTATTCATGAGGGGGAGGGGCACACAGAGAAGTGGGTCTGGGCCCTTTCAACTCTTGGGCAATGGTTCTAATCCAGACCCTGGGCGGGGGGACTGGCTGGCTTGGGGTGACGGGAAATCGGATATGGGGCCTTTTCCCACTAGGGGCTGCTGATTCCCATGTGGCCCCAAGGTAGATAGTGATTGGTTCTGTGGAGGGGGCAGGAAATGGGGTATGGGGTCTTTCCTTTATATGGGTCACTGGCTCTGTTGCAGGAGTACAGGTGGACTCTTGAGTTTTCAGTCATTTAAGTGTGCAACCATGGGTGCCAAGTGCACGCTGGGCTGCCAGTGTCGTGTTGTAATCCTGACAGTGGGATACTGTCCTAAGGGCCTGGCTCCCCTGGAGCAGGAACCAAGCAGCCCAGCCAGTCAGACTGGCAATAGTGGAGGTCAAGCTTACACACTAAAAATAGCAGGGTGGCCACTGCAACTGCAGTGGAAAGTTGCGCTAGCCACCTGAGCTCTGATCCAGTGGGGCCCAGCAGCCCGATCTGGTGACCAAGCTGCAATGTCCACATGGCTATTTTCTGTGCACTAGCACAAGCCTGTTGGTCCAGGCTGGGCTGGTTGCTGCTTGCAGCGGTGTAGACATACCCTAAGTGACCAGGCAGGCACTCATCCTGTAATCTCCTCCTGCCCCCAGCATCAGCAGTTTGTGTGCATGGTGCTGTGAAATTGAGACAATTTGTACTCAGCACATGGGGTTTGGGGGCCCTTTCCTGGGGTCTGAACGCTTTGTCAATAGGAAAACTGGGGCATAGAGAAGGGAAGTGCAGGGTTATGCAGGATGTACTTGGTAGGCTAGGGAGAGGACCCAGGCATCCTGCTTCCCAGCATTCTCTGCTCTAACCCACTAGACCCCACTCCCCTTCCAGAGCTGGGAATAGAACCCAGTAGTCCTGGCTCTTAGTCCTCTCCTTCTGTAACCATTGGAACAAAGTCCCCCCAGTCAAGCCCTTTATAAAAAAAAAACTAGAGACAACAACAAATAGATTAATAATACAGTTATACAGTGATAAAAACATCAAGTCAGCCCCTATTGTCTGAGTGTCTAGGACACAAAATGTTTTGAGATTGCCAGTGCTTTGGCTATGTGGAATTCTTCCTCTATCATTTATTTGACTCCATCCTTAATCTAATTGCATCCTAGTCTAATTACATCTTATTGCTTTATGATTCTTTCCATTCATTCCCTTCTATTATTATTCTAATTTCTCCATAACATTCTCAGCCTGACTTCTTGCTGTTCCATTGCCTTCTGCTAACTGAATTACTCTGTCGTTCTTACCCACTAATTTTCATTGTTTTGGCTGCTAATTAATTTGAAAATCATTACACAACAGTAAAAATTAATATCCCAGCCACCAAGAGCAAAGTGATTCTGAGAGTATGTATGTTGCCACTGCACTCTAATCCTGAGTGTGGGCTGAGGTTTGAACTGAAGGCCCCCTTCCATCTACACATGAATCAGTCAGATTTTGGTCACCAACCAATCAGAACCTGGGTTGTGGGGCCTGCTTGGAGGTGTGTCAGAACCCAGATTCTGCTGTGACTCTGGTCCAAGCCCTGTAATTTTGTAGTATGGCTCTTCATGTGCAGGATTGGAAACACGGCTCCACAAAGATTTACAATGCAGTGTAGCATATGTTCGGGTGCTAAGGGGGTGAGGGATGGAGAGATATGTACGTAAGGGGATGATTGAGATTGTGTATGGTGATGAATCCATAGAGGGTTATATATGTAGCTAGCAATTTACAAGTCGTGTTCTGGGAGGGAATGTTAGACGGTTAGAGGGTGAGTATGAGGATGGATACAGAGAGTGAGGGTTTCACAGACAGACAGATGAGTCTGGGGCTGGAGAGATTAGTTAAAGCACTGCTTAATATTTTATTAGTCTATGTAATGACAATAGCAGGAGCTCTTTACCAGCACTTCCTACTGTTGTGATTAACCCCTTCTGTCCCTGTCGGTGCTAGCCCAATCGGGGGCCAAAGGCAGGAACATTTCTCTTCTCCCCCCCACATACTAATAATAGGGGCCCCTCAAGCTGCTCAAAGCCCTAAGCAATTGTTTACTCTGCTTATGCCCAGCACGGGCTCTGGCCTCCGTTGTTTTCACCTCTACAACGCTTCAGCCGAGAGGGCCCCCAGCGAAGGGGAATTCCCAGAGAGGTGCGGGAGGGATCAGATGAATAATTGACAAGCCAAGGGGAGGAGCCTAATGAGCCAGGAGGCCGGGCGAGGGCCTCCCCCGCTCCCTGCTGCCTGGAGGAGGGGCTCATGAATAATGCACCAATCTGGTTACCTTAATAATACATGGGGGGGGGGGCTTAGGGCGCATTGCTGCAGCGAGCGGGCTGGGCGGAGAAGAGATCCAGGCTCCTTGGTGTCCCTCCTGGCAGCTCCTGCCCGCCCGGGTGCCTGGTGCCGCAGTGCCAGAGCCTGTGTCCCCCCGCGTGAAAGCCCCCGCTGTGCGCACACACTAGCCAGGGCCCCGCCGAGGCTGCAGGATGTCTCTGCCGCTGTCGGATTATGAGAAAAGGAAGCAGATTAGCGTGCGGGGCCTCGCCGGGGTGGAGAATGTCGCCGACCTCAAGAAGAACTTCAACCGGCACCTGCACTTCACGCTGGTGAAGGATCGGAACGTGGCCACCCCCCGGGACTACTACTTCGCGCTGGCGCACACGGTGCGCGACCACCTGGTGGGCAGGTGGATCCGCACCCAGCAGCACTACTACGAGAAGGACCCCAAGGTGAGTGCCCGGGGAAGCGTTGGAGAAGGGCGCCCGGCCCCTGAGAAGGGGTGTGGTGGAGTGGAGCGATGCCCATGGGCGCAGTGGAGAGGGGGTGCCGGGGGTGTGTGTGCAGGGCTAGGGGAGAGTGCACGGGGGTACTCTGCAGAGGAGGTACGGGCTGGCTGTGTGTTGGGGAGGTGGGAGTACTCAGGGGCAGGGAGGGATAACACCCAACAGCCGAGCCAGGGGAAGGGCAACGGGGCACTGGGGAGGGGCTGCCAGGGGGCCCCGACCGGGAGAAAGATGTGGGCACAGCAGCAGCGCTACGTGAGAGATTCCAAGGGGCAGGGAACGCGAGGGGCAAAGGGTTAGGCGGGATGAGTCAGAAGCAGGGGGGCACCCCGGGCAGGGTCTGCAGCCAGCGGGACCACCAGGAAAAGGGCAGTGAGGCTGGAGAGGGGACAAAGTTCAAGGATGTTGGGGCAGGGCATGTTTGGAGCAGCGGGGGAGCAGACAGCGGAGGGGTACCCGGGCAGGTCAGAGCTGCTGCTGGGAATAGTGGGGCCAGGGGTGTCTGGATGTTGGACAGGTCCCTTGTTTTAGGGCGATGGGGATGTGGGCAGTGGATGGCTCACAAATCCAACCCCCCCTCCCATATATGTGCCACGCTCTAGCCTTCTCCTGACACCTGGGAGCCAGACTCAAGTGCTGGGATCCCCCCCTTGTGCTAGGCCAGCTTGGCGCGTGCTCCACAGAGGGTATAAATACCAGCTGGACTGTTGCCACCAGCTGCCCCAGACCCTTCAGCTCAGGGAGTAAAGGCCTGGGCTATTGGCGCTGAAGGGCTTGGGATCAGACCCACAGGCTCATCCAGACCAGTACTCTTCTTCCCTGGCTCCCGTCAGGCCCATGCAGCCCAGTGCCTGGTGGTTCACAGGACAGCACCCCTGGCTAGTTGTGGGGGTCAGTGGGAACTGAGCAGAGCCAGTAGGCTTCCTTCCTTGGGACAGGGATGGGACCTGCCCCTCTCACCTGAGCGTTCCCAGTCCAAGACTGGAGTCCCATCCACTGGGCCAGCCTACCACAGGGACAGTGTGCTCAGGGCCCGCTCTGCAGTGGGCGAGGAGGGCTGGGGGAGGGTGCACCATTGTCACCATCTGAGCCTGGTTTCCGCACCCCCTCGCCCCCGAAGTTGGCAGAGGGAGGGTGTAACTCATGGGGCGGTTCTTCCAGAGACCCAGATGCGACCCCAGACCCACTTGTCCTCCCACAGCCACCTCTGCTCCTGCCCTTCCCCCACTCCCTCTGCTGCCCCTGTCCTTCCCCTCTCCCCCCACATCACCCATAAGGCCTTCACTCGTTGCCCCCCCCGGTTTTCTGTCCCCCATTTATCTTCACTGCTCTTCCACAGTGTCTTCCTGTCCCATCACCCCTCGTTCTTTCCCTCTCCAGGCCCCATGCCTCTCTGCGAGTGTCTTGGCCATGATTCACCCCTCCCAGCCGCCCTCCCCCAATCCCTGGCTAGCCCCCAAGTCCTGGGTGTGTGTGAGCCAAGGAGTCAGCACAAACTGCCTCTCAGAGACCTGCACTGGGGGCTGAACACCTGGGCTGGGGAATCACAGTGGGGCAGTATGAGGGGATTGCAGGCCATTAATCCCCTTCCTGTTTGGGGAAGGGGCAACACAGAGGTAGCAGTGGCTGGACATTTGAGCCAGTATGGGTAGATATGAAGAGTTAGTGGTGCCGCCTGGCATGCTGGGAGATAGGGGGACCTGCAAGGGGGGAGCTAGGGTTGGGGGAGAGGTTTGGGGGGAACACATTTGAAGGATGAAGGAAGCAGGCGATGGGAAACAGGACCTTTCCCCTGTAGAGGGTGCTGGCTGTGATCCAGCACCAGGGCAGGGGGACTGGCTGGCTCAGGGGGGCAGGAATGGGACATGGGACCTTTCCCCTCTAGGGCACGCTGGCTGTGATCCAGCACGAGGGCAGGGGGACTGGCTGGCTCAGGGGGGCCAGTAGTGGTACATGGGGTGTCTCACCAGAAGTGATAGGTAGTAGGGGAGGAATCCCAGCTCTCAAGACCCCTGGTTCTGATCCTATCTCAGCATCCTGGGAGGGGACAGAGTCTGGATAAATTTAGCCCAGCCTGACATTTGCTGTTGACTTTTGCCATTTAATCTGGGAAAGAGCCTGTGTCAGCCCATGGGGTGGGGGACTGGTGCAGGGGGCCTGGAACACTGGATAGGGGGAGCAGCTGCATACCCAAGATGGGTGCTCGCCCACCCTCCCCCAAAGGTTAGCTGGGCAATGAATGCCTTTGAATGGCCTGTTGTATTCAGCAGCAGGGGCTGGATCTATGGGCCCCAGCGTCCAGCCACATGCGCACACACCCTACCTGTCCCCCTCTGCCCCCATAGAGTGTCCTGCCCAAGTAGGGTGGCAAATGAGATATGGAGTATTTCTCCCGTAGGGGATGCTGACTCCAATCCAGCCTTGGGGTGAGGGGACCAGAGTTCTTAGTGGGCCAGGGAACGGGGCATGGAACCTGTTTCCTGGGGGTGGGGCTGACAGACTCCCCAACCCTCCCCCTCCCCATCTCTGCCCCGTCTCTCTGCAGCGCATCTATTACCTGTCGCTGGAGTTCTACATGGGCCGCACCCTGCAGAACACCATGGTGAACCTGGGGCTGCAGAATGCCTGCGACGAGGCCACTTACCAGGTACCCCAGCACCAGCTGGCCGGTGGCAGGTGGGGGAGGTAGGGGGATCAGGGAGGAGAGGGGGTGGAGCAGGGAGAGGCAGTTACAGGGGGGGATGGGTTGGACGAGAAGGGGCCAGCTACTCTTCCCTAACTCCCCCTTTTTCCTTCCCCCGCAGCTGGGCCTGGACATGGAGGAGCTGCAGGAGATCGAGGAGGACGCTGGGCTGGGGAACGGGGGCTTGGGGCGCCTGGCAGGTGAGGGAAGCCAGCTTGGCAGCCACAGAACCTGACAGCCCTGTTTGCCCAGGGCCAGGAGAGCTCCACCAACACACACACCCAGCCCCCCAAAACACCCAGCTCCCCAATACTCCCCCCAACACACACTCAGCCTCCTGACACTCCCCACCCCAGACAAAACAACCTCTGACATTGCCCCCACAGACACACACCCAGCATCCCAATGGTACCCCCAGACAAAACTTCCGACACACATCCCCCGACCCTTCCCCACAGACACACACCCAGCCCCCAACACTGCTCCCCAAACACACACATGGTCCCTGACACTGCCCCCTGAGACAGAACAACCTCCGACACTGCCCCTTTACAGACACACACCCAGCCCCCCAACACTGCCCCCCTGACACACACCCAGCACCCTGGCTCCCCAAGACAACACCCAACACTGCCTACCCGGACACACACCCAGCCTCGCTGACACTGTCCCCTGACACTGCCCCCCCAAGACCCAGGGCTCTGCCCAGCAGTCGAGGAAGAAAGGAATCCAAGGGCCCCATTCAGCATCTGCACCCACGTGAGCACCTGCCCCAGGCACCGTGCAGGACAACCCACCCCCATTACTGTGACCCCACTACCTGACTCCTCCCTCACTCGCATCACAGTCATTCCATGCCTGCCCCCTCTTCCATTTCCCACCCCATCACTGTGACCCCCCTGCCTGTCCCCCTTCCCTCTTCCACATCTCCTCTACCTGCCCCCCCATCCCTATCCATTTTCCTGCCCCCCTGGCCTGGCTGTTACTGTGTTACCCCTTGATCTGGCTGTAATGCCCAACCCCTGCCCCCCTTTTCCCCCTCAGCCTGTTTCCTGGACTCCATGGCCACCCTGGGACTGGCTGCCTACGGCTACGGCATCCGCTATGAGTTTGGCATCTTCAACCAGAAGATCTCTGGGGGCTGGCAGGTGGGTCGCACCCCCCACAGTGCAGGGGGGGCTGGGATGTGGGCTCCTTTCCCCCAGGGGAGCAGACAGGGCACTGTGGGGATGGGATGTGTGTTGGGGGACTGGATGTGTGTCTGGGGGGGGGCAGTGTCGAGTAGGAAAGGCCCACGATTTGCCACCAGTTTGGGGCAGGAGAGGCCTGGCAGAGAGAGGTTGCCCAGGGGCCAGTGTGGGGTGCTCTGGATGGAGAGGCAGCAGGTGCTGCTGGGCACAGGTGATCGCAGCAGGAGATGGGGTGTTGGGTAGGTGGGACACCCTAGGGGTGTGTGTGTGTGTGAAGGGATCCCGGGGGGAGGGGGGCAGGGAGCAGGATGGCACTAACCCCTCCTTCTCCTGCCCTCCCTCGGCAGGTGGAGGAGGCTGATGATTGGCTGCGCTATGGCAACCCCTGGGAGAAGGCCCGGCCCGAGTACATGATCCCAGTGCACTTCTATGGGCGCGTGGACCATGGGCCCGACGGCACCAAGTGGGTTGACACGCAGGTGAGTCCAGGAGGCCTGAGTGAGTGGTGAGTGTGCAGTTACACTCACAGCCTCTTGTGCATCTACGTGAGGGCCTGGCAGCCATGCATGTACCCCTGCATAAGCGGGTGGTGACTGTGTGCCCTTGGGTGTGCGGGAGTGTACATTCGCATGCAGGGCTGTTGGTGCACAAGCCGTATGCATGGGGAGAGGTGCATTCGCAGGCCTTTTGCACATGATAGTGCGAGTGTGTAGGTATGCCTGAGTGCATGCGTTTGCAAGTGCACAAGTGGGCATTTCCATGCAAGTGTGAGGTCCCTGTGCACTAGTGGCTGGTGCGTGCTCACATGTACCTTTTGCACAAGTGCCTCCATGCATGTGTGATTGCCCAGAAGCACAAGTCCATTGCTTGAGTCTGTCAGCACGCTCAGCAGCCTGGGAGTATGTGTGCAGGGAGCCAGGATGCCTGGGTCCTCTCCCTGATTCGCTGGGGATTCAGTTACCCTGTTTGTTCTTTAGTTTCCCCACCAGTAAAAAGGGAGAGGGGAGAGTATTATGAGATGCGAGGTCAAAAGGCCTTCTGGGAAAGGTTGGGATTGGGCTGTCTGCTCTTCATGCTCACCGGGGTGCCGTGGCTTGTACTAACCCTGCTGTCTTTTGGCAGGTGATCCTGGCTCTTCCCTATGATACACCCGTACCTGGATACCGCAACAACACTGTCAACACCATGCGCCTGTGGTCTGCCCGGGCCCCCAACGAGTTCAACCTCAAGGACTGTGAGTGAAGGGGGGTTCCTCAGGCCGGGCAAGGGTCTGTCTCTCTGCTGGATTCATCGCAGCAGCCAAGGGCCAGGTGTCAGACCCCCTCTGCTGAGCAGGGCTGGGAGACAGCTACTGATAACCGGGGATGGGGGCTCAGTAGGGGGCAGCCTCCCCTCCCCTGCTGACCCCAATGCCCCACCATGAAGGATTCCTGTATAAACAGCCCCTCCCAGGCCCCACCCTGGAGCAGGCTCCAGAGCTGCTGTATAAAGATCCCTGTACAAAAAGCCCCTGTGCCCCACCCCAGAGGTGGCTGCACCTCAGCACCTGGCAAGGGATCCCTGTGTGAACTAAGGCCCCATTCTCTCTTTTCCCCCTCAGTTAACGTTGGTGGTTACATCCAAGCCGTGCTGGACAGGAACTTGGCTGAGAACATTTCTCGAGTGCTGTACCCCAATGACAATGTGAGTAGCCCCCCACCCACTCCAGTGCTCTGTGTCCACTGCAGGGTTTCCTGAGGGGAGCCTGTTAGACCTGGGGTGTGGATTATACATTTTGTGTGTGGTGGTGGTGGGGTGTTCTGCTTCCACACCCAGCCCCTGGTTCCAGCAGCAGGGATAGGGCCCAGGTGGGTCTAAATCTCACTAGCCAGGAGGGTTCACCTTTGGGTAAAACTGGGATTTCCCTCTGTCCGCAGATCCTTGCCCCCATGATGTGTCCCAAATGTTACTCCCTTCAAGGTATCTGCAGCCATGTGGGAGTGAGACACCTCCTGTCTACTGCTTGGGAAGGCTGGGGGTCGGGACTCCTCAGTTTCATCCCCTGCTCTGGGAGAGGAGGGGATGCAGTGGTTAGAGCAGGGAGCCAGAACTCCTGGGTTAGATTCCCAGGTCTGCCACTACTTTCCCTATGCTGTGAGCAGGGGCTGCAGAGAGCCCATGCTACATCTGAAGCCACTGGTTCATTCTGCAGTTGGGATTGTACAGGCCTGGAGTTGGCTGGTGAATGCCCCATCCTCACCTGCCCCTCCTCCCTGCAGTTTTTTGAGGGTAAGGAGCTGCGTCTGAAGCAGGAGTACTTCACGGTGGCAGCCACCCTGCAGGACATCATCCGCCGCTTCAAATCCTCCAAGTTTGGCAGTCGGGACCCCGTCCGCACCTCCTTTGATGCCTTCCCTGACAAGGTACTGGCCTCTCCCAGCAGGGGGTGCTGTAGGGAGCAAGGCAGGAGCACTGGCTGTGCAGGGAGCTCCCAACTACTCCAGCCCTGGCCTCTCCCAGCAGGGGGCGCTGTGGGGAGGTGGGCAGGAGCTGGCTGTGGGGGGAGCTCCCAGCTACTCCAGCCCTGGTCTCTCACAGATAAGCTCATGCATCCTCTGTCATTGGTGGTCTGAGTTCTGCCCCTCTCCTGTAGGTCGCTATCCAGCTGAATGACACTCACCCCTCCCTGGCCATCCCTGAGCTCATGAGGGTGCTGGTTGATATAGAGAAACTGGACTGGGACAAGGTAAGGGGTGTGTGTACGTGTGATGTCGGGGGCTCTGTGTTGTGGGGAGTGAGTGTCATCATTTTTCTGTTGAATAGCCCCCATGTCCCACCCAGAGGTTACTGCATCTCAGGCTGTGCTGGGGATCCTCACGTGCTGTGTCTGTCCCAGGCCTGGGACATCACGGTGCGGACCTGCGCCTACACCAACCACACGGTGCTGCCTGAGGCTCTGGAGCGCTGGCCCGTCCATCTCCTGGAAACCCTCCTGCCCCGGCATCTGGAGATCATCTATGAAATTAACCAGAAATTCCTTGACGTAAGCTCCACCCCCAGGAAGGGCTGGGGTTAATCCAGTGGAGAAGTCCCTTTCCCTCCATATGTTGCAGGAACTGGAATGTGTTAGTCTAGGGCTCCTGGGTTCTGTCCCCAGCTCTGGGAGTGGAATGGGGTCTAGCGGTTTAGAGCTGTGAGGTGCTGTCAGGACTCTAGGGTCTCTGCCCTGGCTCTGCAGCTGATTCACACGTGCTGTTGCTGGGGTGAGGGTGGGGAACTGAATTTGGGATGGATGGCTTGGAAGGGAACCACGGGCATTTGGGATTGCCTCCCACTGGGGGGCAGGGTGGGTGCTGGGGGGATGAGTGTCCTGGGGCTAGGACAGTGGGGACTCCCCCTTTTTCCTCCTGGGGGGGCTCAGTTGCAGAGCTGCCCTCTGAGGGTGCCTGCTCCATCCGGACTCTGCCATTCCCTTCCCCACCCCCCCAGAAAGTCAATGCTATGTTCCCCGGGGACTTGGACCGGCTGCGGCGCATGTCCTTGGTGGAGGAGGGCAGCATCAAGAGGATCAATATGGCGCACCTGTGCATCGTGGGCTCCCATGCCATCAACGGGGTCGCCCGCATCCACTCCGACATCATCAAGAAATCTGTGTACGTGCCCCTCCCCCTGCCATGCTCTGCCCCCTCACTGTCCGTCACTCCCCCGTTACTCCCATTCCTTCTCTTCCTGTTCATTCCTTTCCTCTTTCGTCCGCTCGGCTCGTTTCCATCTTGCGTTTTTTCTCATTTCCCTCTTTCCCCCCTTCTCTCGTTCCTTTGATTTTTTTTCCCCTCCTTTCCCTTTATCATTCATTCTTTTAATTCCTTATCTTTATCTTCTCTTGGTCCTTCCCATTTCATTGTCTCTTACCCTTGTTTTCGTTCATTCGCTTCTTTCTGTTTTGTTCCTGTTTTCCTGTCAATTTCATTCCTTTTGTCCTTTTTCCGTTTCTTCCCTTATTTTTTTCTCCACTTTTGCCCCTCTGTATTTTCCTGTTTCATTCATTATTTCCCCTTTTTCTGTTTGTTTCTCAGACCTTTATTTTTTCCTAATTCATTTCCCTTTTTGTTCGTTTAGTCTTTTCTTTCCTCTTTTGTTCTCTTCCCTTCATTTCCCCTGATTCATTCACTCTTCTCTTCATCCTTTCTTTCCCTTTTCTCTCTCACCGATTCTTGTATTTGTTCTCTCACACATTCTGCCTTTCTCTTCCCACTCCTTTGCCCTCTAGTTTGTTTTTAGTCCTGCTTTGATTCTTTCCCTCCTTGTCCTCTCATTCATTTATTTCCTGTTTCGTTCCCCTTCTCCCCCCCCGCCCCCAGCTTCAAGGATTTCTATGAGCTTGAGCCGCACAAATTCCAGAACAAAACCAATGGGATCACACCTCGGCGCTGGCTGGTTCTGTGCAACCCAGGGCTGGCTGAGGTCATTGCCGAGGTAAGTGCAGTGAGGGGAGAGCCTGCGGAGTCCCTGGGGGAAGGATCCTGGGTGGTGATATGCAGGGGAGTTGGGCTGGAGGATGCAAAAGGCAGACAGATACGTGCGGGATCTTTGGGGAGCACTATTCAGGGATTGTGGGGTTGACAGACAGGGAGGGGAGAGTTGGGGGGCAGGCTGCCATGTGAAGATGTGGGCTCTGTGTGGTATGGGGATGCTAGATACAGACAGGTGTTGGGGGGCAGGCTGCCATTCAGGGATGGGGGCTCTGTGGGGTGGGGCATGCTAGATATAGACAGGAGTTGGGAGGCAGTTTGCCATGCAGGGATGGGGACTTAATGAGGTGGGGGATGCTAGATACAGACAGGAGTTGGGGGGCAGGCTGCCATGCAGGGATGGGGGGGCATTCATAGGTTGGACCCCTCTCCTCTGCCTTGCCCCTGGAAGAACAGAGCGAGGGGGTGTCTGCTTACTCTCCTGTGCCAGGCCTGGCTCTGACCCTCTTCTTTCCCCAGCGTATTGGGGACGAATACATCTCTAACCTTGACCATCTGAAAAAGCTTTTGGCCTACGTGGATGATGAAGGATTTATCCGGGACGTTGCCAAAATTAAACAGGTACCGGGGTAGGGAAATGGGATCCAGGGCCTCTCCCCTCTAGGGAGCTGTGATCTGGCCCCAGGGTGGGGAAATGGAACCCGACACACCTCCCCAATAGGGGGTGCTGGCTGTGATCTGGCCCCAGGGCAGGGGATGGGATGCAAGGCCTAGGTTCCCATCTCTGCTCTCCCACGCCAGGAGAACAAGCTGAAGTTTGCTGCCTATCTGGAGAAGGAGTACAAGGTGAAGATCAACCCGAACTCCCTCTTTGACGTGCAGGTGAAAAGGATCCATGAGTACAAGAGGCAGCTGCTCAACTGCCTCCATGTCATCACCCTCTACAACCGTGAGTGCTGACCCCCAGCCACATGGCACAGTGAGAGGGAGAACCCAGGTGTCCTGACTGCCAGTCCCCCCTGCTTTAACTACTAGTATCCGCTCACCTCTTCAGTGGTGCTGTCAGTGACCGGGACATGGGCAGCCATGCCTAGAGTTGGAACAGGAGTCAGGCCCAGGGGCTGCAGCAGGAGTCGGTAGCCTGGAATCGGAGCCGAGGTCAGGACTGAGTATTCTGGAATGGGGCAAGGCGGGGGCAGGGCCTGGGCAAGGCAGGGGTTATCACTGCCAGTGGGAAAGGCTTTGAGCAGCTGCTGCACTGCTGCTGGCTGTCAGAGCCGGTCTGCTGACTCTTTCCAGCTATGAGGCCAACCTCCAGGCCAGCTGTGCTCACTGGGTGGCCAGGGATTGGCCAGCTGCCAGCTCTGCTCCCTGGCACACTGGCCCTGACCCTATGTCTCTCCCTGTCCCCCTGCAGGGATCAAGAAGGAGCCCAACCAGCATTTTGTGCCGCGCACTGTCATGATCGGCGGCAAGGTGAGACCTGGGGGCCAAGGTCCACCCCTCTCGGTCCTGCTGTCCCTTGGTGGGAGGCGAGGGTGGGGGTTAAGCGGCAGTCTCACCCTCTGTCCCCCCACAGGCTGCCCCTGGCTACCACATGGCCAAGATGATCATTAAGCTGGTCACGGCAATTGGGGACGTCATCAACAATGACCCCGTCATCGGCGACCGCCTCAAGATGATCTTCTTGGAAAACTACCGTGTCTCCCTGGCTGAGAAGGGTAGGGAGGCTGTGACCTCTGACCCTGCTGTCCGCCCCACAAACCTGCCACCACTGCCCCAGATCAGGCTAAGGGCCATCTACCCCACATGGCAATTTCTGCCACCCCTGGTGGGAAAATAGTAGGGTCAGAAGGTCCCTAAAAGTTGGGGGAGGGCCATTGGCACCCGAAGGGTGGCTCTGCCCCCCATGCTGCCTCTTCTCCTTGAGGCCCCTCCCCCGTACTGTCGCTTCCCCTGAGACCCTGCCCCTGCACTGCCTCTTACCCCCCACAAGATCACACCCCCTGCTCAGTCGTCTCTACCCCTCACCCCCCGTTGCTCGCCCTAACGGCTGGTAAAAAGTGGGGGGGCCTGGCTCCCCCTTCCCCCCACAGTTCTGGTACTCCTGTTTCCTACCCTAGATCAGGCCAATGGGGCTGTCTGCTCCTTGCAGATTCCTCTGACCTCCATCCCTTCCACTCCGGTTCAGGGCTGGGTCTAGCCCACATGGCAGCTTCTGACCCACATTACTTACCCCCAAATCCCCTGCAATTGCCCTGGATCAGGCAAATGGGCCCTTTCACCCCACATGGTGACCTGTGACCTCCCACCCCAGCCCACTGATCCCGTCTCTCCCGCAGTGATCCCAGCGGCCGACCTGTCCGAGCAGATCTCCACGGCCGGCACAGAGGCCTCGGGCACCGGCAACATGAAGTTCATGCTGAACGGGGCACTGACCATTGGCACCATGGACGGTGCCAACGTGGAGATGGCAGAGGAGGCGGGCGAGGAGAACTTATTCATCTTCGGCATGCGGGTGGAAGACGTGGAAGAGATGGACAGGAAAGGGTGCGGGCCAGACCCCTGCCCCTCCCTCATGCAGAGAACCCCTCTGCCAGGCCTCCCTCCCATGCCTCCTTCCCTGCCGCTGGATTCCCGCTCCACCTTGTCTACCCCCGCCCGACCTAGCTGCCAGAATCCCAGAATCTTGTCCTCCATTGCCTGCATCTCCTATGCATGGTGCCCTCTAACCCAGTGCCAGATTCACACCCATCACCTGCTGCCAGGACCCTCCCGACACTGCCTTCCTTGCCTCCTGCTAGGATCCCTTCCCAGTTTCCCTCCCACCTGGGTTCTTCACACTGTTTGGCTGCCCTCCTGTTGGGATCCTGCCCCCATTCCCTCAGCATGCCTTCCTCATGCCGCTGGGGTCCCTCTTGGGGGCTGGTGGGGCAGGGGGCTTGGGGAGTCCTCTGGGTGCTTCTGGTTTGGGGGGAACCCCTGAGGCCATGCTGGGCTGGGATGGAGCCATGATCCTGTGGTAACTTGCCCCCCTTCACCTCCCCTCCAGCTACTGTGCCAAGGACTATTACGACCGTATCCCGGAGCTCAGACAGGTGATTGACCAGCTAAGCAGCGGCTTCTTCTCCCCCAAACAGCCCCAGCTCTTCAAGGACATTGTCAACATGCTGATGAACAATGACAGGTGGGAGGAGGCACTGGGGAGAGGGAATAAGGGACAGAGGCAACCATGCCTGGTGTGGGTTGGAGGACGGGGGCTCTATCCAGTGCTTAATTTGTAAGGACAGAGGTGCTGGGACTCAAGAAATTTTTTCACTTTCATAACTGACCTGCCTAGCCCAGCCCAAAGGTGCCGGGGCTAGGAACTGCCCAGCCCAGAGGTGCTGGGGCTCATCCCTGGCAAGCCCTGGCACAAATTAAGCACTGGCTCTATCCTCAGCTCTGGGAGGGGAGGGGCGTCTAGTGGATTATGGGAAGGGGAGTTGGGAGCCAGGACTCCTGGGTTCTATTCCCACGAATGCACCCATAGTGAGGGGCAGCTGAGGCAGTGGGGGAAGGGTTTCCCCAGAGCTTTGGGTGTCTGCTGCTGGCTATGTTCTTGGAGAGGCTCCGGGTGTCGATCCTGTCTGTGGGCAGCAGGTGGCAGCATGCACAAAGACCCCCAGCCTGATACCCTCTTGCTTCCCCTCCCTCTCCAGGTTCAAAGTGTTTGCGGATTACGAAGCCTACATCAAATGCCAGGAGAATGTCAGCGCCCTCTACAAGGTGAGTGTGCACCCTAGTGGCCTTCCTGGGGTACTGCACCCAGCATTGGGAGGGGAGTGGGGTCTAGTGGGTTAGAGCAGGGGGCCTGGGAGCCAGGACTCCTGGGTTCCATCCCCAGCATTGGGAGGGGAGTGGGGTCTAGTGGGTAAGAGTGACTGGGACAGGCTGTCAGGCAGGACTCCTGGGTTCTATTCCTGGGCGTCCTAGTTCAGTTCCAGGCCCCTCAATCCCAGAGAAACACTGACCAGCTCAGATGAGAGCTGCAGCCCTGCAGGGGGCTGGAAAGGGGGCAGGATGAAACTTCATAGGGAGAAATGGAAAGATCAAAACCCATCAAGCTCAGCCCTGCGGCGTCCTGACGGCCAGAGGATGAGAACCAGGCACAATGCTAGAGGTATGTAAAGGGGAGCTCAGGGTGGGGCTGCGATGTGTACGTGTCTGTCTGTCTGTCCGTCCTTCTTCTCACCTTTATTTCAAGGTGTTCAAATTTTATGAAAGTCAGTGGTAGTCACTTCGATTCACCCATCCATCCCTGTACATGTTTTTTTACCTATCCATCCATCCCTGCGCTCAACTCTCCTCTATCTATCTGTACATCCATCCCCACACTCACCCCTCATCTGCAGACACTCATCTATCCATACCCACTCCTCTATCTAGCCATCCTCCCCACCTCCATTCATGCTGTCCCTCTATCCATCCCCCCACACACGGCCAGCCTGCCCATTGACAACTCACCCAGCCATCCCATCTGGTTTCCCCAGCCCCATTCCCCAGCAGTCCATGTGTGATTGCTACTGACCTGCATCTCTCTCCCCAGAACACCAAGGAATGGACCAAGAAGGTCATTAAAAACATCGCCAACTCGGGCAAGTTCTCCAGCGACCGCACCATTGCGCAGTACGCCCGTGAGATCTGGGGCGTCGAGCCCACCCACCACAAAATCCCTGCGCCTGATGATCCCCGTGAATAGCCCCCCCGAGGCCTGCCTGACTCTGCCCCCCATCACCAACCAGGCGCCACCGGGTGCCAGCAAACAACAGACACTGCACTGGCTTCCCCTAGATGCTCAGCATGTCCCGCATTGTGTGTGGGGACCTTCCCGTCCTCTCTGTGTGAGGGCTCTCCCCTGCACCCCGTCCAGGGAGAACTGGCCACTACTTCCTGCCTCTGCCTAGCTGAGGATAAGCAGAGGTACATTTGGATTCCTGTCCCTTCTCTCCCCCTGACCCAATTCCATGGGGTTGGGGGATGAAGAAGCCCAGAGAAAAGGGATGTGGGGGGTTAACTTTCCCCCTCCCTCCCCCCCATAACATGCTATTTATTTAAAGGTGAGAAATTCCCCCTATTCTACCCCCAAGTGGGTTGGGTGGGGAGTTATAACACCTAGCTATGTTTTGGGGCACACTCATTCTGTAGGTTAAAATTCCATGGTCCCCCATCTACTAACGAGGCAGAAGGTGTGTCAGTTCCCTAGGGGGAGGGAGGGGAGGTGTGGGAGTTGTCCTTCACAGGCCCCCAGCACTGTGACCCTCTACCTAGCGCACCATTTTTGCATCCCGCTCCACCCTACCCCTTAGCGTGTGATTATCCAAGGTGGGGTGCCCTGCCTCTGCTAACCTGATGTGGTTTTAAATTTGGGGGGATCAGTCCCTACCCACTGCTGACTTTTAAAATAAACAGAATCACTCCCTCCCCCACCCCTGTCCTGGCTTACATCTCTGTCCATACATCTGTCCTCCTGCCATGCATTTCCCCGCTAGGCAGCCTCAGTGCCTGGTGCTAACCCCCACATAGCCTATTGCTACCACTTGGAGTGTTGTGTGTTGTTTTTTTCTTCCTGGTTTGTGGGAAGCTGGTGGGTGTGAGTGCCAGGACTCCTTGGTTCCATCCCTATTGCTGTACCTCAAAGAATACTGTTTTACCTGGGCCATGAGACTCCTATCCCACAGCCAATCGAACCCGGAATACATCCTGCCACGTGCTTGCTGGCTGTTTAGGGAGCATTTATGTTATCTTTAGGGGTCCTTTCTAACTTATGGCAGGGAACCTGTGCAAATACCCCATGACTTTCAACTCTTAATGTGAGGCAGGTGCAATGGAACAGGCTGGGGACTTGTTGCTAATTTTAATGATGGCCCCATACGTGTGTGTCCTAGGAGCTGTGGGGTATGCTGCTGTACCCCCCACTTTCCCCAGCTGTGTTGGTTCTGGGGCTGTGAGCCAGCAGTAAAGGTGACACTTAACACGCTCTGGCTGTGTTGCTTTTTTTCTCCCTCGTTCTCCCCTCCCCAATCTCACCCAGAAACTGGGGTCTTGCCCCCAACCCTGCACCTGTTCATGCGTGGTGCCTCCTGAGTTCTGTCTGGCTCTGGGAGGGCAGTGGGGGTTAGGGGGTTGGAGCAGGGGGCCTGGCAGCCAGGACTCCTGAGTTCTATACAGCTCTGGGAGGACATTGGGGGTTAGAGCCCAGGGGGTGGGGTGGGGGTGGGGGTGGGTTGTATCTCTAGCACTGTCTCTAGCCTTCTCTTGACCTTGGGCAGGTGCCTGCCCCACCTGTCAGAGCTGCTATTCACAAGAGTGAGTGAGGGGGGCCTAGAGAGGAGATGGGAGAGTGCGTTAACCCCCTCCCGCACCCACGAGGCCACAGGAGCTGCTCATTACCACCCAGGGACGAGGAATTGGTGCTAAAAATAGCTCCCCCAACACAAACACCGGAGCAGGGGGGAGGAGATTCCTAATGGCAGGAGGGAGTGGGGTTCTAGGGGGTTAGAGCAGGGGACTAGGTGCTAGGACTTCTGGGTTTTATCTCCAGTTTTCAGGGGGGCTTGGTGCCAGGACTCCTGGGTTCCTTGGTTTATGGTATTCTTGTAAATCATGAATGTAAAGGATTGTTCTTTTTTTATCACAGCTCCAGTAGCATCCTCCCAGAACTACCCCTCCCCACTAGGGGTGAGCAAGCTGGCAGGCACTGACACCCCCCTCCCTTCAGGCAGCAGGCGCTGCACTTACCATAATTGGTTCCAAGGCTGCTGGGAGCCGCAGTGATTAATTGGCATCTCAGCAGGGCAGTGAGCCCACAGAGATACACACAACCAGCCAGCGGCCCTCCCTCCCACCCACCCAGCAAGTGTGTGTATGTGTGCGCACATACATATGTACAGAGCCAGCGTGTGCACATGCACATCCACCCAGCCAGCATGTGCACGGGCACACACACACAGCCAGTGTGCGGACACACACAGAACTCCTGAACACTCTTGTACTCATGCTCTGCCAGCTCATGCTCAGTTGGCTCCTGTGCATGTGCACACTCACACCCACTGAGCTGGTGCACACAGAAAAACATGCTTGTACACATGTTCTGTGAGATTAAGCAGCAATTCCTGATGTGCACAGAAGGGGGTGCCAGAGAGCAACAGAATAACTAACAGCGACCCCACATGACCTCTCCCTGCAAGGCTGGGACCCAAAGGGGCTTGGCCCCATTTACAAAGGGGAACTCAGACATCGGCTTGCCCAAGATCTCACAGTTGCCTGAGAATAGAACCCAGGGGTCCTGGCTCCCAGCCCCTGCCTTAACCACTAGACCCCACTCCCTTGCCAAAGCTGGGGATAGAACCCATTGTACATAATCCATCCATCCCCCCAGCCAGTCAGCGGTGGCCCCCAGTCCGGTCTTCTGTACTGGAAAAAGGCCTGGGGCTTGACAAATGCCTCCACTGCACAGATGGGGCTACAACCCCTTAGCAAGCATGGTGGCGCTGCCCCCCACTTCCATCTGCCGGGGGTGGGGCTAAGGATCTTAGGACAGTCCTGCACACCCACCAATGCACTGAGGTTGCACCTGCTCTTCTAGGTTACTGGGTAAGCAAGTTTTGACTCTTGGGGAGACATGCACCCAATCCAGAGGGGGGATGGGAAAGGGGTTGGGGTGCAGTGGTGGGGCAGGCAGGAGGGAGGAGAGGGTGTTCCCCACCCTGCTCTAGAGTTCAGGACTGTTTGCCAACTAGAGAAATGCGCATGGCATTTCTCTTCAACCACAGACCACTTCCCCCCCACCCAGCCTGCTCCACCCTGTCCGGCATGGTGCCTCAGCAAAGGGGTAGAGACTGTTCTCCAGATCACAGCTGGGCTGCTGGGTGCTAAAAAGGGGTTCAGAGGCTGACAATCTGGGCCTGAAAGGGGGAATGGTGGATGATGATGCAGCTGGCTGGGCCTGAGGGGGAGAGGGTGACACTGAGACTCCTTGGGCTGGGGGTGGGGTTGGAGGCTGAGACCAACTCTCCCCATCCCCCCCTGCTCAGCCCAGCACCCACATCCACTTCCTGGGTCCCCATTCCCCCCTCCTTTGGGGCTGGTTGCCATGACAAGGGGCTATTGTTGGAGCTGTTTGCAGCCTCGGGCTCCCCCCACCCCATGAAAGGGCATCAGGGTCTGGAGTAACCCACTGGCCCCTGCCCCCTCCTGGGACTGCCCTGTACATGACTGAGCAACATAGGGCCCAGGAACCCCCCCCCCGGCTGTGTGTTGCCCTCAGTGTGGGTTGAGGGGAGAGTTCCAGTCACCCCACCTCCTTTGCTCTATTACCCCCCAATCGTCCCGCACATTAGCTCATGCATATGAGACTAGGGGGAGAAGCTGGGGGTCCCCAGAGCTGCCCCCTCCCAGAGTAACTAGTGCATATGGAATTGGCGGAGGCTGCTCCCCGCTTCGTTTTGAGCCCCCCCCCAGTGGCGAGGGTGAGGGCAGCGGCACCTGGCACAGGGAAGGGGTTTAAGATTTTGCAGTGGCACCTCGGTCCTCGGCTCTCCTGGGGCGGGACGGGACGGCGGCGGGGGGCGAGCAACCATCGGCGTGAACGAAGGGTTGTGCGCCCCTGCCGCCTGCTGAGACCCTGCCCAGTCTCCTCGATCCGCTGCCCCCCCCCGCACCTGTGCCTGCTGCGTCCCCCGCCCCGCCTGCTGAGACCCCCGCCCAGCCTCCTCGGTCGCTGCGTCCCCCAGGCCTGCTGAGATCCCGCCCAGCCTCCCGTCCGCTGCACCCCCCGCACCTGTGCCTGTTCGTCCCCCCCCGCCCGCTGAGCCCCCCGCCCAGCCTCCTCGGTCTGCTGCCGTTCCCCGCCCCCCCCAGCCCACTGGCCCGGGGCGCCCCCCAGACTGCGGGCAAGGCGGGTCCGGCCGGGGCGCTCCACGCGGCGGGCGGAGCAAGCGGCGTTTGGACCCGCACGACCCTCCCCGAGGCGCCAGCGGGAGGAAGTCGGGGCGGGGGGGTGATAAGGAGACACAAGCCGCATTGTGCAGCCCGGCCGCGTTTGAATATCGCCCAGCGCAGGAGCAGAGCGGAGCCGGGTGAGCCGCGCATGGGGGACCCGGGCCTGCCCCTCTAGGGGGCGCCGGCCCCGGGGCGGGGGGTTGGCTGCTCAGGGGCCGGGGAGCTGGACAGAGCCTGGGCCTGCCCCTCTAGGGGGCGCCGGCCCCGATCGGCCGCAGGGGCCCAGGGAGTGAACGTCACTCCCACCTGTGAGACGAGTTTACTGGGGCTCAGCCTTGTGTCTCTAGCTGGACGCCCCGGTCACACCGATTTCCACCCCCACCCCATGACACCGACCCCTCTTCAGACCATGTCCCTGCCCCTGCCCTATCGCACCGACCCTCCTGCCCCCTCCAGACCACCCTTCCTGCCCACACCCATCGCACCAGCCTTGTCACTCTGCTTCCCCTGCCCCGGCACACCCCGCACCCACTCCCCCCATCATGACACCCCCTCCCCTGCCCCCAGCACATCAGCCGCCTTCCACTGTCACACCAACCCCTGGTGCCCTGGCTGGTGGGGGAAGGGACTGCACTTCCCTCTTCCCTCCCCCCCACAAGGGAGGAACATGGGGGCTCTCCCTGTGCCACCCCCACTTTGGGGATGGCTGAGGGCTGCTGAGCTGGCACTGCCCTGGGCAGGGCCGGCGCTACCATTTAGGAGACCTAGGCAATGGCCTAGGGCGCCAGAATTTTTGGGGGGTGGCATTTTGCCGGGGGGGGGCGGCACGCGGCTCCGGGCGACCTACCGCAGTCATGCCGGCGGACAGTCCGCTGCTGTGGCGGCTCTGGTGCTGTGCGGCAGGTCCACCGGAGCCTTTAGACTAGCGGACCGCCTGCCGGCACGACTGCGGCAACTCCACTGGAGCTGCGGGGGGCGGCGAAACGGCCGGCCGTCTAGGGCGTCAGAAACGCTGGCGCCGCTCCTGGCCCTGGGTTATAATCTCCAATTAATTGGGGGGGCTGAATGGGGTTGGAAGGGTGATGAGTGCACTGGGGGGCATAATGGGTGGCTAATGGGGGGCTCTAAAGGCTGTGATGGGGGCAGGGAGCAGATGCCTCAGAGCCATAGCTTAGTGGTCCTGACTGAAGAGTCGGGCTCATATCACTGGGGTGAGGTGACCTCCCCCCTCCGCCCCCACTGTATTGTAGCTAATAAAAGCTCAGAGGCCTGTCTGAGATACAGGAAGAGGATAGAAAAGGTCCTTGTCCCCCATGCAGCTGGGACCCACAGCCCAGGGGTGTGTATGGGTGCCAACAGGCTATACAATGATGGGCTTTCATTTTGGGTTCAGTATGGTTGTGCCTGTGTGTGCACAGTACACTATGGGCCAGGTGTGTGCACTGCGGTGTAGTGCATGCAGCATGGCCGTGTGTGTGTCTGTGTATACAGTACGCTATGGTCGAGGGGTGTGCAGTGCAGTATAGTGCATGCAGGATGGCTCTGTGTGTGTGTCCTCCGTGTGTGCACAGTACACTATGGGCCAGGTGTGTGGAGTGTGGTATCATGTGCAGGAGAGCTGTGTTTTGGCAAAGCTGTGTGACAGTGCGTGTGTGTGCAGTGTGACTGTGTGTTTATGCTGCATACAGTGTGTACAATGTGTGTGTGGTGACGTGTGTTTATCCCAGAGATGACTGTGAGGCAACTGACATTTGGCAACACTGTATTTTAACTGATATTTTGCAACATGGCTGGTGTCTATGTGAGAGACATGCAGTTAGTAGGAGGTGCTGTGCAAACAAACAGCCAGATGGAAAAGAGGGACCGTCCCCCCAAACGCCTTTCATTCAGTCCTCCCCCCCTTAGCTCACTCGCTCAGTGTTGCTTCTATTCATCTTCTAACTAACCATGAACAAAAAGCTGCCTAAAAATAACACTGCAAGAAACCCCAACCCTCAATTTACAGCGTGGTATGTTGCACACACAAAAGCTTGTCTTAAAAGATTAATAATAATTTTGTCTTACTACAGAGCAATTACACAAAGGGATCCCTTGCCTGATGCTGAGATGCAGACAACTCTGGGGTGGGATATGGGGGCTGTTTATACAGGGAGCCTGGTGCTGAAATGCAGCCACTTCTGGGGAGGTGCTGTTTATGCAGGGATTTACAACACAGATCTAAACCCATTCCCACTGGATCCCAGATATGCATGGCACCTTGTGCACCAGGCCTCTGATCCGCCCCCTCCTACCCAATTGCTAATCCATCAGGAGCTGTTCCCTAGATTCTAGCTCTGCACACAGGGAGCTCGAATTCCCGAGATGTGAGCCCTTGTCTAAATTAATCTTTCAGCCTGAGTCACTGTGGCCGGATTCCTGGGTCCTTCATCTCTCTCCAAACATTCCTTGGTTCTGGATCTGACCCAATCCCCTGTTGTCATGTTTAACCCTCAGATACCTTTACCGAGGGCATAGAGCCTGGGAACTTGCTTTCCACCTAGGATCACCCCCTCTTTACAGCCCCCCAACCAAAGAGCAGACAGTCCCCCACCTCTTCCCACCCTCCAAGCAATGTTACTATGCAAAAGGCCACTTATAAATTCCATCCCAGTCCTTTAACAGCCATGGGGCTCAGAATAGCTCAGCGGGCCCCAGCTGCAGGGGCTGCTCCTTTGGGCTTTGTGCAAGGTCAGAAGAACTTGGGGCTGGGTTCCAGGATGCCTAGGTTCTGTCCCCAGCTCTGGATGGAGAGCAGGATCTAGTGGAGGAGAGCAGGGGGGGCTGGGGAGCCAGGACTCCTGGGTTCTATTTCCCCACTCTGGGATCGTGGGCTAATCTCTCTGCTGCAGGTTTTCCTGCTGGGAGGTTGCACATGCTTTGTGTTTTTAGGATCAAAGTGGGAGGCTGTAATTTAGAGGAGGAAAGCCCATGTCTCATTCCTCCCATCCCCAAGCCAGCCAGTCTCCCCACCCCGGAACCAAATCGGAGCCTGTGCTCCCTGGAGGGGAAAGGCCCCACATACTTCTACACTCCCAGGGGCAAAGCAGGGCCCATCTCTGACCTGGGCCAAGGCAGGAAGCCAGGATGGAGGAAACATTTTTGCAACTTTACCCGAAATTCTCTAGCTATTTTGTTTTGCAACAAACTCTTCCCTCCCCCAGTATTCATAGCGTCAGGGCGAAGGGAATAGAAACTCCGTAGACCCTGGACAGCCTCCCTTGGCTGATCTCTGCAACTTCCCCTCTGGGCAGCACTGAGCCCTGTGGACCTCAGCCTCAGGCAAGTGATCTCTGTAGAAACAGCTCCCCTGCTCCAGAGGCAGCTGCATGTCATAAGAGTTATAACTCTAGCCCCATCTCCTCTTTCAGTGGCAGGTTCTCACCGGGGATCCCAGATCTTAGGGGGCTGCTGACACATTGCCTCTGAGCCGGGCAGCACTTGTCTGCGGTGGGACCCCAGGCTGGCAGAGGGGGAGCTGTCCGGCACGGGCGGAGCAGAGATGAGCGAGACACTGGACCTGGACAAGGGCTGTACGGTTGAGGAGCTGCTGCAGGGCTGCATTGAGGCCTTTGGTAATGCGCTGGGGGAGAGCTGTTATTTAGGAGCATGTGTGGGGAGAAGGGGTTGTTGGTGCAGGTGGCTGTAAGGGGTGAGGTGGGGTGTGAGCCTGGGGAGGTGGCATATGGAGGGCTGGGGCTTCCCAAGGGGTTTGGGGTTTTCTTCAACCTATAGGGTCAATTGTCCTGACCCTTAGAGGGCGCTGTGCTGCAGGGAGTGGGGCAGGGATTCAGCCACAGGCGCTCTCCCCCTTGTAATCAGTGCTGACCCCAGTGAGGGGCTGGGGGCCCTGTGCTGTGGGGAGCAGGGTGGGGGCTCAGCAGGGGGTGCTCTTCCCTTGCAATCAGTGCTGACCCCAGTCCCCTGGTGAGGGGCTAGGCGTGCTGTGCTGCAGGGTCAGTACAGGTTGCTGAGCAGTGTGTGTGTGGTGGGGTCTCTCTGTGGTTACAGTGGCAGCCGTGCAGTGAGTCTTGGAGACTGGGGCAACAGATGCAGGGTCCTAGGGCTCGTGCCTCAGGGCTAAGAATAGCTGCGTAGACACTGTGACCTGGGCTGGAGACCTCCGCCCCCAGGCTTCACAACCCGAGCCACAATGTCCACACAGCGATGTCTGCCTAGCAATGTCTGCAAGTCTGCGGCCAGAGCTCTCAGCCTCACTGCCAAAGGCTTTGCAGATGTAATCTGAGTGGGTTGGGGGCAGGAGTGAAAGTAATTTACAGGACTGCTGGATTCCTGAAGGGGCGTGGTCTCATCTGGAAGAGGCATGGCCTCAACCAAAAGAGGCGTGGCCTCTCAAGATTTAAAGGTCCTGGGGCACCTGCTGTGGCTGGGAGCCCCAGCTCCTTTAAGTCCCCACTGCAGCTCTGGCGAGATTCAAAGGGCCCTGGGCTGCCTGCAGCCATGGGAGCTCTGAGCCCTTTAAATCCGGCCCCAGCCCGGCTGCCCAAGCTGCAGGTGGGATTCAAAGGGCTCTGGGCTGCCTGCTGCGGCGGGGAGCCCAGGGCCTTTGAATCCCACCCGTAGAAGCCAGCGTGGTCTGGCACAGTGTACTGGCTCTTGCCAGTACACCGGACTGGACTGGACCAGCTTACTTTCACCTCTGGTTGGGGAGGTCAACAGGGGGTGCCGAGTCAGGGAGGGGATCACTGTGGTCTCTGGGTTGGGGAGTCAGTGGGCATCTCTGAGTGGGTTGGGTTGTAGGGGGTCTCTGTGTGGGCAGGTTAAAGGGTTGTGGGGGATCTCTGAGTGGGGTGGGGGATCTGAGCAGAGTAAGGGGTTGCGGGGGTTTCTGAGCAGGGTGGGTTTCTGAGTAGGGGGTGGGGTTTCTGAGTGGAATGAGGGGTCTCTGAGCAGACTGAGAGTCTATAGGGGGTCTCTGAGTGAGGTGGGGGTTATGGGGGGTATGTGAGTGGGGTGGGATATTGTGGAATGGGAGTTTGCGGGGCAGGTCTCTGAGCGGGGTGGGTGATTGCAGGGGGTCTCTGAGTAGTGAGGGGGTCTGAGAGGGGTGGGTGGTTGTGGGATCTCTGAACATGGTGGGGGGTTGCAGGGTGGATCTCTGAGTGGGGTGGGGGGTTGCGGGGGTGTGTGTCTGAGTAATGGGGTGGGTCTGAATGGGGTAGGGTGCTGTGGGGGGTCTCTGAGTAGTGGAGGGGGTCTGAGCAGGGTGAGGGCTTGCAGCATTGCTGAGCGGGCTGGGGGGTTGTGGGAGGTCTCTGAGAGAGCTGGGGGGTTGCAGGGAGTCTCTGAGGGGGTGGTGGGTTGCGGGATCTCTGAGAGCGGTGAGGGGTTGCAGGGGGTCTCTGAGCAGGGCCTACTCTGTCTTGCAGATGATGAGGGGAAGGTGCGGGACCCCCAGCTGGTGCGAATGTTCCTGATGATGCATCCATGGTACATCCCCTCCTCCCAGCTGGCTGCAAAGCTGCTGCACATATATCCTTGTGAGCCCTCCACCCCCGCTCCTGCACCTCCTTCCCTCAATCACTCTCCCACCTGCCTTGGGGCACCCTACTGCCCCCCTTTCCCTCCTGGGAACCCCCTCCCTTCACAAAGCACATATCCCTGGCCAGTGAGGACAGAGCTAGCTTATTCTTCTAGCTGGCTGTCTCCCCGGCTGGGGCTCACCAGGGGATCCCTGCAGGACCGGGGAGTCCACATACATTTCAACAACACCTTAGACCAGCAGTGAGGAGTTGGTTGTGCATGTGAAGGCAGAAGGCAATCTGGGTGAAAGTGACACTATTTCCTGACTCTAAGGAAAGGAAGGAGTGAGGGCAGCAGGATCAAGACAATGGGCTTCAAAAAAAAAACAGAGCTTCAACAGATCAGAGAACTGGGAGCTAAGGTCCCAGGGGAAGCAAATCGAAGGGAGAAAGCTGCGAGTTTCTCAGCAAGACAGTGTTAAAGGCCCAACAGCAAAGTATTCAGTTGCGAAAGGAAGAGATGAAAAGGCCAAGGTGGCTCCCTCTGGAGCTCTTTGACAATCTTAAAAGGAAGGAAGAATCCCTCAAAGAGTGCAGATGTGAATAAGAGGTGCACATAAGAATTCCACCAGCAGGTAGGGGCAAAATCCGAGAGGCTAAGGCACAAAATGAGTTACAGAAAGGCAGTTGGAAGAGGTTCTTTAAAAACATTGGGAGCAAGAGAAAGGTGAAGGAAAGTGCAGGTCCACTACATCCTGAGGAAGGCGAGCAAGTTGATGGCATCAAGAAAGCTGGGGGGTTTAATGCCAATTTTGCTTCAGTCTTCACTAACATGGTTAATGGTGACAAGTACTCAGCACAATGAATATTAACAACAAGTGGGGAGGAACGCAGGCCAGATAGGGAAAGAGCAGGTTAAAGAGTATTTAGAGGAGTTCAATCTATTCAGGTTGGCAGGGTCTGGTGCAATTCACCCGCAGATACTTAAGGAAGGCGCTGAAGCAATCCGGGAGCTGTTAGCGATTGTCTTTGAGAAATGGAGGACGGATGAGGTCCTCAGGGACTGGCAAAGGGCAGACATAGCACCTGTCTCTAAACGGGGGAACTAAGACTACCCCAGGGATTATAGACCAGGCAGCCTAACTTCCAAACTTGGCAAGATACCAGAAGAAATTATTGAACAATCAGTTTGTAAATCCCTGGAGGATAATAGGGTTATAAGAAATAGCCAGCGTGGGTTTGTCAAGAGCAAATCCTGCCAAACCAGCCTAATATCCTTCATTGACAGGGTTACTGGCCTAGTGGCTGGGGGGGAAGCAGTAGTCATGATAGATCTTGATTTTAGTAACGCTTTTGACCCAGTCTCCCAGTCTCATAAGCAGACTAGGGAAATATTATCTAGATGAAATTGCTAGAAGGTGGGTGCAGAACTGGTTGAAAGCTGCTCTTTGAGGACAGTCTATCGGTGGTTCTCTGTCAAACCGGAAGGATGTATCTAGTGGGGTCCCAGAGGGGTTAGTTCTGGATCTGGGGCTAGTCAATATTTTCATTAATGACTTGGGTGATGCAGTGCAGAGTAGGTTTATAAAACTGACGGATGACACTAAGCTGTGAGGGTTGTGAGCACTTTGGAGGACAGGATTAGAATTCAGAATGACCTTGAGAAATTGGAGAATTGAAAGAAGAAGATGAAATTCAATAAAGACAAGTGCAAAGGACTGCCCTGAGGAAGGAGAAATCACAAAACGGGGAAGGACTGGCTAGGTCAGAGGTTGGTAACTTTTCAGAAGTGCTGTGCTGAGTCTTCATTTATTCACTCTGATTTAAGGTTTCGCGTGCCAGTAATACATTTTAACATTTTTAGAAAGTCTCTTTCTATAAGTCTATAATATATAACTAAACTATTGTATGTAAAGTAAATAAGGTTTTTAAAATGTTTAAGAAGCTTCATTTAAAATTAAATTAAAATGCAGAGCCGCCCGGACTGATAGCCAGGACCCAGGCAGTGTGAATGGCACTGAAAATCAGCTCACGTGCCGCCTTCGGCACACGTGCCAAGGGAATCTAAGCCAATAGTGTGATGCCATTGTGGAAAAGGCTGTTATCATGTGGGCTGTGTTAACAGGAGAGGCGTGTGTAAGACGCTGGAGAAGTTACTTGGCACTGGGGAGGCCTCAGCTGGAGTACAGGATGCAGGTCTGGGGGCCAGGCTTTAGGAGAGCTGTGGAGAAAGTGGAGAGCATACAGAGGAGAGCAACAAAAATGATAAAAGGTGTAAAAACCTGTCCTAGGAGGAAAGGCTAAAAAGCTGGGCATGTTCAGGCTTGAGAAAAGATGGGAATGGGGAGACACCTACTAACTATCTTCCAATATGTTCAGGACTGGTCAGCTGTTCTCCACGTGCACTGGAGGTAGGACCAGATGTCATGGGCTTAATCTGCAGCAAGGGAGAAGTAGGTTAGCTTTTAGGAAACACTTTCTCAGGCTAGTTAAGCTCTGGAACAGGCTTCCGGGGGAGGCTGTGGACTCCCCATCACTGGAGGTGATAAGAACAGGCTGGACAAACACCTGTCTGGGATGCTCTGGGTTTGCTTGGCCCTGCCTCAGCACGGGGGGCTGGACTTGGTGACCTCTGGAGATCCCTTCCAGCCCCGCATTGTGCTGTGTTTCTAGAACACTGACTCCTCTGAGCCTGGTCCAAGGGCCTTGAAGCCATGGCCCAGCTCCACCCCCAACTCCTTCCCCTTTCTCCCCCTTCCCCCAGTCTCCTGTGCCTGCAATGTGGAATTCACCTTAACTCTGCCCTTGCACCTACCAAGAGTCTCGTAGCTCAGAAAGCAGCTCCCTGCAGGTGAAAACCTGCCACCTGGTGAGGTGAGTCTGGAGGAGCCCCACATTTCTGGGCAGCATTATCAAACCTCAGGGGCAAAGTTGGCCCCAGTGCGGCATTCAAGGGCACACTGCTGCAGGGAGCAGCAAGGGACTCAACATAGGGCATCTTTCCACCGGGTGAGGGATCCCTGTATAAACACCCTCCGTGCCCCACCCCAGAGGCAGCTTCATCTCAGTGCTGGGTGAGGGATCCCTGTATAAACAGCCCCCGCACCCCACGCCAGAGGCGGCTTCATCTTGGTGCTGGGTGAGGGATCCCTGTACAAACAGTCCCTGCACCGTACCCCAGAGGCGGCTGTGTTCTGCGTGTTGGCTGTCGTTACCCCTCCCCCCCTCAGGTACTGGATCTCAGCATTCCCGGCAGAGTTTGATTTGAATCCAGAGCTAGCAGAGCAGATCAAGGAGCTAAAGGAGGTTCTGGGCCGCGAGGGGAACCGGCGCCACAGCAACCTCATCGACATTGAGAATGTGTATGTGGTGGAGGTGGGAGCACGGGGAGTGGAGGAGTTGGGGAGGATCTGAGAGAGTGTGGGGATGGGGTTGAGGTGGTGGGGAGCTGAGGGAATGGGAGGGTCAGGGATAGGGGTGAGGTGTCCTAGAGCAGCTGTCACCCCAACAGCACCCTGTGTGTGAGCAGGGGGCCTGTATGGGCTGAGGAGGGGGTGTGAGCTGGGGCACAAGCATGTGTACAGGGGTGTACCAGTGCACGGTTGTGAATGTGTCTGTTGTGTGTGTGCACTATGCATGTGTGGGGGCGAGTGCATGGGGCATGTTTGTGTGGGCATGAGCAGGACGTGCACATCAGAGTGCCCAGGACATAGGTATGTGCACGTGGTGTGTGTGAGTGTATGAGGTGTGTGTGTATGAGGTGTGTGTCTGCATGTGGTTTGTGTGCGTGAGCACGGGGTATGTGTGTGTGGGAGTCCACGAGGCATGTGTGTGGGAGTGGACGAGGCATGTGTGTGCATGGTGTGTATGTGGGAGTGCACGAGGCATGTATTTGCACATGGTATGTGTGTGTGTGGGAGTGCACAAGACGTGTGTTTGCACATGGCATGTGTGCATGTGCACGGGGCGTGGGAGCTCGCAGGGGTCTCTGGGCTGTGCATGCAGGAAGAGCATGTGCCGGCAGTTTGGGTGCAAAGACTGGCTTGGCTCTGACCTTCCCCCTGTGGCTGTGCCTCCCCCAGCCCGACCTACAAGTGGAAGCGCCAAGTGACCCAGCGGAACCCAGTGGCCCCGAAGAAACGCAAGATGTCGCTGCTCTTTGACCACCTGGAGTCCTCCGAGCTGGCAGAGCATCTCACCTACCTGGAGTACCGCTCCTTCTGCAAGATCCTGGTGCGGGGCGGAGACCCTGCGGCAGCCAGGAGGGGCTGCCAAGGGCCTGGGGAGGCTGCTGGGGATGGAGGGCTGCTTTGGGAATGACCTTTCCTCCTCCCATGGGGCAGGCACTTCCCCACCCTCTATGTCCGTGGGGCAGGCACTGAACCCTCATGCTCCCCCATGGGGCAGGCACTGCCACAGCCCCCATGTTCTGCCCCCCGTGGGGCAGGCCCTGACACCCTGTTTCTATCTCAGTTCCAGGACTATCACAGCTTCGTCATGCATGGGTGCACTGTGAACAACCCCATCCTGGAGCGATTCATCACCCTTTTCAACAGCGTTTCACAATGGGTGCAGCTCATGGTGCTGAGCAAGCCGACCGCCCAGCAGCGGGCGCAGGTCATCACCCGCTTCATCCTGGTGGCGCAGGTGAGGGGCCCCTCAATCCTGGCCCACAGCCCCTGCTGGCCCATTGTATGCTGAGCCCCAGCTGGGCTCCAGGTGTGAATGTCCCCTGGGCCCCACTCCTCCATCCTTGGAACTAATCCGACCTCTCTCTCTCCCCCACCCATCTCCACCGTCCCTCGGCTGGATCCCTCTCTGGCCGGCCATCCCTGCAGAGACTCCTGCAGCTGCAGAATTTCAACACGCTGATGGCCGTGGTGGGGGGGCTAAGTCACAGCTCCATCTCCCGCCTCAAAGAGACCCACAGCTACGTCAGCTCTGAGACTACCAAGGTACAGGGTGCAGGGCCGGGGGGAAGTGGGCCGGGGTGATACTCGAGGAGCTGGGGCAATGCTGGAAGATGGGATGACAATCAGGTGGTTGGGGTGGGATTGGGGTCTCGGGGGGTCTGGGACAGTGTTGGGGGGCTGGGGGAGCTCTGGAGCAGGGTTTGGGTCTGGGGTTGGGGGGTCGGGAGAGCTCTGGGGTGAGGTAGGGGTGTGGGGTGGTGTTGGGGGGGTCAGGAGAGCTTTGGGGTGGTGTTGGGGGGTTGGAACAGCTCTGGGGCAAGGTTGGGGTCTGTGGCAGTGTTGGGGGCATTGGGAAAGCTCTGGGGTGGGGTCAGGGGAGCTCTGGGGCAAAGTTGGGGTCTGGGCTGGGGTTGGGGGATTGGGGGAGTTCTGTGGTGAGGTTGGGATCTGGGGTGGTGTTGGGAGGGCTCTGGGGCAAGGTTGGGGTCTGGGATGGTGTTGAGGGTTGGGAGAGCTCTGGGGTGGGGTTGAGGGGTCTGTGGAGCTTTGGGGTGGTGTTGGGGGGTCAGGAGAGCTCTGGGGCAAGGTTGGGGTCTGGGACAGTGTTGAGGGGTCGGGAGAGCTCTGGGGTGGGGTTGGAGGTTTGGGGGAGCTCTGGTGAGGTTGGGGTCTGGGAGATATTGGGGGGGTTGGGGGAGCTCTGGGGCGAGGCTGGGGTCTGGGGTGGGGTTGGGAGGTCGGGAGAGCTCTGGGACGGTGTTGGTGGGTTGGGAGAGCTCTGGGGCGAGGCTGGGGTCTGGGGCGGGGTTGGGGGGTTGGGAGAGCTCTGGGGCGTGGTTGAGGTCTGGAGGGGGTTGGGGAGTCGGGAGAGCTCTGGGGTGAGGCTAGGATCTGGGGCGGGGTTGGGGGGTTGGGAGAGCTCTGGGACGGTGGTGGGGGGTTGGGAGAGCTCTGGGGCAAGGTTGGGGTCTGGGACGGGGTTGGGGGGTCGGGAGAGCTCTGGGGCAAGGTTGGGGTCTGGGACAGGGTTGGGGGGTTGGGAGAGCTCTTGGCGATGCTGGGATCTGGGGCGGGGTTGGGGGAGGTCTGGGGCGAGGTTGGGAGAGCGCTGGGGCAAGGTTGGGGTCTGGGGCAGGGTTGGGGGAGCTCTGGGGCAAGGCTGGGGTCTGGGACGGGGTTGGGGGGTCAGGAGAGCTCTGGGGTGATGCTGGTGGTTTGCTCTGGGCCCAGCCGCTGACCCCCCCACCATCCTTCCCAGCTGTGGGAGTCCATGACGGAGCTGGTGACCTCGCTGGGGAACTATAGCCGCTACCGACGCTGCCTGGCCGAGTGCGTCGGCTTCCGCTTCCCCATCCTGGGCGTGCACCTCAAGGACTTGGTGGCTGTGCACGTTGCACTGCCCGACTGGCTGGACCGGGCCCACACCCGCGTCAATGGCACCAAGATGCAGCAGCTCTTCGGGATCCTCAACGAGCTGGTGCTGGTGCAGAGCATCAAACCACCCTTTGAGGCCAACATGGACCTCATCAATCTGCTCACAGTGAGACCCCGCCCCCTGCACCCCCATTGCACCCCAACTGCTGGACCTCTCACTGCACCCCCATAGTACCACCTGCACTCCAACTCCTGAACCTCATTGCATCCCGATTGCATCCCAGCCCCCAGCCCCTCCACTGCATCCCTCATTATGTCCCAACCTGCAGTGCACTCCCTTCCCCCCTGTATCTCCCTGCACCCTAGACCATTAAACTGCTTTCCGAGGCCAATGCCAACCTTGTCAGTCAGCTCCTGGTGAACCCCCCACCCCCATTGTCTGATAGGCTGTGCTCCCCCAGGTGTCGCTGGATCAGTACCAGACGGAGGACGAGATCTACCAGCTGTCGCTGCAGAGAGAGCCCCGTGGCAAGTCGGCCGTGAGTGCGTGTGTGAGTGCACAACGCGGTGTGACCTGTGCCCTGTGCCCCCCAGAGCCATGACCCTTCGGTTGCCCCCTGTGGGGAATGTGGGGGAGCAGCAGGCCATGGCATCTCTGTCCCATCCAGCCCCAGCAGCTGGTTCCCAGGCGCATTCGCAGCTGCCTTCCGCTCTGCTCCCTGGGGGCTGAGCTTTCTGTCCAGAGAGAGGGGGCTGCCGGGTCCCACACATTCACTAATACCCTCAAGCTCCAGCCCCTGGGGCTGCAACACCGGGTGAGGGATTCCAGTATGAACAGCCCCTGCGCTCCACCCCAGAGCTGGTTGAATCTCAGCGCTGGCCAGGGGATCACTCAGAGAATATGTCTCTATATGTCCATCCAGCCATCCAGCCCCACTTCCTGTTCCCCCCCAAGCCGACCAGCTGACATAGATGAGTGGGCCTTGGCTGTCAAACCCAAACCAGACCAGACGCTGGTGCGGACACACATTGAGAAGATGGTAGAGGTGAGAGCAGGGGCCTTGGACAACATGCTCTGAGTTTCTGTGGGTGGGGGAGCGCTCTGAGACTGTGTGTTAGGGCAGGGTACCTTGAACTGACCCCCCTAGTCTCTGCTACCCCCTGCAGTCTGGGGCCGGGGAGGGGGTGGGACTCTGGGGCTGCATCGAGGGTGGTGTACCCCTCCCTCTGCTCTCTGCTGCCCCCTGCAGTCCATGTGGCCTGAGGCTGGGAGCAAAGACCCGGGTGCGGGGCTGGCAGCCCCGGGGGCGCTGCAGCACCACCTCCCCCCGCCCTGTACTCCTTGTTCCTGTGCCTGGGGCTGTATAGGAGGTGGCCGTACTGCTAGGGCTGACTCTCCCTCCGCTCTCTGCTGCCCTCTGCAGTCCGTGTTCCGGAATTTCGACGTGGACGGAGATGGCCACATCTCCCAAGAGGAGTTCAAAATAATCCGCAACAACTTCCCCTACCTCTGCAAATTTGGAGATCTGGATGAGAACCAGTGAGTGCACAGGAAGCGGGGAACCCCGTGGGCCCCTCACACCAGAAGGAGGGGTGAGGTACTGGGGCCAGGCCTCCTCCTAGAAGCCTCATCCCCCATAATGCTTTCTTGCTTTGTTGGAATGTGGGGCTGACTCCCAGCCCCCAGCTCTACCCCCCTGACTCCAGGGCCCGCCCAGAGCCAGGTGCAGACCCCGGGCATCTGAGTCCCAGCCTCCAGCTCTAATGCCCTGGCCCCCAGTCCCTGCCCAGAGCCGGGCGTGGACCCCAAGCGCTCTGACTCCCAGTCCCCTGCTCTACCCCCCTGACCCCCAGTCCCCGCCCAGAGTCAGGTGCAGACCTGGGCGCCCTGGCTGCCAGCATGATGCCCTGTGCCCCCAGGGATGGTTGCATCAGCCGGGAGGAGATGATCTCGTACTTCATGAAGTCCAGTGCTGCGGTGGACGGGAAGATGGGCTTCATCCACAGCTTCCAGGAGACCACCTTCCTGCACCCTGTGTCCTGCCGTCACTGCAAGAGCCTGGTGAGCCACTGCTCCCGCCCAGGAGGGTGCAGGAGGCTGGTTGCTCTGGGGGCTGCCCTCTTTGGCCCCCCCCTGAGAACACAGGCCCCCCAAGCTGCCACCCTCCATATATTCGGGGGCTTGTTCCACATGGGTGCCCCCTTTTCCCTTCCCCCCATAATGACTGGGGGAGTTGATTCTGCGAGGGAAAATACCCCCTCGTTGGTGGGGTGTGTTGCCACCACAGAGGGAGCAAAAGGGGAGTTAGACCCCTGGGGCAGGGGCAGAGGCAGAGGAGATGACTGAAGAGACGCAGACCCTGTCTCAGCACACAGCAGCTCTCCAGCTTTCCTTGTCTCAGCCTAGTTATCACAGGAGAACCTCTTCACCCAGACAGGGCCCAGTTAGATGGGGGTAAAGGACTTCGCTGTTCTCAGAGGATGAGTTCTATGGGGGGAAGGCACCTTTTTCCTAGGATAACTGTGCAAGGGATCCCTGTATAAGCAGCCCCCACGCCCCCCCCAGAGACAGCTGCATCTCAGTGCCCGGTGAGGGAATCCCTGTGTAAACAGCCCATGTGCCCTACCCCAGGGCCAGCTGCATCTTAGCACCAGGGGAGGGATCCCTGTATAAACAGCCCCTACCCCCTACCCCAGAATCAGCTGCATCTCAGCGCCAGGTCAGGGAACCCTCTATACACAGCCCCTGTGTCCCACCTCAGAGGCAGCTGCAGCTTAGTGCTGGGTGAGGAATAGCAGTATAAATAGCTCCCACCCCAGTCAGCTGCATCACAGCAAGGATAAGCATCCCAGTGTCAGCTCATCCCCCTCACCAGCATTGGTCGATGCTCGGCTTGTCTGTTCCACGGGAGATCCCGAGAACCGTACACTTTGAATTGGGACAGAAAGCTGAAAGGAAATCTTGTGAAATTAGCTCATTTCAACTGTAGCGATTCGACTGCTGGAGTGTAACTGAGCATGCCCCTTTCCCACCTCGCTGACCCCATCCCCTTGCATCTTTCTCCCCAGATACTGGGAATCTACAAACAGGGGTTAAAGTGCCGCTGTGAGTATGGGGGGCAGAGAGGGGAGGGGGTTGCCTGGGTAAATTATGGGTTCCTGGGGGGAAGCTGTGGCTGTGCTGTGGGTGGCTGTATTCTGGAGATGGTGGTGCCTTGGGAGTATATAGGGAGGCATGAGCTGTGGGGGAGCTGGAAATGCTTTGCAGAAGATGGAGCGGTGCATTGGGGGCACTGGGTCGTGGAGTGCACCAGGGAACTGGGGAGCTGGGCTGTGGGGGTGCAGGGGAGGATCTGGGCTGTGGGGGTGCAGGGGAGGATCTGGGCTGTGGGGGTGCACCAGGGGAGCTGGGCTGTGGGGGTGCAGGGGAGGAGCTGGGCTGTGGGGGTGCACCAGGGGAGCTGGGGCTGTAGTGGGTGCAGGGGAGGATCTGGGCTGTGGGGGTGTACTAGGGGAACTGGGGAGCTGGGCTGTGGGGATGCATGGAGGAGCTGGAAGTGCAGGGGGAATTGGGAAGCTGGGGCCAGGGAGGTGTGCGAGGCATTAGGGTATATGGGGAGGTGTGGGGCCTTGGGGGGGTTGCACCCAGGGGAGCTGCAGGGCCCAACCCCCCCGACCACCCTTGTTTCCCCTCAGGCTGCGGCGTGAACTGCCACAGGCAATGCCGGGAGCACCTCTCCCTGGAGTGCCGCAAACGGGCCAAGAGTTTCAGCTTGGCCAGCCCTGCCCACATCCCCGCCCGCTCCTTCAGCTTCTCACTGCCCCGCCCGGCCTGCAGATCCCCACGCCACACAGGTATGGCCACCCGGGGGCAGCCCCACCCACCTAGCCCAGAGCCAAGGGCGCCCCCCAACCCCTCCCCTACTAGAGCTGGAAGAGACACCAGGAAACCTGACTCTTGCCCCTCCCCCGCTCTCCCCGTGGCCCTGGTGTTGTGCCGGAAGCCAGCTTGCAAGCCTGATAACACCTCCTCCATGTGATTTCCTGACCCAGCCGAGGCCTCGGTGTTGGCCCATAGTGCTGCACCATGCTGCTTCCTGTTTGTGTTGCTGCAGAAGGTGTGGAATGGTGCTCTGAGCCCTGGCAGCTATTTTGAGACACCCCCAACATGGGCCCCTGGCAGCCAACACATTGTGTTATCCCAGCCTGCTTCCGCACAGGCTTCCTGTCTACACAGCCCCCACATCCCACCCCAGAGGCAGCTGCATCTTAGCGCTGGGTGAGGGACCACAGTATAAACAGCCCTCACCCCAGGGCCAGCCACATCTCAGTGCCAGGTCAGGGATCCCTGTATAAACAGCACTCCCACCCCCCAGGAGGCTGCATCTCAGCACTGGGAGAAGTCCCTATACAAACAACCCCCCTGCGCCCCCCCAGAGGAGGCTGCATCTCAGCGTGTGTGAGGAATCCGTGCTTGTCAAAGTGCCTTGGGAGTACTGGCCATCATTAATCCTAGCTGAGTGGCTCTCCTGCGCGGTGGGAGTGTGGGCTGCTCCGCTGGGGTTGTAGCGGCAAAGAGCTATGTGTGTCTCTGCAGAGATCCGCGAGGAGGAGGTCCAGGATGTGGAGGACGGGGTTTTCGACGTCCATTTATAAAGACAAGCAAGTAAGAGCTGCAGGGCAGGGAAGGGAAGGGAAGGGGGCCTAGTGCAGTGGTTCTCAAGCTTTTGTACCGGTGACCCCTTTCACCCAGCAAGCCTCTGAGTGTGACCCTCCTTATACATTAAAAACACAGTTTTATATTTAACACCATTCTAAAAGCTGGAGGCAAAGTGGGGTTTGGGGTGGAGGCTGACAGCTCGTGACCCCCCCATGTAATAACCTCGTGACCCCCTGAGGGGTCCTGACCCCGGTTTAAGGGGCCAAGTGGGTAGAATGGGGCGGGGGGAGGAGGCAGGGCTCGAGAGTTTTGCTCTGGGCTCTGAGAGGGGAGTGGTCTGTCATGGTTAGAGCTAGACTGACCTCTCTGCTCTGTGTGTTTTAGGGTCTGCTCTTCCTCACCAGCTGTGGTTCTTCCTCCCAAGCTGGGATCTCCTGTCCCACCCCCAAATCTGCCAGCTGACTTCCTGGCTCCCCCACTGTGGGGTGACACAGAGACGAGGCAAAGGGGCATCAGAGGAGAGGGCATAGGGCAAGAGGGAGAGACAGCCCTTCTAGTGGGTGCAGAAGCTGCTCTGGGGGCAATTGGATGAGTCCTTTACTGGTTGGGAGCGGGAGGTGGCTGCATGTCAGGACTCCTGGGTTCTATTAATGGGGGGTGGAGACATGAGTTAATGTGGGGAGGGGGATGTGAAATTAGTAAGATCTCGCCTGACATCCCTCAAACACATCCTCATGCATCCAGCATCAGGATCCAGTGTGGGTCTGTGGGGGGACTTCCCCATCTCTGGTAGGAGCTGCCTGGGGTATCCCCCCTGCCCTGCAGGGAAGAGGAGGTTGCCTGGGGGCTGATGCATGTGGCTGATGATGGAGGGGGAGGGTGGGGTGTGGATCACAGTCAGGACACCCCCCTTCCCCTGTGGGCCCAGCTGTACAGATTCCTCGCTGTGTATATTTGTACCTAACAACAGGATTCAGAGATGTCATAAATATAATAAAACCAATGGTCTCAATTCCCGTCTGCCCCCCACTTGAGTCTGTCTGTCCATCTCCCAGCCCCATCTCTGCATCTTTCCTGTCCCCTATCAGGGGATAGCCATCTTCGTCTGTATCCACAAAAACAACAAGGAGTTTGGTGGCACTTTAAAGATTTAAGATTTATTTGGGCATAAGCTTTCATGGGTAAAAAATCTCACTTTTTCAGATGCATGGAGTGAAAATTACAGATGCAGGCATCATATAATGACAGCTGAAGAGAAGGGAGTTACCTCACAAGTGGAGAACCAGTGTTGACAGGCCTTCTGGAGCTGAGGGATGGCTGGGAGGGGAATGGGGTCTAGTGGTTACAGGGCAGAGCTAGGGATCAGGACTCCTGGGTTCTATTCCCAGTAGTGGGAGTGGTGGGGTCTAGTGGGTGGGGGGCTGAGGGTCCTGGGTTCTATTCCCAGATGTAGGAGGGAGACCTGCTGTCTGTCCCTGGAAGATTCTAGGGGAGGGAGCCCATTGCAAAGCTGCAGGCTTAATGTATTACTGGCTGAGGGAGGGGTCAGGGGTTGGGTCCCCCTCCCTCTCTGCTGAAGCCCGTGTCTGTGTATCTGTTGCCCCTGCTGGATGAAGTGAGACTTATGCTATGTGTGTCCTTGTTGTGCCTAGTGGAGGAATGAGACTGTGTCCCTGTCACTCTCTGCTGGAGGGAAGGAGCCCTGCTCAGTGGAGCTGTGTGTCCCCAGTGCCCCCTGCTGGCAGGGTGAGCCCTGCTGTGCATCAGTGCAAGAGCGGGAGTATTCCTCACCCCATCCCCCCAGTGCCTGTTCCCAGACACCTGCCCCTCTACCATGCCTGGTTATTTGTCTCCCAGTGACATGGGAAGAGGAAATTACTCTGATAAATACATCAATAACAGACAAATCCTGGCCAAATCTGCCCCGGAGTCAGCACATTCCACAGCAGCCAACTAATGCTTCACCCAGCAGACAGACATTTCTGTAATGCCCCAGCCCAGCCTCAGAGAAATGGCTAGCAGGGTGCTGAACACAGGAGATGCAGCTGCCTCTGGCATGGGGGGCTGTTTATATAGGGATCCCCCACCTGGTGCTGAGATGCAGCCGCCTCTGGGGTGGGGCATCTCTTTATACAGAGCCCAGACACCAGAAGAGAGGTGGGGGGAAGCAGATCTGTAGCATGATTATATATTTTTTCCCCTAACGTTTCTTGTCAAATCACACGCGAGACAGAAAAAATAAATAAATAAACCAATATTGATTTTGGCCGGGTGACAGATCATATTTATCATTCTGTATTGCACATGTCACAGCTGCTGTCATACCAGCCTCAAATTAGGAGCTGGGCCTTAATATGCTGCTACAACCCCCCACCCTGCCCCCCCTACCCCGCCATGTTAGACACATTCTCCCCCTCTCCCCCATCTGACAAAGACAACGTTAATGGAACAATCTGGTCTCTACAAATAGATTTTTGTTGCCTTTATCTATATATTTATTTCCAGGGGCGTCTGCCTGGCTTGGGAGCACTGAGGGTGCCATGAATTGGATTGTCATCCTTGGCCCTGGCACCTGCCCAGGACTCGAGGGTTCAAACCACAGTGTTGTGGGGAGGGGGCGGTTGCCCCAGGAATTGTAATGCCTATTGCAGGTTAGACCATCAGTTTTAGTTCTCATCCAAAAGCCAGCACCCATTGCAGCACTGCGCCCTCTAACACCGTGCTGAGGCACTGGGGTCAGCAGGGGCTGTGAGGGGAGAGCGCCCCCAACGGGGCCCCTGCCCTGGTCCCTGCTGCACAGTCCTTGGTTGCATGGCAGGGCATGTCTTTCTACTGAAGGACAGCTGGGTCCCCAACCTGACTGTGAGGGGCATTATGGAAAGTGATTAATATCCCTGCTACAGCTGATGGATGAGCAGGGAGGGCGCGGGAAGCAGCAGCTCTCGGTTGGCCACTAGAACTGGTTCCCAGGTGGGCCAGATCCATATAGCAGCAAAATCACTGGAGTCAGTGGGAACCCCCTCTGCAAGAGCCACAGGATGCGGCGGAGGCTTGGGCGGGGATTAAAAAAATCACTTTACACCCATAAGTGAGCTGCTCCAGGGACCCCTGGCTGCAGGGGGAGAATCCCGGCTACTCCAGTGCCAGCGTCTCCCGGTAGGGGCTGCTTTCAGCAGCACTGTGTGTGTTAGGTCTGTCTCCTTGCACTGTTCATTTCTGGCCCCATGTGGGATGTATGTGTGTGTGTCTCCTCTCCACTTGCAATGCTGAGGGTGGTGTCCACCGCACTCCCCAGCATCTGAGATGGTATCAATTGCTGAACTGTTGTGTGAGCTGCCAGTTCACTGCTCCTTTGCCTGCCCCCTCAAACCTGTTCTAGCCTGGCTCCCAGTACAGCCTCCTCACTTGGTACACAGGGGGCGCTTCACCTTTGCCACAAGTGTTGGGGGGATGAGGTCGCCGTCTGCCACAAATCATCTGTCTGCTAAGCCGATCCTGTGGCAGCTGCCTATAGAGCTCATCCTCTGCTCGTGGGAGAGAGGCTGCTCCCCAGATGCACTCTCAGCCTCTGCATTGAACCAGGAAAACAGATGCAGAGTGTCGCAGTACCAGACTACACCACTAGGGGATGCTGCAGTACCCGCCAAAAAGGTACACGGAGGATGCTGCAGACCCATCCTACAACACCAGGAGATGCTACAGTACCTTCCAGTATATACCCAGGGATGGTAGCGTACCAGCCCCCAAATACAGGGGACACTGTAATAGCAGCTACAAAAACACTGCAGGTCACCAGAGTATCAGCCACAAAAAAATAAGACCTGCTACAGTAGTAGTCAAAGCTACTCAGTTCCAAAGCAGAGCCAGCCTAAAAATACTAAAGGCTGATGCTCCAGTATCATGTAACTAGTGTTAGAGGCCCAGGAAAAATGCTAGATGATCCTGCAGTACCATCCAGGAATACTAATGAGTGCTTGAGTACCTGCCTAAAAATTGTAGCGCTGCTATATTAGCTGGTGCTGTTGCAAGGCCACCAGCTGTAGTCAGGGATGCTAGCGCAGCGCCGAAAAACGGAGTTGTGCTAGAGAGTAACCCACAAAAATACTCAGGTACCAGCTTCTAGTATTACGGTATACTGCAGTGCTACTCAAAAATACCAGGCAGTTCTAGTGTAGCAACCAAACCACTACTCAAGCTGCACCCGTGTCATCTGACAAATAAGAGGCTAGTCTAAAGCAGCAACACAAAAATACACTAGCTGCAAAGGCCCAGTAAAGCAATAGCAGGAACTAACACTTCTAGGGGCTAATTTGCTATACCAGGGAATGCCAATGTACCAGCCTAAACATGGGGGGAGGGGCCTGCAGTGTCAGCTAACAATACTGAGGGATCCCGCATGTCCCCATCTGTAAAATGAGAGTAATTCTGCTGTTGTCCCTGCCTTTGTCTGTGTAGCTGTTGAGCTCTTGGGGACAGCGACTGTCTCTGTGCGTCTGTGCAGCACCAGGGGCCTCGCGCTCCATCGGACTGTGCAGAGCCTGGTACAATGAGGTCTTTTGGCATTACCAGAATGGTCTCTCTCAGCAGGGGGTGCTGTGGGAGCGGGGCAGGAGCGCTGGCTGTGGGTGGGGGGTAGCACCTGGCTGCTTTATTTAAGGGCGTGGAGAAGTTAGGAAGGAGGGGGATTTGTTCCCCAAATCTGGGGCAGCCCAGAAATTGAATTATGAAAGGCATTGATTGGAAATATGGATCGCAGAGAGAGATAAGTGCTGTCTGGTATTAACCAGGCAGGTAAACACGAGCCACTGCCTCCCCTGTAAGCGGATTAGACACAGAAATCAGATGTGACCTTTAAACTGCACCCTGTCAATGCTCTCACCCTGCTCTGGGTAGGGAGTGGGAGCTGGTGGCTGTGAGTCAAGGTTCTCTCCCTGGCCCTGGGCGGTGACGCTGCCCCCAGAAAACCAAACAGTGCCAGTTGACACTTCTGCCTCATTGCTCCCTGATCTCAGACCCAGACTTGTTTTACGGGGGATGGGACACTCAGTAGCATCACAGTGGAGCCAGATAGGAGTGGTCCCCTCTTTGTGGGAAAAAGTCTCATATCCCAATCCCCAGGCAGCCAGTCCCCCCAACCCTGGGTCTAGATAAGAGCCAGTGTTCCCTAGAGTGGACAGGCCCCAATACCCATTCCTTGCCCCCAGACACCCCCAGTCCTCCTGCCCTGGAGATTGCGACTGGCGCTCCCTACAGGGGAAAGGCTGAGTTTGTACTGGGAGTCTTAACTGTGGGTAGATAAATAAAACCCTCTGAACGCTCTCTGTCTAGTCCACCTGCTGCCCCTCTCATGTGCTGTCCTGGGAGACGGACCAGTAGCAATGGAACGAGACAATGAAATGGAAAGAATGAGTCGGCTCTGCCCTGTATTGAATCCACCAAGCAATTAACTGGTGGGCGCTCCCATGGTATCAGCTTGGCTGAGCCTGCTGCACCCAGGCTGGGGAAGGGCTATTATGGGGTTGCAGGGGTATTGTTACCCTTGTCCCTAGTGACATGCACAGTGGGATCCCCAGTCCCTCCCCTGACTGCTTCCTGCAGCACCTGGTGGCCGGCTGGCTTGTGGAATGGCTCTGAGGCCCAAGGGGGGCAGGGTCCTGCCATGTTACCAGGATGGGGCTGAGATAGACGACAGCTACTAGCTGGACTCATAATTCAGTATGAATACAAATTAGAAACCAATGAGCATTAATAGCGAACAATAATTCATCCTTAAGTACCGCCCATGTCCCATCCTCTGCCCCTTCAGCCAACCAGCCCCCACATCCTGGGGCCAGATCGGAGCTGTTTTGCCACCCCCGATGGAAAGGGTCTATATCCCATTCCCCATCCCCTCTCACAGCCCTGGGGCCCTGTCCTTGAGTCACTCAATCTGGGTTTCGCACCAAACACGTATATTGTTGTAACCTTGATAATGGCTGATAAATGTGGTATACTTGCAGAGCCCAGAGCCCAAGAACAGGGGTGGGGGAAGGCATTTCATAGACACAGAAAGCCCAACAAGGAAGTATGATTGCAAGACTGGATATGGAGTCCAGTGGTTAGAGGGTGGGGGGGCTGAAAGTCAGGACTCCTGGGTCCTAGTCCATATGTGGGTGGCAAGTGAGTCTAGTGGAAAAGACTGAGGTGGGGAATGGGAGTCAGGATGCCTAGGTTCTGCCCCTAACTCTGAGAGGTGAATAGGGTGTGGTGGTTATAGTGGGGTAGGGCAGGAAATCAGGACTCCTGGGTTCTAGCCCAGCTCTGAGAGCAGAGTAGGGTGTAGTGGGGTAAAGTGCAGGGGAGGAGGCTGGGATTTGTTACTTCATGTTCCTGGTTTGGACTCTTTTGGGATCACACTTTCCAGATTTCTCTTCAGCCCTGTGGGCTAGGCCCTGGCTTCTTTGTTGTAAGCCAAAACCTGAGACACTTATCTCATGACTCCACAGCGGGGAGCTTCACCACATCAGCAAACATTGGCAGACTTGGCACCTGTGGGCGTCAGTTCCCAGCTCTGGGCCCCAGCCCTAGTGGGTTGGAACAGGAGAGGGGGGGATGCCTGGACTGCTGGGCTTTACCCCCCCCGGGGCAGGGCGGGGCATGTGACAGTGCTTAGTGGGTGAAAGAAGCCTGGGGGGAAATATCAAAATTTGGGAGCAGAAGCTTTAGTAAAATGGCACTTAAAAGTCAACCCAGCTTGATTTTTAAATCTTTTATTTTTGGGGGGGAGGGGCAGGTCTGGTGCCCTTTGTGAGCCCTCCTCCCAAATTAAGCATTGTTTAGTGGGTTACAATAGGGGAATCAGAACTCCTGGGTCCCATTCTCAGCTGGGGGAGGGGAGTTTACGGGCTAGGGTGGGGGTGTGTGTGGAGAGAGCCAGGAAGGACTCCTAGGCCCTGCCCCTAGGGCGTGAGGCGGAGTGAGGAAAGCCTGGATTCCTGGGTTCCGTTACCGCTGGGCAGGGAGATAGTGCAGCTTAGGCAAGGTGTCTGTAGGGAACTCTTCTGGGAGTGCTGCTGTCTGCCTGGGATGCGGCAGCTGGGACTTGCTGGGTACAGGCTCTGCCAAGGACATTGGCGGCTGCTGATGCCCTGGCACCAGGGGCCTGCTTTGCCCCATTGGCTGTGGGGGGGCACGTGGATGTGCTTGTAGCCTCCAGCTGAGAACTTTGGACCTGCTGATGCAACCCCTGGAACGGCACCAGAGGCTGAAGCGGGCCAGCGCCAGTCACTGCCGGACAGGACTGGCCCAGCCGGGTGGAGTAGGGGCCAGCAGGGTGAGGTGAGTGATGGGGAGGTAGAAGGGGGCCTGGTGGGTAAGGGATTGGTGGGGGACTCGGACAATGGGGTTCAGTTCCTGGCTTTGCTGCAGATGCCCTGTGTGACATGGGGTAAGTCACATCATTGTTCTGTGTCTCAGTTTCCCTTTCAGTCAGACAGGGAGAAGAACCCTTCCTGTGTCTGGCCTGTGAGACCACTGGGCAAGGCCTAGCTTTCGCTGTGTGTCCGTGCAGCGCTAGGACTGGGGACAGCCCTGACCTTGGTTGTGGGAGCTGTGCCGCATCTGGTCCAGTAAGGCCCCAGATTTTGGCTGGTTGGGGGGGCTGTGCGCCACCTGGCATGGTGGTGAGGGGCCCCGTCTTGGCCAGGGGTCTGTGCAGTTCTTGGCACAGCAGGGCACTCAAGCATGGTCGGGAAGGTCTGCAAGGTGCCCAGACTGATGAGGAGTCATAGCATGGCACAATGAGGGGGCTGTGGTGATGAGAGGGCCAGGACTGGAAAGGTCTCAGCAGCTCCTGGTGCAAGGAGGGGGCTGCAGAGGTCTGTGCTGTGTGTGTGTGTGTGTGTGTGTGTGTGTGTGTGTGTGTGTGTGTGTGGCACCCAGTGCGATGCGGGGGCCAGGGGTGTGTGAGTAGTGCCTGGCGTGACGAGGACCCCACACCCAGAGCCGTCTACTTCCACTAGGCTGATACCGACATGTTCAGGGGAGAGATAAAGGCCCACAGGTTTTTTCTTTACATTCTGTTGCCCATCGGCTACTGAGGGCGATGGATTTTGCTGGCCTGGGCAGGGGGCAGTGGAGGGGGATTGGCAATGCAGCGCCCGACAGCAGAGTGTGTATGTGTGTGTGCGCCTGTGATAACAACGCAGTGCTGTGGAGCCCCTTGCAGGGGATGCTGATGGGGGCACTAGTTGGACCCTCTCTGTGTGCCGGACAAAACTGTTACCAGAGTGTCCCGTGAGGGTGATGGGGTGTGGGGAGGAGCCCAGGGAAGGCTCAGATGAGGGTCAGTGCTAAGGGGGGACTATTCCAACTCCTTCTGTGCATGCAGTATTTGAGGGCAGAAATTCTGATCCCCCCTGCCCCGTGTGTGTAACAGTGCAGGGCTGGGGGAACCCTGCAGGGGGTGCTATGCTCCTGTTTTGGAGGCGGTGCAGAGCCAAGCAAGGCCCCAGGACAGCACGTCCAGGACCTTGGCAGACACAGCCCTGGGGCCCACAGGAGAGGGACAAGAGCTCTGTTAATATTTAACCAGCAGAGTAGGGGCCAGGGGGTGGCAGACAGACAGGGACATGGGGCATCAAAAGATGAACAAACCAATGCCTGCCAGACAAGTCTGCAGCCCACCAACACCCCCAGGAAAGAGACTGGAGAAATCAGAGGACCCTGGGTTGCGGGCTCTGTGCACCAGCCAGTGGCCAGAGCTGCATGGGCAACCGCTTTCGCGTGAGCAGGTGGGAGCGGTATTGGGATGCAGGATTAGTAGGTGATTGTGGCACAGTACAAGTAAACACTACTGCTTGCAGCAGTAGGGAGAGGTATTATGGGAGAGGGAGTAGCGTTAACAAGGCTGTTTCTGTCTAGTTTACTGGTCTAGTTATACTGGATTAACTCCCTTTGTGGACACTGGCCTGACTCTGGTTTAGCTTTAAGGCTGGTTTAGAAATGCATTTGTGGCTGATGAAACTCCATAGGTGGATCTCTGTCTCCAGACCTCGAGCATCCACACCTGGAGTGAATCGGGAATGGCCAATCTGCTTTAAATTCACCACCTCCCTGACGCCAGATTAATTATGTACCCTTGAAAAAGCACAACTCTGAATTCAAGCCATGTGTATTCCAAATGCGAGTGTCCACACAGGGCCTTAAATTGGATGAACTCATCCAATTTATAGTCACCCCTTCAGTTTTTCCAGATTATTTTTCCTTGGAGACAGTGTGTTGGTGATATTTGTAGGAAGGGGTGTTAGTAACAGGTAGCGTTGTAAGGCGTATCCTAGTAGGCGGATTAGCAATCTATACTAGTAAATGGAGTAAGCAGTGGGCAGTGTTAGTAAGTGGTATTAGTAGTTAGTGGGTAGTAGTAATTGTAGTATTAGTGAGGAGCATTAGCAGGCGTAGATAGCATTAGTAAGTGATCCCTGTATAAACACCTGTCACATCCCACCCTAGAGGCAGCTGCATCTCAGTACCGGGGGATGGAATGCTGGATAAATGCAGGAGGCAGCGCTCGTGCTTACAGGACGTGCCACATTCCTGGTGCTGGGCATCGGGTGGGAGAGATGCTGCGTGGAATGAAGCTGTGTGAAGAGATCCCCTTGGCCGACTGCTTGGGCTGCCTCCCACAGCCTGGCCTGGACCAGCTCTGCCTTCCCTGGCTCTTGTGTCCTCTGGGCTGTTTTCTCCTATTCTCATTCATTCACTCTCCTCGTTGCTCTCCTGCATTTCCATCCGTTCACTTGTTTGTTCTTTCTTCAGCCTTCGTGTTCTGTCCATTCGCTCATTCTTCAGGCTGGTTTTCTCCTTCTGCTTTCTAGCTTTCCAGCTGTCTCTGGCTGTGTTTCTAGCTATCTGTCTTCCATGTTCCTCCATGTGCTTTCATTCCATCCCCCTCATTCCAGTTCCACTCCTCTGTCTTGCTCCCCCCTTTCTACAAGGCCCATGATAACCACACAGCTGCTTTTCTTCTCACCCTGTAGCCCTGTGCTCCCACCATCCTTGACCGGTAGCTGGGCACCCTGGGTCCTGCGAAGGGCACTAGATGGCTCTTATGCATGCATGCACTTTTCTGAATGTACCAGTCTGAGAACGAATCCCCCGGCACACACACACGGTATGCCCTGGTGGGGGGTGAGGTCAGGGCAGGACCCCCTAGATGTGCTGTGGCTTGGATTCGTAACGAGGTCTTCTCTGTAACTCTCTGACCTGCTTGTCACACTGGGTCTGAGATCTCAGCTCTGACAAACACACAGACTTTTCTGCTTTGTAATTTTTTTTAAATGTTTTCTGCAATTTTATTAATTTACAGGACTCAGCTGAATAGTCTGGGCTTCCCGAGTAAATCAGTCATTATTTATACAGGAATCCCTTGTCCTGTACTGAAATGAGGCCGCCTCTGGGGTGGGGCACAGGGGCTGTTTACACAAGGATCCCTTGCCTGGCGCTAGATGCAGCCACCTCTGGGGTGGGACTCAGGAGCAGTCAATGCAGATGTCCCTTGCTCATGCTGAGATGGTGCTGCCTCTGGGGTGGGGCATAGCATCTCTAAGAATGTGTAACAATGCTGCTCAGCAGTTTAAGACCGGAAGTATCTTGCATCCAATTGAAGAGCAGAGAATATTCAGAGAGTCAGACTGGCATCCCTGGGACCTGCCCAGGACTTGAGGGTTCAAACCACAGTGTTGTGGGGAGGGGTGGTTGCCCCAGGAATTGTAATGCCTAGGACGGGTTAGACCATCAATTTTAGTTGTCATCCAAAAGCCAGCACCCATTGCAGCACTGCGCCCTCTAGCACCGCGCTGAGGCACTGGGGTCAGCATGGGCTGTGAGGGGAGAGTGCCATCGATGGGGCCCCTGCCCTGCTCCCTGTTGCACAGTCCTTGCTTGCACGGCAGGGCATGTCTTTCTCTTGCAGAATGCCCGGGTTCCAAACCTGACTGCGAGATGAGGGGACTCTGCAGGGTCTCCACAGTTCTGAGTGGAGAGTGGGGGTGGCGGCTACTCAGAATTGGCCCACAGGATGTGTTTCCAGGAGGGACAGATCCATTTAGCAGCAAAGTCATTGGAGTCAGTGGGAGCAGGAGCCATAGGATGTGGTTCGGGGGAGGGTTGGCAGGGGATTATAATCACTTTACACTCATAAATGAGATGTTCCAGGGAGCGTGGCTGTGGGGGGAGAATCCTAGCTACTCTAGCCCTGGCCTCTCCCAGCAGGGGGCGCTGTGGGGACTGAGGCACGAGCGTCATTTAGGACCTCCCGTGCCCCACCCTAGGGATGTCTGTGTCTCAGGCTGGCAGCAGGTGGGGAGGTGCTGCTCTGGGGCAGTTCATACCAGTCCAAAGAGGGATTCTGCCCAGGGATCACCCTCAATCTTCTCTGTGTCTGTCTCATTCTCTCCCTCTGCCCTGGGGGAGGCTCTGAGCTGCAGCCCATGCTCTGTTGTCGAGACACTCCCCCCTCACCTCTGCATTCACTGATTTAATTGCTTCTGCCATGCAAGGGCAGGAAAGGTCGCTCAGCCTTCCCCCCCACCCCAGCTTCCCCTAGCAGCCAAGTGTGCACCAGGGCTGCTCAGCAACCAGTGGCTGTTCCATGCCCTGCCAGGGGGCTGGCAGCACAAGGCAGCCCTCCTCTGCCATGCTGGGGGGGCCTGTAGTGGGGTACAAAGGCAGCAGCACAGTGCCCTGGTCTACCTCCTTGCTGGGGAGGATGCAGTGGGGCCTGGAGGGGGTGAGGCGGTGGCACAGCACATCTTGGGGGCTGCAACGGGGCCTGTCCCCCATCCCATCACTGGGGGGCTGCAATGGGGCCTGGAGGGGAGCAGCCTTCCTGCTCTGAGCCATCAGAGCAAATTGCACAGTGAGCTGGTCCTACGCATGCAGCCCTTGGCACTGCTAGGGATGGGCTACTGGGTATGAGTCAGTCTGGTGAGTAACAGGTTCTCTGGGTCCTCGTCTCACATCCTGCAGATGGGGGCTGGCTTGGGGGGCAGACAAGCCCCTAGCAGCTTAGGCACTGACCATCAGCTGCACAGTATCTGCAAGGATTGGTCTGTGTGTGCCCCTCCTGGGACTGCTCGCTCCTGACCCGCAGCCCCCTGCTAGCCCAGCCCTGGGCTCCCCCTCTAGTTCTGCTAGTGCGCCCCTCAGTTCTGACCCGCAGCCCCCTGCTAGCGCAGCCTTGCCCCCCAGCATTGCTGGTGCCCCCAGTCCTGACCCACAGTCCCCTGCTAGCCCAGCCCTGCCCCCCCACATTGCTAGTGCCCCCTAGTCCTGACCCGCAGCCCCCTGCTAGCCCAGCCCTGCCCCCCCAGCATTGGTAGTGCCCCCCAGTCCTGACCCACAGTCCCCTGCTAGCCCAGCCCTGCCCCCACCAGCATTGCTAGTGTCCCCCAGTCCTGACCCGCAGTCCCCTGCTAGCCCAGCCCTGGGCTCCCCCCTAGCTCTGCCAGTGTCCCGCCGTCCTGACCTGCAGCCCCCTGCTAGCCCAGCCCTGGGCTCCCCCCTCACCCCCCCAGCATTGCTGGTGCCCTTCACTCCTGACCTGCAGTCCCCTGCTACCCAGCCCTGGTCTCCTACTCAGCAGACAGTCTGATGTGTGTGGTGTGTGATGGTTTTGCAAAGAAGCTGGCTGGGGGCAAAGGGCAGACATTGGCTCGGGGCTGCCCACGCTCTGCTCCTGCTCTCTGATTAATTGGATTCCAGGGTGACGGTTACCCCAGGGCTCCCCACAGAGCCCCTTTTCCCAGATCTGAGAGCTAGTCTAGAAGGTGTCCCAGGACAAATGATCCCTATCCACCCTCAGCCATTAGCTGCGGGGGGCCTCCTGACCCTCTAGGCCGATGCTTCTTTTGTGGCAATGGGGGTGGAGTGACTCCATTCCCAGCCCTTCGGGGCCCTGTGTGTGTAACAAATACGTCAGGTCTCAGCCTGGCAGCTGCCACGACCCCCCCCCCCCCCCCCCATCATTCGCGCTAGGCGAGGGATGAACAGACCCCAGGGAGAGGTCCCTGTGGCCAGGGGAGGAGCAGTGCAGTGCAGGGGGATGGGTCAGTGTTGGGGGAGGGGGTGGGTGTGTTCGTGTGATGGGGTGGAGGGGTGGGGAGGCTCTGTGAGAATTCAGGGCTGTGTGTGAGGCAGGGAAGCTGGAGGGACCTGTGGAGCCTGCTGAGCTGGCACTGTCACCCTTCCCCCCATGCTGAATACATTGCACTGTATGAGAGGAATAAAGCCTAGAAGCTAACAGAGCATATGGGGCTGGATTGGAGCTGGCTCTGACTCGTGTTTTGTTCCCTGCCCCCCTGACCCAGCCGGACCCCTGCCCTGGTGCTGGATCAGAGCCGGCGCCCCCTAGAGGGGAAAGGCCCCATCTGTGTCTCATTCCCCGCCCACACCCCCTGCTCTTCTGTTCTATCTCTGGCCCACAGGCCTTTGGTTGGGGGTGGCTCAGCTGAGACCAGGTGCTTGTGGTCTTGGGTTGTTATCGGCAAGTGGGGGATGGGATGGGCTCACTCTGACCTTCCTAGGTCTCGCTAGGGGCCCCTCTTAGTCCTGCAGTCAGCGCTTTCCTCCCCTCCGGCCCCGTGCTGCCCCTCAGTCCTGGCCCCAGGACATGCTCCACACAGAGCTGTGGGGAGCAGGGCAGGAGCTAGCTTGCGGGGGAGCTCCCTGCTATTCCCCACCTCACCCAGTAGGGGGCACCGTGAGGAGTGGGGCAAGTGATGAAGCAGCGAGTGCAGCATGGGAGATGATGGCAGGGAACATTTGAAGTCTCCCAAGGCAGTGGCCAGTCCTCAGGGCTCACCTGTGGGTTTGTTGCCCATAGGGCTAGCGATGGAGTCCCCACTTGGAATCCATCTCCGCAGCGGCTGCTCCTTTAATTTGAAGCGTGGTTTAAAAGGAATTGCAAATAGAGGCGTGAGTGGGGGTGGGTCTCTTGGGGGTTGGGGAATCATCTTTTCTTCCCTTCCCCTCCTGCCTTTGCTTCAAACCAGAGCACCTGGGCAGGTAACCCTGAGCTCGCAGCCGGCTGCAGTTGTTCCCGCTGGGCGGCATGTGGCATGGGTCCACAGCCAGTGTGAGCTCCCACTTTTAGATCTGGGGGGTTCCCTGGTTTAGTCCTGGTGCCTGGGCCAAGAGGCTGGCCAAGGCATGTGCAGCGGGGATGGGAGACCTACAGGAAGGCATGTGTGGGGCTCAGTGAGGGGTGCTTTCTCTTTGCAGTCAGTGCTGGCCCTGTGTGGTGCTAGGGGAGTTGGGGTGTCAGTAGGGGGCGGTCTCCCTCACAGTCAATGCTGGCCCCAGTGCTGCAGTGCTAAGGGGAGCTGAGGAGTCAGCAGGGGGTGTTTTCCTCTCACAGTCAGCCCCGGGGGTGCAGTGGTGCAGGGAACAGGTTGGGGGCTCAGTAGGGGCACTCTCCCCTCATGTCCATGCCCCAGTGTGGTGCTAAGGGGGCTGTGCAGCTGGGGGCTCACATGAGACATAAAGCCAACTGCTATAACCACTAGATCTCCACCCCTTCCAGCCTTGGGATAGAACCCAGGGAAGTGGCATAGCTAGTGGGGTGCAGGGGAAGCAGCCGCTTCCCCTCAGCACATTTTCAAAAAGTGGCACCTGCCGGGCCGGCACTGGTGGCAGCACGGCCGGAGGAGCCATAGGGGTAGGGGTAGGGGTGGGGGTGGGGCGGCAGGCGTGGCCGGAGGAGCAAAGGGGCCAGCTCCTCAGCCATGGCGCCACACACTCAGCACAGCCCCAACATCGCCGCAGCCACCTCCTGCGGCGGTGGCTCAGGGCTCGGCAGTCAAGCGCTCCCCACCCCTTGCTAATGTGGCAGGCGGGGGGAGGCAGAGGGAGGTGAAAAGGCCCCCTGGCTGGCGAGCCCCACATGGAGCGCACCGAGTGCCAGAAGCAGGCCGGGGACAGGTGGCGGCGCAGGATGGAAGGTGAGCAGCAGGGGTCCGGTGCCTTGCACTGGGGGGTCCAGGCGAGGGGCTCCCCGGGACCAGGCCCACAGCGCAGGGGCGCAGGCCGCCCTGTCTGGATGGGGGCCCTGCCGCAGCACAGGAGCCTGGAGCCCGGGGCAGGGGGGACAGGACCCTGCGGGTGGGGCCAGGCGGCACAGCCTGGCAGGGGACACCTGCAGAGTGCGCTGGGCAGGAGAGACTCTCCCAGGACAGCGAGGGGACGGGGGTATCCACACCCCCAGGAAGCCTGCAGGAGTCCTGAGCCGGCCCTGAGGTTAATCTGTGGGGGAAACTGGAGGAGCCAGGGGTGTGTGGCCAGAGGAGGAGCGGGGGGGGGGGGGGGCGCCTTTTTTACGTTTGCTCCCCCTACACTTAGAACCTGGCTACGCCATGTCCCAGGGTCCTGACTTCCAGACTCTCCCAAGACTCCCCTCCCCACCCCTTGTGGAGCTGGGAACTCAGGAGCACTGACTCTCAGCCCTGCTCTAATAGCAAGACCCACTACCCTTCCATGTTGCAGACATGCAAGAAGCCAGCGAGAGTTAGGAGCCAGGACTCCTGGGTACTCTTCTTGGCTCTGGGAGGGGCGTGGGGTCTAGTGGGTTAGAGAAGGGGGAGGGGGGAGTCAGGACTCCTGGGTTAGGGTGTCCAGGGGTTCCTAAGGGGGACCATGCAGCTCTCTCTGTGTGTGGAGCAGGGCAGAGATTTATCTGACTGTACAGATCCTTTGGGGGCTTCCACTGCAGCCTGTGAATGGGCTGTGACCCTGCCCTGCCCCCCCCATGCTCCCCACCCTGCCTGCAGTGGGTGAGCTGAGATGGTGTCAGCTCCTGGCCAGGTTCCCGGCCATCAGTAGCACATTAGTGCTGCCTGCCGCTGTAATGCAAATGACAAGCAGGGGGGTCCATCTGTCTGGGCTGACAGCAGGGGGTGCAGAAGGGGGCTGAGCGGAGCAGTGTGGTCAAAGCAAGCTCAGGCTGTGGGCTGCTGGAGAAGTAGCTGCGGGGTGGGAGAGTGGAACTAGGGGCACTGTGCTGCAGGGTGGGGTGCAAGGCTCAGCAGGGAGCCCTGTGCTGCAGAGAGCAGGGAGGGATCAGTAGGGGGTGCTGTATGCAAAGAAGGGGACAGAGTCAGTAGGGGGCGCTGTGCTGGGGGGGCCACGGGCTTGGTAGAGGGTGCTGTGCTGCAGGGACGGGGGAAGGGGGCTAAGCAAGGGGTGCTGTGGTGCTTGGAGCAGGCTGGGGGCTCAGTAGGGGCACTCTCTCCTCACGTCCATGCTGGCCCCACTGTAACAGCACTTAATGTTACTTGGTACATTCTCAAAGGGCTGCAGCAGGATCTCAGCTGTCATTTACTGTATCTGTTTGTGCCCTTAAATCCCATTCCCTCCTGGGGCCCAGGCTGGTTGATGAGCCGAATGGAAGGAAAGTCTGATAATTTACTGCATCTCAGGACACCTGGGTTTAGGGTGACCAGATGTCCCGATTTTATAGGGACAGTCCTGATTTTTGGGTCTTTTTCTTATATATGCTCCTATTACCCCCCCACCCCCATCCTGATTTTTCACATTTCCTGTCTGGTCACCCTACCTGGGTTCTATTCCTGGTTCTGCCATTGACATTGGGCAAGGCCCTCCCCTCTGGATGGGCCATCCAGCCCAATATCTCTCCCACACCCTCCCTGTCCCACCTCAGACCAATGGGCCCATCTAGCACAAGTCCCTTCCCCCACTGGTGCCTTGGTTTCTCTTCCCACTCTCTGTCCGAGTCCCTTCCCCCACTGGTGCCTCAGTTTCCCTTTCCACTCTCTGTCCATTCAACTGTAAGCTTGTTGGGGCAGGGACGGTCACCAATCTGACTTCCCACAGAACCCAGGAGTCCTGACTCCCAGCCACCCCCTTCTGTAACCCCTTGACTCCACTCCTGTTCCCACTTGAGAGGGATGCAGGAAATCTAAGTCCTGTCCCCTAGAGTTTGCAAATGTATCACCCCCATTTTATCATGTGTCTGTTTGGGGAGGAATTGTTCAAGTGGTGAACAGATGCAGCATTGCAAAACTGGGGTCCTGGCTCCCACCCACTAGGCCAGGCTGCCCTAGCATTGCAATAATGGAGTCCTGGCTCCCAGTTCCATACTCCACCCATTAGGACAGGCTGCCCCAGCACTGCAATAATGGAGTCCTGGCTCCTAGCCCCATGCTCCACCCACCAGGCAAGGCTGCCCCAGCATTGCAACACCAGGATCTCGGCTCCGAGCCCCATACTCCATCCACTAGGCCAGGCTGCCCCAGCATTGTAATAATGGAGTCCTGGGTCCCAGCTCTGAACTCCACCCACTAGGCCAGGCTGCACTGGCATTGCAATAATGGAGTCCTGCCTCCCAGCCCCATGCTCCACCCACTAGGCAAGGCTGCCTAGCTCTTCATGGCTTGGTCCCTATCCTGGTGCATGGCAGTGGTGGGAGAAATCTGGTTCCTCAGCCTGGGGCTGTATTTGCTCTATGCATGCCCCCCCCACAGTGCCAAATTCCCTGCACAACCCCCCCGCCCCTGCTGGGGAGAGAGGGGCGGCGCTGTAGCTGTGGTGCTGATGCTGCCACTCATATTTGCAGGCGGATTGCTGGAGCAGCATCCAGCAGCATCTCTTGTTGCAAGGGAGTCAGGCAGGGAGTGGGGGGGCAGAGAGAAGAGGAGGAGGAGGAGGGTCCACCACCTTTCTATTGTCTCCTGCCTTCCTCTGCAGCAGCTGGACGTACAAGGCCCCCTCCCGGAGCAGGTACCGGGATGCTGCGCCCATCGCTGCCCTTGGGGGTGGGGGGGCGATGGGAGGGGGTTGGGTGGTGGTACGCTGCATCCATTTGCATAGCCTCCCCCCCACCCTTTGCAACCGTGGCAACCGTGGGGGTTTCCATAGTATTGCAAGCAGCAAGGTGGTGAGGATGGGTTGTGGGGGGGCATCACTACAAGGGGATGGGGTGTGGTGGAGCTGCAGCCGATCCATGCACATTTCAGAGGTGGGGAGCACCCCCTTCTCACCCTGACATCTATTTTAAGGATCTATGTGTGGGGGCTGGGGGTTGCCTCGCTGCTGACACAGATCCGGCAGAGGTGGCATTGGGGTGTGTGGATGGGGGGGCAGCAGGGGAGTCATTGCTGTATTGGGGTGGCAGTGAGGAGATATTGGGGGGGGTGTAACGAGGCAAGCTGAGGACATATTAGCTTTTGCTGCGCTCTCCAGTGGGGGTGGGGACCTGGCAAAATATTTTTTCCCTGGGGCTGTCTTTTATATATTTATTTTACATGGAGTGTGTTTGTGTGTGTGTGTGTGTGTGTGTGCGCGCGTGTGTGAACCTTATCTATAAGGTTGAGGTTATCTCTCTGAAGCAAGCAATTGGCATTTGGAGTTGATATCTTTGCATTAGGAGTAACGCCGGCAGATAGATCATCTGAAATGCTGAGTTAAAAAAATACATCTTGCCCAGACGAAGGCAGGGAAGAAAGCAGTGTGAATATTAGCTGTATGTTGGTATTATTCTTTAATTCCAGCATGGTTTGAAGAACAGCACTGCTGCTGCGATTAGACTAGGATTAACATATTCGTAAATAGCGATATTCTGCTTCCAGATGGGTCTGGCTGAAGATTGGTGGTTGTTATTATTCACGATGTTATTTAATATTAATAGGATGGTTTCATTCGGATTGGAGCAGATCGAGGCTTCCATGAATTATGCTTCTTGTGTGTGTTTTGTGGTGTTGTTTCTTACATAAATACACAACACCCCAAAGCTTATGAAATTACACAGTGTGGGGTGGGGGGCTGGCGGGGGAGATGAAAGCACAATCTGACAAAATGTTGCTGGCATTGGCTCAAAGCTCTGAACCCCTCTTTCCAGAGTTAACTGTAGCATCTGTATCTTGAAATATTTTGACGTGGGATGGGGAGCATTTCTCTTAGCAAAGCGGGGGTGGGAGGCTGTGTTGTGCCCTTTAAGGGGAGTTTGTCTGGAGAACGAGAGGAGAATAATTATATTGGAAATGAGTGGAGGGTTCCCAGCAGAAATGAAAGGCATCCTTGGAAACAAGTGGTGGTGTGTGAAGCCCTGTACAAAATAGGATTTTAAAGAAAATTACCCCCCCACCATGGAAGTAGGAGTCAGTTGCCGAGCAGTAGGGGCTGTTGGTGCAGGCTGGCTGTTAGATATCTCTGCTGGCATGTTGCAAACATTTATATTATTAATTTTGTGCATTAGATTACTCCAGCCCAGCACCTTATCGCTTTTCCATCCCTCTGTCAGACACTATCGCAGCATCAGGGGCAACGTACCGCTGCCTTTGGAAGAGGGAGGAATTTTTCCTAGATAAATCAAACAATAGCATCTCCGTTTCCACGATTTTGTATGTGGCTGGCGCCCAAGGGCCTTTCTCCCACCAAATGAAATGAATGTCTGATTTCTACCCTGAAAATAAGCCCCCACCCCACAGGAGCACCGTGCATGTGTGTATGTGTCTATGTGGTATCTACTCAATTCAACTATTCTAATTAATTTTATTAGGAAACCAATGGCAAATTTCCCAGTGTGAATGGCCCAGTTCTGTTGTGCCTGCTCAACCCAGAACTGGACTGTCAGGGCGAGAGGGAATGATGAATATGGTTCTGAGGGAAATGCGTCTGTGTCTATCCATCTCATGTAGCCATGTATTTACATCCCACACTTATGATGTCTCAGGTGTTTGGCCTTTATTTACAGACACCTGCCACGGTCTTTCACCCCAGGGAATGGACTCCAGGATCGGATACAAATATGCAGCGAGTCTATTTTATAGCTGTCTTTTCATTCTGGCCTCAGCCACACGCCCAGCACTCACTCTGGGGGGTGGAGGGGAATCCAAGCAGATTTTTAGTGTGGCCCTTTGCCCACTTGAGCAGTTGTCTCTGTCTGGACGCAGAAGCCAGGTGTTGCAGTGGGGTTGTAGGTCAGTAGGTTTCTCCGACTCCCTGCAGCACCCAGGCCCTTTCTCCAGCATGTTCACTTGCTTGGGGGCTGGCTTTGTCCTGCCAAATGATTTTTGGAGACAGGCCGCTGGAAATATTCATATGAAATCAAGTTGGGTGGATCCAGACCCACAGCTTCAACCCTTCCTGCCCCACTGGGGTTGAACTGAGGCTTAGCAACCATGCAAAGTACAGGAGGGATGGAACCTGAGGCAGATGGGGCTTCCCCACATACCCTGTCCCACTGGCGGTGTTTTACACCCCAAATGCAGCCTGCCCTAGAGGCTAGATCCCTGCTATGGCACTCGGGATGCTGAGCCCTGCTGCGGGCCTGCTGAGTTATGTGGGACAAGTCACTGCTTTCCCTGTGCCTCAGTTTCCCCTCTGTAGAAGGGAGATGGTGACACAGGCCTGCTTTGGAGAGCACCTGGAGATCGCTGGATGCAAAGAGCTGGGGGCTCTCAGCCTGGTGCCTATGGAGCCAAAGATTGGGTGGTTTCAGTGTTGCATGGGGCATATCAGCACTGGCTTAAAACTGGATGAAGCTGGCTGCTGCTGGTCTCGAACCAACGCAATCCAGCCCCCAAACACTGATTTCTCAGGGCCTACGGGATTCATAGGCCTGGATTCATAGACTGAAAGGCCAGAAGGGACTGTTAGATCTTTTCATCTGCCCTTCTGCGCAACAGGCCAAAAAACCTCACTCCTGCACTGAGCTCAAGCCCTTGTGTTTATCTGAAGCCGTGGTATCAGCCTTTCCAGACGACTGTCCCCCTTGCAGGAGTCTGATTTGTCTCACGTATCCCCAAGCTTCAACTCACTTAAAAACAACTTGCTTACCAAATCAGACAAAAATACAGAAGTGTCATAGCTTACTGTTACTGAGAAACTGCTTCCTTTCGCATTTTGTCTGTATGAAATTTTAGTGTGCTCTGACTTCACTAGTGCTTTTTGTGTAGCCTGTTGTAAAACTAGCCAGATATCTAGATGAGTTGATGTACCCCCTGGAAGACCTCAGTGTACCCCCAAGGGTACGTGGACCCCTGGTTGAGAACCACTGGTCTAAAGCATCTTCCAGAATGGCAGCCATCTGGCCTGGAGATGAGAACCTACCCCTGCCTTCGGGGGTTTGTTCCAGTGGTTAATCCCCCTCCCTGTTAAAAACTGGAGCCTTATTTTAAATTAGAACATGTCCGGCTTTCCGCTTCTAACCATTCTTGTGCTGCCTTCCTCAGCGTTAGCGCCTTTGCTTCAGCATAGCCTAAACCCATTCCCGACTGGCCTAAACAAAACCGAACTCCGCCTGGACGTCCAGGTACAAACTGGTGTGCGATTGGGCCCAGACACAGTGCCTGTGAGACAGAGAAGAGAACCTACTGAAAGGTTGATTTCCTCTCCCTCCCTCTTGCGGTGAATAGCTGAGAAGGGTTCTCCTTGGAATATTTCACTCGAGGAGTTTTATCACTTCAGATAAAACAGCCCCACAAAAGCCCTGGAGAGAATTCTCCTTCTGTTGCTTTACCTTATCGTCTCGCTACAACGTTCCACTCAGGAGTTCAACTTTCTTTAATTCGCTCCAAATTCTGGCGTGTGTTCCTGCATGTTTATAAAACCTGCTCGCTTGGCTATTCCTTTTTCCCCTTTTAAATTTCCTTCTGCTGCCCCTTTCCTCCAATTATAAAACAAAAGCCAGGGCTGTGACTAATTGATACGTTTGAATGTTCAGTAGAAGGGAAGAAAACCCCTCCTTCCCTCACGTCTTGTGCAATCTCTCGCCTTGTAGTTAATGGGTTTGTAATTTCTTTATAATTTTCCTTTCGTTAAAGTGGTGGGCCAGATAAATGTGATGGATAATTTCTTTCCCTGCAGCCAAAAGAAGGAGCAAAAAACCAAATCCCACAGACCCTTTCTGGCCTTAATTCAATAGCGCGCTTCCCCCCCCCCCGTCCCCCCCCAAAGCACCAGATTTAATTTACAGTAGTTTCTGCAAGTATGGATTTGCACCTGATTTCACAAACTGGCTTAAAAAGTGATCCTTTATTTGTAAACCCCTCCCCCAAACCTTCCCAGTTGTACGCAGCCTTGTAATCCAGCGTGATTGCTTTCCTGTGTGCAAGGCTTACTGCCAAAAAACCCTGGTATTTATATGACAGTGGCATGCAGATGCTTTGACCAAGATTGGGGCCCTGTCATGCCAGGTGCTGCACAGACCCACAGTGAGAGACTCTCCCTGTCCCCAGGAGCTCACAGTCTATTTAGACAAAAAGCGGGAAGGGAAACATGAGGCATGAAGATGGATTTACCCAGGGCCACCCAGATGGGGGGACAAGTGGGGCAATTTATCCCTGGGCCCCACAGGGGCCCCCATGAGAGTTTTTTGGGGCCCCTGGAGTGGGGTCCTTCACTTGCTCCGGGCCCCCGGAGCATCTTCCGCTCCAGGTCTTCGGTGGCAATTCAGCGGTGGGGGGGTCCTTCTGCTCCGGGACCCACCACCGAAGTGCCGGGTCTTCTGTGGCAATTCGGTGGCAGAGGACCCCTGCCGCCAAAGACTCCAGGCCCCCTGAATCCTCTGGGTGGCCCTGGACTTACCCAATGTCGGTAGCAGAGCCAGGAATAGAACCCAGGAGTCCTGACTCCCAGCCTCCCCTGCTCTAACCCATCAGACTCCAATCCCCTCTGAGAACCAGGGCTTGAACCCCATCTTTGGAGACCCCTCAGACCTCTGGCTTCAGGGGGTTCTGCAGAGTTGGGGCTGGAGTTAATTTAATGACTGCTAATGGCGTCAGCTGACTGATGCCCCAGCGGGTGCCTGGCTCTGCCCTCATCCCCTGCAAAGGAGAGGGACCCAGCTGCTTTGATTCTCCAAGACCTTGGCAGAGTCACTTAAGGACCAACTTAGAGCTGTGTGACCATTTCTACCCATGTGTATGGCACTGGCAGAGTGTGGCGCCTGTCTGCTCCCATCCTGGCGGCTGAGGAGGCAGTAGGCATTGTGGGCAGGCTCGGCAAATTGTCCTAGGGTCCATCCTGTGGCTGCACCGATGGGAGAGTAGGGCTTGGGTGTCTCGTGCCCTGGCTGTTCCAGATGGCATGGGGGGCTGTTGCAGGGCAGGCTGGCTGGATTGATGGATGATTGTGGGGAGCTGCATTGGAGATACATGGGCTGCACCCTGCGCTCTGGCACCTCGTGGCAGGAGTGCGGAGGACAACATGTGGGTAGAACCTGGACCACCACCCAGTGTGGGAAGGGAGAATTACTAACTGAAAGGGTATGAGGGAGATTTTGTTGCTGGGTTTATCTGGCACGGGTAGAGCAATGCCATGAGGAGGAAGGGCACTGCAGGGGTGGGGTTATGGCACTGGAATGGGAGCTGACACTGGAAAGGGCATCATAGCACAGGAATGGCAACTGGCACTGGAATGGCACTGCAAGAAGCTACCTATTTCACTAGTGGGGAGGTTCATGGGGCTTTGGAACTGCCCCATCTGGAGGAGTATAATCTCCCTGAGGTCTCTACTCTTACTGGAATATCACTGCAGTGAAGATGCTACATCTGAATGGGGGATGCATGGAGCGCTTGCAAGGCATTGCAGTGTGTGTGAGTGGAGGTATAATCCCGCATCATTTCAGTGGAATGGAGCTGCAGTGTGTGTGGGATTATAATCCCCTGGCATTGAAGTGGGCACTGAAACGGGGCTGCAGTGTGCATGGGATTATAATCCTCCTGGAGCATGGGAATTTTGTGTCACCGGAAGAGATAGGCCTGTTGGGAGGGAGCAGACTGAATTCCGTTTGGGGGTGGTGGTGCAGTGGGGCAGAACAAAGGGGAAGGGGACTATCAGAGACTCCAGGAGTCGGTGAATACAAAGGATCACAGAGTATCTCCCTCCTCTGTCTGTCAGGGCTGGGCGTGGAGAAGCCAGCATGGCCCCCTTGGATTCGCCTTGCCCAGCTAATGGAGGTGCAAATGCAGTAGCTCCTGCGAAGACCTAGGGTTAAAAGCTGCTGGTTAACATGGGTTTATAGCCCATCTTTGAGCCTAGTGGGGCAGGTCCTTGGAGCTGTGACCCAAGGGGGTCAGGGTTTATTTTAAGGAGTTCCCCAGAAAGCAACTTTTAAAGTCATAGTCTGACCTCTGTAGAACCCAGGAGTCCTGGCTTCCAGCTCCCCACCTCTAACCCACTATCCTTCTCAAGTTGGGGATAGAATCCAGGCATCCTGACTCCTAGCGCTCTCTACTCTAACCCACTAGACCTCACTTCCCTCCCTGGAAGGTTTGATGTAGAGGCATTTCCCCCCTCCCGCCATCCTAGTCCTCAGTCATGCACCAGGGGGCTGCTCTGGCAAAGTAACGTTATCCTTCCTGTAAGTGTTAGGGATCAGGGCCTTAGACTGTGACCTCTTGGGGGCAGTGCATGTTTCTTTACTTCCTATAATATCTGTGTCAATTTACAGTGCTGTGTAAAGCCAGTGTGTTAAACAGTCCTCTGTGCTCCACCCCAGAGGTGGCTGCATTTCAGCCCTGAGCAAGGGATCCCTGTATAAACAGCCCCCATGCCCAACCACCGTAAACGTGGCTGAATCTCAGCACGGGGTGGAGGATCCCTGTATGAACAGTCCCCCTGCTGCACCCCAGAGGCAGCTGCATTTCAACACCTGAATCTCAGTGTTGTTGGGAGCATGGAAGGCAACTGCAGCGGTGGTAAGGATGGATTCTGCTTGTGTAGAAAGGAGGGGGAGGCAGAGTCGGGTGCTGTATCGGGGACAGTTTTAGGGAGGAGTACAGGGGGCCTTGTGCGGGGAATCCCCACTAATTCCATCTGCTGCCTGCAACGGAGCAGTTGCTGGGCTCCGAGTTATTTCAGGGCGGTTAATTACACACGTTGCGTGGATGGAAGAGCTCCTGCTTGCTGCTCAGACACAGCTGATGCGTTGGCAGTTCTCCAGTAATGATTGCACGGGGCAGCTTGGAGATGAGGTGGGGAGTGGAGACTGGGCACACTTGGTGCCTGGCATGGGCCCATCCTGGGGAGACCAGGCATGCTCAGTGCCCGGGCTCTGTGGCTCCGCCCCTCTCTTGGGTCCCATCAGGATCACAGAGGAGGCCCAGTTGGTAAGGGAGCAGTGGTAGAGCATGCCCCTTCATGTCACCCATGGGTGCCCTTGCTGTGCCATCCCCACTATCCCCCTTCCACCTCAACAAGGGAAATTCACCACTCAAAAACTTGGTGACGGCAGCGAATGGAGAGTGATGGTGGCGTTTTCTCTGCTATCTCCCTGTCCCCGCCGGGGACCCGAGGGCCGTGTGAAGAGGGCATGCTCACGGTATGCCCTCGCCCTGACTCACATACCAGTCGAGGGCTGAGCCAGCAACCTGTGCTGCCTCTTTGCAGCTCCAGACCAGTCACTTGGTCTTAAGCCCCATTCGCTCCTCTTTGCAGTGGGACTTCCCTTTGTCCCAGTGCCTGCCTCAGGGGCTGCCTTTTGTGGCCTGATGGACAGGGTTCTACTCCCAGCTCAGCCACGGCCTGCTGGGTGACCTGGGATGAGTCATGCCGCCGCTTTGTGCCTCAGTTTCTGCCCGTACAATGGGGATAATGAGGCTGACCTCCTTTGTAAAACACTTCAAGATCTAGGGAAAAAAGGTGCAGAGCTCGGGCTGATGATGCTGTCGTGGGGCCAGCGCACTGTGGGCACTAACACAAAACTGGGCAACGATGGGCACTGAGGACCAGCCTGGCTACATCTCCTGCTGTACAGAACTAACAGACGGTCCCTGGCCTAGGGAGCCTGCAGTCCGAGGCCTGGCCTATGCTGCAAATGTCTGTGGAACAAGCATGATCTCCTGCTGGCACATTTGTGCCAGCAAACGTCCTTAGTGCAGAGGCAGCTAGGCAGGTGGAGCCAAACTTTTACCGCTCCAGCTTGTTCCACACAGGGGTTGGGATACACCATTGTGTGTTGGGCTAAGCTGGGTCCACGCTGGAAGGGCTTTGCCGGTACCATACTGGGGCGGCGCTCCCAGCATGGCACTTCTGGGGTGGACCTGGCCTAAGTGTAAGCCCAGAGACAACAGGTGGAGACAGCTGGACAGGGCAGTGCAATGCGACAGGCCATGATCTCTGCACACCAGCAGCCTCACCGTGGTCAAGTCTTGTGTAGCCACCGTGGCTCAAGAGGTGGCTTTGTGGATGCAACAGGGAGCTTGGCCCCGGTGGTTGGGGCAGTGTGGTTGGAAGGCCTAGAGCAGGGAGCGAGAGGAGGCCACGAAGCTGTTTGAGGCTGAGTCTGTACAGCCCGTGGTGCAATAGGATCCTGGGCAGTACAGCCATCAGGATGCATAGACTTGTGCTAGATGAGGGCAAGGTGTGTCCCAGTTCCGCTGCCAGCAGCAGGGGCAGAATTAAGGCTGCCATGCAGTGTGGGTGGCATAACTTTTAACCCTCCCATAACCCAGGAAATGGGTCTAGCCACCCTCTGTGCCCAATGGGGACCCTGACTTTGATCAGGTGTGTGTGTAGCTGTGCAGTACCCAGAATGACGGGGGCCACAATCTCAGTTTGAAGGGGTCTGTGCAACCCCTGGCATGATGGGGGCCCTGATAGGAGTCACAGGGGCCCGTATGGTGCCTGGTCCGACAGGGACCCCAACCTTGGTCGGGGTCTGTGCAGTGCCTGGATCTTGGTCAGGGTCTGTGCAGCACCTGGCACAACAGGGGCCCGACCTCGGTTGGGGTCCGTGCAGTGCTTGGTGGGATGGGCCCCCCAATTCCCGCTGTGGCTTGTAGGCACTACCATCAAACGGGAAGCAGTTAAGACGTGCCTCCCTTTCCTCACCCTGGGGCCAATCTGGACTGATTTCGTTACCCTGAAGGCCCGTCTGTCTCATCTGCAATTGCTGGGGGAGCTCGGGGCTGGATTTAAAGGCCTTTCATTAAGAACGTCCTCACCCCTGATACCTTCCCCTCTGCTCCCATACGTCTGCGCTAACCGGTGATATTTTATTTATAACTGATCCCGGCAGGACAAGCTAAGCCCTAATCTGAGCTGACTGCAGCTGAATTATTGAGAGAGCCTTGTGTGTGTAAATATAAAAACAGGCGTCTCCCGCTTCCACACCCAGGAGCTGGCCAGGCGGCGCAGGGGTGTGTGTGCAGGGACCCCTTGCTTCAGGCCTTTTATAAGGGCATAAGAGACGAGGAATTGGTTTAAAGGCAGCATGGCACAGTGGGGTGGGCAGGGAAGTAGGGTGCAGGTAGGGTGACCAGATGTCCTGATTTTATAGGGACAGTCCCGATTTTTGGGTCTTTTTTCTTATATAGGCTCCTATTACCCCCCACCCCATGTCCTGATTTTTCACACTTGCTGTCTGGTCACCCTAGGTGCAGGACTCCTGGGTTCTATTCCTGGCTCAAGTCCTTTCCCACTCCCCAGCTTTGTCCGTTCAGACTGGGAGCTCTTGGGGCAGGGGCTGTCTCTCACTGTGGGTCCGTGCTGTGTCTGGCGTGGTGAAGGTCCCAGCTCAGTCACTCGGGGGGTGTGTAGTGCCCAGAACAATGGGGACCCTGATTCTGATTGGTGTGGGGGCCTGTACAGTGTGAGAGAGGGCCCCAGTTTCAGTTGGGGGGGGGGTCTGTGGGCACCTGCTTGTGTTGCAATCTCAGTTGGGAGGGGTCAGTCTGTATAGTGCAAGGGGGGGCCCAATCTCAGGCAGGGGGGTCAGTGTGGCACAAAGGGAGTGATCTTGGTTGGGAGAGTCAGGGTCTGTACTGAGAAGGGGGAGGAGGCCCTATCTCAGTCAGTTGGAGAAATGGGTCTGTGCTGAGAGGGGGGAGGGAGCCCCATCTTGGTCGGTGTGGGGAAGGGGTCCGTGCTGGGATGGGAGAGGCCCGATCTTGGTTGTAGGGGAAGGAGTGTGAGCTGGGATGGGGGAGCAATCTGGCTTGGGAGGAAGGGTCAGTGCTGGGACCGGGGGTGTGTGTGTGTCCGGATCTTGGTTGGGGGGTGGGAAGGGGTCTGTGCTGGGACTGGGGAGCGGGGGAGGTCTGGATCTTGGTCGGGGGCTGGGAAGGGGTCTGTGCTGGGACCACAGGGGTGATCGCGGTCTGGCGGTGGGAAGGGTTTTTGCTGGGGGGACAGTCTCGGTCGGGGGGGAAGGGGTCTGTGCTGGGGCAACGATCTCAGCCGGTAGGGATAAGGGGTCTGTGCTGGGGGGGGTGGTCTTGGTCAGGGGGTGGGAAGCGGTCTGTGTTGAGGGGGACGATCTCGGTCGGTGGGGAAGGGGTCTGTGCTGGGGGGGTCTCAGTCAGGGAGTGGGAAGGGGTCTGTGTTGAGGGGGACGATCTTGGTTGGTGGGGAGAAGGGGGCTGTGCCTGGGGGGATGGCCTCGGTCAGAGGGTGGGAAGGGGTCTGTGCTGCGGGGGGGTGGCCTTGGTCGGGGGGTGGGAAGGGGTCTGTGTTAAGGGGGACAATCTCAGTCTGTGCACTTGTCATGCAGCCTGACTTCTGTGTGTGTCCCCAGAGGGGGGGCAATGGCAGGGGGAGGCTCCCCTGGACAGGGACACATACGCGCGCTCACACACGGCTCCCCCCACGCGGCTGAGTCAGTCCTAAACCCTGGGTCCCCCCAGGGAGGACTGAGAAGCGCCGTCTCTGTGGCTGACTCAGTCCTGCTGCTGAGATCCACAAATAGTAAGGTGGGAGGGGTGGAGGCGGTGTAACAGGGGGATGAGAGTGCAGGGGGCTGCTGTGATGGGGGACTCATGGGCCCTGTCTTGCTAGGGACTGACCAGGCTGAGACCCAGCAAACTTATCTCATGGATGGGGCAAGGGTGGGGAATGGGTCAGGATCAGTTCTGAGGCTCTGGAAGATTGGCTGGACAATTCTCTCTTGGTGAATGCAGGGCAGTTGGGGGCAGAGTGTGTGTGTGTGAGAGAGAGAGAGGAGGGAGTGTGAAGAGTGTGTGTATGTGAAGGGTGTGTGTGTGCTTGCATGGGAAGGTGGCCCAGCAACACCCCAAGTCTGTTCTGGGCCCAGCATGGCGAGGCTGGTGGTAAACATGCTTTTGTGGGGTGGCACTGTTCCTTGTTCCCTGAAATGAGGTTTGGTGCCTCTCAGTTGCACCCAGACCTGACAGCTCTGTGTTTGCCCACCAAATGAGCTGTACCCCGGGGGGAGGGTGTGACTCTCCCCACACCCCCATGCCATGGCACAGGAATGAGATGGGGGGGTGAGCCAGCCCCCCCTTCCTTCCACTTTTTCTTCTGTCTTCCATTGCTGACTCTCCCTGCTTCGGTGCAGTGCCTGGGAGGGGCTAGAAACATGGACCAGCTGAGGTGTGAGTGGAGGGCAGGTGCCAGGGAGGGAGGTGCAGGGGGCTGTGAGTCCCAGCTGGAGAGGGCTAAAGTATGGGGCTCTTAACTGGGGGGAGCAGATTGGAAGATGGAGGAGCACTAGGGAGAGATCGGGGATGGGAAATAGCTGAGACAGGTTTTTTTTGATCCGGGGTGGAAATGCCATATCCTAGTGACCCCAGGCAAGGATGGACTTTTCACAGCCAATCCTTTAATCTCCTGAATTATTGTGACACTTATCAGATTTAATGGGATGGGAGGGGAGAGGGGTCTAGTGGGTAAGAGCGAGGTGGGGGAGGGACTGGGAGGCAGGACTCCTGGGTTCTATTCTGAGGTCTGTCATGTACTCACAAGATCTTCCATAAAATGCAGCCATCTCTGGGGTGTGACTCAGCAGGTTTCTAACAGCCACATTGTACGGAGGAATTTTCAGGGCCTGTCAGGGGAGAGTGCCCCTTACTGAGCCCCTGACACCACTCCCTGCAGCACAGCACCCCCTACTGCCACGCTGCATCAGCACTGATTGTGAGGGGAGAGAGCCCCCTACTCTGCAGCACAGCACCCCCTAATGCTGTGCTGGGGCATTGGGGCTGGCACTGACTGCTGGAGAGAACACTAGCTCTTCCCCCTTGCCCTTGGTGCGGTGGCCCGTGCATGCTGCATAGGCTGGTGTCTTGGCCTGTGATGGGAGCGATGACAGCTGCTGATTGATCACCCAGAGCTGCTCCCCCTGCTGTGCCCGCTCCCCCAAGGGACTGCACTGATTAGTATTTATATTTTCTGCCTTTGCTGCAAGCTCTGTCTGTGAGAGTCAAAAGCAGTCACCTCCTTGCTTGGAAACCAGCTCTGGGAAGGGAGTGGGGTTTAGTGGTTAGAGCATGGTGGGGTCAGGACTCCTGGATTCTACTCCTGGCGCAGGGCTCTGCCTGCTAGAAGTCACCCCAAGGTTGCAGAGCCGCTGGATCCCCCCCTCCCCCGGTGCCAGTCTGCCACCGCGTGCCCTGGCTGCGCTGCTAATTCTGGTGCCGCATGGCAGGATCAATTCAAGCTGCCGACCTCAAGCTCCCTGGCTTCCGTTCCCCAGCCTGGCTGCGCCATGGGCCTAGGCTTTGCCCAGAACTCTGAGGAGGTATCGTGGAGCAGGGAGGGGTACCTCAGTGCCCACCCGCACTTGGACAACCATACAGCCCCCCTCCATGGGCACATACCAGCTCTCAGTTTTGAGTCCCCTGAGGGGCAGTGGCTTTGAACCTGGGTGGCTGGGCTCATGGCCAGATGCAACCCACAGGGGTGCCAGACTGTTTAATGCCTTCTCTGCATAGATGGGGTGAAATTCACCCCCAGTACTGGGGCAGCCCAAGGACCGTGCACCTCACCAACATCCCCCAGGACACAGGAGTCCTGACTCTCCGCTCTACCCCTGCTCTATCCCATGAGATCCCACTCCCCTCCCAGAGCCAGGTATAGAACCCAGAAGTCCTGGCTCCAGCCCCGCCTCCCCCTTGACCTCACCTGCATCCCAGAGCCTGAGATAGAACCCAGTAGTCCTAAGCCCCAAGTAAAGAACAGAAGTGGGAGCTAGGACTCCTGGGTTCTGTCTCCAACTCTGGGTGGGGAGTGGGGTCTAGCGGGTTGGAGCCGGGGGCTGGGAGCAAGGACTCCAGGTCATTATATTTTCATGCAGTTCAAGTGCTACCGAGTTCAGGATTTGGATTTCAGAATCACCCAGGCTCAGAGACTAGTCGTGGGTGGGGCTGAGGGAGGCAATTCTATTATTGACACAAACATAATTTGAGGTTAGTTAAAATTAACAGCACAAACTCAGTGCCTGACACTGCCCCCTCCACTGCCCCTTCCAGCCCCCCTGATGCTGCATCCTCCAAAGCCTTTTAATCACCCCTCCACTCCTACCCCCATTTCACAGAGATCAGTGTCTTTTTTGAGTGAGAAGGTGGTGGTTAAACCCCTCAGCTGGAACTGCGAGGAGATGGAATTGATGATGCGTTAGAGGGGAAAGCTCCTTCCCCCTCATTTCCCCTGAGTCAGCCTATCCCCCTGTGGCCAGATCAGAGCTGCCTCCCCCTTGGAGGGAAAGGCCCCATGTCCCACTCCCCCATTTCTCTTCTAGGCCGCAGGGATCCCCGTGTTGCCGTTAGGCGTCCCGCTTGCCTTGTATTCACAGACAGTGGAGCCCGTGCTCCTCTGTTGAGTCAGGGCATGCGGGTGTGAAAGCAACAGCTTGGTGCTTAAATATGGAACAGGCAGCTGGGAACTCCGGCACCCTCGCCCATCTCTCACCACAGGGCCTGTTACGCACAGAGCCGGCGGATTCAGAAATGCATGTTGCTGTATGTACGATGGTTGTGCCAGAGTCCCCGGGCACTGCACCGATTCCCCCCTCTGCCTGCAATGGAGATTAGGGCCCCCATTGGATCGGGCATTGCCTGGACCTCAAGTGAGATTGGGGCCCCTTCGGGCTGGGCACTAAACAGACCCTGACCGAGATTGGCCTGGGCGCTGCACAGGCCCTGACCCAGAGAGGGGCCCTGTAGGGCTGGGCACTGCACAGACCCTGACTGAGATCAGCCCAGGCGCTACACAGTCCCTGACCCAGAGCGGGGGCCCCATGGGGCTGAGCACTGCACAGACCCTGACTGAGATCGGCCCAGGCGCTGCACAGACCCTGACCCAGAGCAGGGGCCCAGTGGGGCTGGGCAATGCACAGACCCTGACTGAGATCGGCCCAGGCGCTGCACAGGCCCTGACCCAGAGCAGGGGCCCAGTGGGGCTGGGCGCTGCACAGACCCTGACTGAGATCGGCCCAGGCGCTGCACAGACCCTGACCCAGAGCAGGGGCCCAGTGGGGCTGGGCGCTGCACAGACCCTGACTGAGATCGGCCCAGGCGCTGCACAGGCCCTGACCCAGAGCAGGGGCCCCGTGGGGCTGGGCGCTGCACAGACCCTGACTGAGATCGGCCCAGGTGTTGCATGATCTGTTGCGGAGCAGGGAGTGGGGGATACCTGGGCTAGGTGGACCCTTGGCAGAAGTCTGGGGGTTATTAGCTCTCCCTGGAGTCGATCTGTCCAACGCTCCCCACACCCAGGTCTCCTCCTCTGCTTGACCTTCAAGGCGCCCTGCATTGGCAGCGCTGAGCACCGATTGATGCCTGCCCTGGCTGTGCTTGGGATTAGCGAGACACTGCTTGCTGGGGCTGTGAGACTTTAGCGCCCCTAGGTCGTGATCCCTCCCTCTTTATTGCCCCCTTGCTCCCACCCAGCATTCCCCTCCCTTCTTCGCTCCCTTCCCACCCTGGGCTCCAGCCATGTTAGCTATAGAAAATAAATGAAGAATGTCAGCACTTCTGGAGGGCCCAGAAATGTCACCTTGAGCCAGAAGTCCTGGCTCTCTATCCCTCTTCTCTAACTGGGAGACTTGCTCCCTTCCCAGAGCTGGGGAAAGAAAGAACCCAGGAATCCTGTAGTAAGGTGGTCATCATGAGGTTAACGGGGTTATTCCTGACTGGCATGGTTGGGAGCCAGCCTCCACTCCTCCCAGGCTTCCTGTTTAGCTTGTGAGTGTTTTCCCCCCGCCCCGGTGTTTAGCAGAATAAAGCAACACCATTCCCAGCCTGCAGAGCCGTAAGTAGTGTGTGTGTCTCCTGCACTGACCCATCTCTTCACAAGGCCTGATTCCCAGTCCCACCAACCTTCCAGTGCTGCCCAGAGGGTTGAGGGGACCTGGGGCAAAGCGATTTCGAGGGCCCCTTCCATAAAAAAAAGTTGCAATAGTACAGGATACTATATTCTCATGGGGGCCCCTGTGGGGCCTGGGGCAAATTGCCCCACTTGTCCTCCCCTGGGTGGCCCTGCAACCCTCTCCCCTCCAAGAGCCAGAAGAGAACCCAGAAGTCCTGACTCCCAGCCCCCTGCTCTAACTACTGTACCCCACTGCCCTCCCAACTGGATTATTTGAGAGCATCTGGCCAAAGCAAGACCCAGTTGTTGAAATAGGAGGGGGAGGCCCTGGAAGCTGGTATTGGGGGCTGGCAGTTTGGGGTTGAGGTTAGGGCTGGGGACTTGTGGGTGGGGGGGGAGGCCCGAAAGGGGGAACAGTGTGTGTGTGTGTGTGTGTGTGTGAGGGGAGGATGGGATGGGTCAGAGGCCTGACAAAGGACTGGGGTGTGTGATGGGGGGATGCAGTGGCGGTGGAAGCCTGGGAGGGGGTTGGAGTTGGGGGGGGATAGGCCCAGTAGGGGATCAGAGTGTATGAGTGGGGAGGCCTGGCAGGGGGTTGGGGTGTATGAGGCAGAGATGAGATTGGAGGGGAGGCCCAGCAGGGGGTCAGGGTGTGTGTGGGGAGGATGGAATTGGGGGGAGGCCTGGCAGGGTGTGTTAGTGGGGATGGAATTGGGGGTAGGTCCAGCAGGGGGTTGGGGTGTGTATGGGGAGGATGGGATGTGGGGGAGGCCTGGCAGGGTGCATGGGTGGGGATGGAATTGGGGGGTAGGTCCAGCAGGGGGTTAGGGTGTGTGTGAGGAGGATGGGATCGGGGGGAGGCCTGGCAGGGTACGTGAGGGGGAGATGGGGGAGGTCTGGCAGAGGATTGGGGTGTGTGAAAGGGGGGATGGGGGAGGTCCAGTGGGGGTCAGTATGTGTGTGGGAGACAAGGAGGGGGCAGGCCCAGCAGGGGGTTGGGGTGTGTATGGAGGAGGAGGTGGAAAGAGGCCCAGTGGGGGTCGGTGTGTGTGTGTGAGTGGGGAATGGGGTGTTGGGCAAGGTGGGAGGAGGGTTGGAGGGGCTGGGGTGGGAGGAGCCCTGGGTTCTGGCTGCGGGGTATGATGGAAACAGGCATGGTGCTCGCCTGGCTCGGGGCAGTGTGTGGCTGGCAGCACTCGGGGATCTGCGGGGAGACGCCTCTTCACACGTGTCTGAGCAGCCTGCCCTAATGCAAGGAGACACCCTTGGGCCGGAGGCAGTAGACTGGAGCGACTGTGTGGGGGTGGGACAGGGGATGCTGGACTCCTGGGTTCCTGTCTTCCTCCCCCGTTAGAGGTGGCTCCCCCTAGGGCCAAGAACTCCTCCAGGAGCAGGTTCTCTGGACACTGCTCCCTTACCTCTCCTCCCCTGATCACAGCCTCTCAGGTTTAGCTATTTTAAAACTATTTCTTTGCCCTGCACAGGACTCCTGGGTTCCTTTCCCAGTTCTGGGAGGGGAGTGGGGGCCAGCGGGTTAGAGCAGGGAAGGAGATGCTCTAGGTTGGGGATGGCCCTGTGCTCTGTGCCCCTCAGGGTAGGTTCTTGCCCCTATGGTGGAAGCCAGTGGAGGTTATGACATTGGGCTGGCATGATGGCAGCTTTTATTAAGAGCTGCCTGGTAAACATGTAGTGTGAAGGCCACTCGCTGTGTCCGTGCTGCTCTGGGAGGGCAGGGTAAATAAATCAGCCCAGGTACTGGTAGGCTGGATGGTCCCTGTGTTAGCTAGCCCTAAGCACCTATACCATGTTGTTGCGAGGTGGAGGTGGGGAGGAAGGAGTAACAGAGGCACAGGCAAGGGGAAGGAAGTGAATGAGACAGGGCTAGAACCTGATTCCCCGACCCCCCCCTGCTCTAACCACTAGTCTCCACTGCCCTCCCAGAGCTGAGAATGGATCCCAGGAGTGCTGATGCTCAGTTCCCTCCCCGTTTGCACTGGTGTTACCTGTGTGCGTGTGCCATGGATAGCATGATACATGATGGAGTCTGCTGGTGTGTTCCCCGCTGTGAGGGATTTGTCCTGCAGAGGCATGTGTATGTGTGCATGCACAACTGGATGTGATGTGGGGGGGGCTGCTGTTTTTGTGCAGGCATGTGCTTGCACAGGGTCTTGGCTGTGTTGCATGTGTGTGGCCTTGCACAGAATGATGGGGCTACAGGGGCAGGGAGGGGTGGGCTCACATGAGGCTCTGGCCATATGCACATGTGTGAGTGCGTGTCCTTGCACGGGGTGATGTGGCTGTGGGAGCACATCTGTGTGTGGACTCACAGCAGGCTCTGGCTATGTGCACTCACACGTGTCCTTTCATGAAGCAATATGACTGCATGTGCATGTACCTTTGGAAGCTCCTATTGTACTTCTTGAGCCCATAAATGTGTGCTCACACAAGACTGGCCCTGCTCACGGTTGCTTGTCTCTGGAGCTGCTCCTTGCACACCACGCTGAAAGGCTGGCAGCCCCTGTTGCAGGATGCTGCCCTGTAACCCGGCTCAGAAACAAGGATGCGGGGAGGGAGAGAGATCCCCCCCTGTGGGATCCAAAGGACGTTGTGTCCCCTGAACTCCGTGCGCTGGCCTAGCTGCCCAGTACAGAGCCGGGCTGGCAGAGCCTGCGGGGCTGGCAGAGTAGAGCGCATGAGCATGGGGTCCTTCGTACTTGTCTGCACACACTTGCCAACACGCTTAATCTGAAGTGACACCCCGGGGCTGCCGTACCATGCTGGAACTGTGATACTGAGGATGTTACGGGGTCAGGGACTCATATCTCTCCAAGCAGATCCATGAAGATGGGAACTGGTGTGGCAGAGTGGCTCAGGGGCCCACCTTGGACTCCCAGGATCCCTGCAAGGGACAGCATCCACCCCTCTGCACTTGATGCAGTGCTGCTCACCTGTGGAACTTCCTGCTACATGATTTTGTTACAACCATCCTTGGGATCTTGGCACCTCAAGGTCAAAGCACAGTACTCACAACCTGAAGGATGGGGTGCTGGGGGTAGTGTGCTAGACTGGGAGCCAGGACTCCTGGATTCTAGCCCTGGCTCTGCCACTGAGCTTGGGCCAGTCCCTTTGCCTCTTGGAGCCACTGTTTCCCCTCCTCTCTTTTGTCTATTTAGACAGTGAACTCTTTGGGGTGGGGATTGTTTATCAATGTATGTCTACACAACCCCTGGTGCAGCAGGGTCCCGGTCTCAATCGGTGCACCCCGTGGAATGTCTGGGCTCTGATCTCAGCTGACGCCAGTGCAAATAATAATGTGTCAACTCTTCTTAGCACGTACTTGCCCAGGATTTAAGTGGTGGCTGTTCCTGGCTCAGCAGTGTAATTCTACTTGTTGTGCTGTGCTTAGACACCCAGGTTGCTATGATCCAGACAGGAAGAATGAGAATTGTTTGATCATTTTCTTGTAGCAGGGAGTTCCTCAGGTGAACGATGCAGCACTGAGAGCCTGTTAGACAAGGGCTGGTGAGGGTTTCACCCAAAGTTAATTGGATGTTGCTGCTGGCACCAATCTTGTTTTGCATCTGTGTGCATAGTGGGATGTTTAGGGGAGAGCACCCTTGATTTGATGTGCCTTAAACTTAATCAAGACCATACTGCTCTTGACCCTGATTTGGGGTCAGGAATATATTGCAATCCAAGCTTCATGGCATGAATCCTAGTTGTGTTTCTCCTAATTCCCCAGAAGAGCTGGGTGGAAGGAGGCCTTTGTGATTAGGGCATTGGGACTCAGGACTCCTGGGTTCAATTCCCAGATCTGCCACAGACTCCTCCCTGAACCCAGGAGTCCTGATTCCTCCTCCCCTGGTCTAACACACTGGACCCCACTTCACTCCCAGAGCTGGGAATAGAGACCAGGCATCCTGATTCCCAGCCCCCCTCTCTCTAATCCAGTAAACGGCACTCCCCTCCCAGAGAAGATAGAACTGAGGCCTCCTGTCCCTCCCCCGCAATTCACTGTGTAAAACCAGCCCCCATGTTCATTCTTCCCCATCCCGTGTTTGTGACTGCATTGCCCCAAACCGTGGCTGCATGGAAAGCCTTCTATCTCCCTGCAGGCCACCACCTGGCTGGTGGGAATGTGACCCCATCACTCTGGGCCGCAGGAATCAATAGTTAATTAATTTCCTCCTCTAAAATAGACAAGGATAGTGGGGGGGCTGGGAGTAGAGGGTGCGGATGGTAAGGGGAGACAGAGGGCTGGGGGGGAGGAGGTGGTGGTGATTGTAGGGGAGGAGTGCAAGGGAAGGAAGTGGGATGGTAAGGGGGAGGGGGTGCAAGAGTGAGGAGAGATGGGGGTTGAGGGGATGAGTTGGGGGAGTGAGAAGCACGGAGAGGAGGTTCGCCTGAATCCAACCCTCCGCTTCAGTCTCATCCCTTGGTGAAGTCTGCTGGGATTTGGTAGGGGCAGAAAAAACTACCCCTCAACCCCCTACACACCTGAGCGACCAAGAGGAGATGATGGCACTGAGGAGGGAGAATCGTGGGGCTCAGAACCCAGCCCCCCAGCACACTGCTTAGGCGTCAATCAGTGCCTCCCCTCGCACAGGTGCAGCATTTAATGTGATTGGCTAATTATGCAGCGCATGCTAATAGCCCCCATTACCCAATGAGGGGCGCAGACGAGGCACAGTTATAAATAACCTGCCATACCTCATTTGCATGATGCCATATCCCCGGTGCCATGTTACCATGGAAACCACCCCTTCCCCCACCCTATTTACATTAGTTCTTTTAATAGATTTTTAGGGTGACAGGGTATTAATGAGGATTGGTTGCCATGGTCGCTGGGTAGGGGTAACAGGTTTAACCAATGGGCCGGGCCCACCCACCCCAGGGTCTCACTTCCTGCCACCTTGCATCAGAACCATGGGCCCATCCAGCCTGGTATTCCCTGCCCCACCCCTAGATAAGACCCATGGGGCCATCCAGTCCCTGGTGTCCCCAATCAGACTTACTCTCTGTTCCCCTCTGCCCCACCCCCTCCTCTTTCTGCTCCCTTCCCCCCTCACCATGCCCCCCTCTGCCTATAGTATGCCAGTGGTGGGTGGGTTATAAATAATGCCTGACTGGCAGTACAGGCATGAGATGCAGATTGTGGCAGGGGAGAGGGGAAGTCTGTAAATGGCATATGGCCCACGGGGAGGGTCTGATCAAATAACATGACGGTGAGGACTGGTCTGTGCAAATAACGGGGTGAGCTGGGATTGTCCCTGTGCAAATAAGCCAGTGTGTGTAGGAGGCCTGGCAGGAGCTGCCCTAGTCCCCTGGAGGTTGGCATTGAAGGCAGCTCTGGTCACCTGCCCCTGTGCAAAGAACACAGGGTGTGTGGCTGGGAGAGCAGTGGGCACTGGGCCCTCAGCAGGGTTGCTTGGGGGGCAGATGTCAGAACAAGTCCAAAGGGAGGGTGGAGGAGCAAGGAGTAAACTGAGGGGAGGAGGGAGCAGCATCTGTCCCTATGACAATGGTATGGCCTGCTCTGCCCCCCCCCACGTCCTCCCTGTGAGAATAATATGACCTGCTCCCTCCTCCCCCCATCCTTGCTGTGAGAATGGTACAGCCTGCTCCCACCTCTCTCTCTCCCCCCCCGTGAGAATGGTATGGCCTTTCCCACTGCTGCATCTTCCTTCTCATTGTGAGAATGGTACTGCCTGCTCCCACCTCTCTCTCTCCCCCGTCTCCCTCCTCCCTGTGAGAATAGTATGACCAGTTCCCTCCTTCTGACCCATCCTCACTATGAGAATGGTATGGCTTGCTCCCTCCTCTCTCCCTCATCTTTGCTATCAGAATGATATGGCCTACTCCCTTCTCTCCTCACTGTAAGAATGGTATGACCTGCTCCCACCTCTCCACCCTTCTCCTCTCTGTGAGAATGGTACAGCCTACTCCTGTCTCTTCCCCCCCTTGCTGTGAAAATGGTGTGGCCTGTTCCCACCTCTCCACCTTCTCCTCTCTGTGAGAATGGTACAGCCTGCTCCCGTCTCTTCCCCCACTTGCTGTGAGAATGGTATAGTCTGCTCCCGCCTTTTCACCTTCCTTCTCACTGTGAGAGTGGTACAGCCTGCCCATCCTCGGTGTTAGAATAATATGACCTGCACCCTCCTTCCCATCCATTCTTGCGATGAGAATATGACCATTTGCCCTCCTTCCCCACCATCCTTGCTGTGAGAATAGTATGACCTGCTCCTGCCTCTCCCCCCTTGTCCTTGCTATGAAAATGGTACAGCCTGCTCCGCCTCTTCACTTCCCTCCTCGCTGTGAGAATGGTACAGCTTGCTTCCACCTCTCTCTGTCCTTGGCTACACTGGCACTTCACAGCGCTGCAACTTTCTCGCTCAGGGGTATGAAAAAAACACCCCCCTGAGCGCTGCAAGATACAGCACTGTAAAGCGTCAGTGTAAACACTGCCGCGGCACTGGGAGCGCAGCTTGCTCCCAGTGATGCAAGCTAATCCCCATGGGGAGGTGGAGTACGTGCAGTGCTGGGACCACACTCACACTTCAAAGCGCTGCCATGGCAGTGCTTTGAAGTTTCGAGTGTAGCCATACCCTCTCTGTGAGAATGGTAAGGCCTGCTCCCTCCTTTCCACCTGTCTTCTCTGTGAGAATAGTATGATCTGCTCCCACTGCTCCCCCTCCCTGTGAGAAAGGTACAGTCTGCTCCCACCTCTCCCCTCCCCTCACTGTGAGAATGGTATGGCCTGCTTCCTCTTCCCTCTCCCCTACCTAAAATCCTGTTGGATGGGAGGGGGGTGCTACTCAGTCTCCTGTGTCAGCTCTGATAGGCCACCCTCCCACAGGAGGTGGGGAAAGTGGGGAAAAGCAACCAATCAGAGGAGGTTCTGGGCTGGAAATACTATAAGAGGAATTTCTGGCAAAAATAGCCAGCCCTAGGGTTGGGGGAGGAGGTGTTCCCTGAACACCTGGGTTCAGCCCCCTGCTATGGGAAGGTGGGCTGTGTTGTATTAACCCTTTGGTGCACATGGCCTGGCCTCACCTGTCTCCTCTCTCTCCTTGCAGCTCCTCCCTCCTGTGACGCGACGCCGGAGCTGGGCTGAGCATGCCCTGTGGGCGCGGCTGGCTCTGCACCCCGCCAGAGGAGGATGCTGTAACTTCCTGGAGCTGGACCTGGAGCCTGTGATTGGTGGAGGCTGGGTGGGGGGAGGGGGTTGACTTGACAGGGGCCTGGATTTGTTTTCTCTGACTTCTGGATATTTGGATTCTGGCATCCCATTGCCCCTTGTCATTGAGCAGCAGTGAAAGGCCCCCATCCTCCCTCTGAGCGGAGCCCCCTACTCATCTCCACCTGTTCCCCGGCCTCCAAGGAAGCCACCGCACCCCAACCCTTCCTGCCCCTCCCTCCCGCCATCCAGCTGCCTGCCCCCCCCATGAGGATCTGAGGCTGTGGCAGTGGGGGGGCGGCACCCAGCATTTGCCTTGGGGGGGGCAGGGACAGATGCGACTGGGTGCCATGGCCAGACTGCTGCCCTTGGTGCTGCTGATGGGTGCCCTACTAGGCCCTGGGGCGGGTGGGGCGGCACTGGAGTTTGGTGGCGCCACAGGGCAGTGGGCCCGCTATGGCCGCTGGGATGCCAGCTCTTTGGGAGAGCTGAGCTTTAGCCTGAAGACAAATGTCTCGCGGGCGCTGGTGCTTTACCTGGACGACGGGGGGAACTGCGACTTCCTGGAGCTCATGATCGCTGACGGGCGCCTGCGCCTGCGTTTCACCATCTCCTGTGCTGAGCCTGCCAAGCTGCACCTGGAGACGCCTGTGGATGACGACCGCTGGCACATGGTGCTCTTGACCCGCAACTACCGGGAGACCATGCTGGTGGTGGACGGTGAGGCCAAGGTGGCCGAGGTCAAGTCCAAGCGGCGGGACATGGCGGTGGACAGTGACCTCTTTGTTGGGGGGATCCCACCTGATGTGCGCCTCTCGGCGCTTACCCTGAGCACTGTCAAGTACGAGGTGCCCTTCAAGGGGCTGGTGGCCAACCTCAAGCTGGGTGACACACCGCCGGCCCTGCTGGGCAGCCAGGGTATCCGCAGCGACATGGAGTACCTGTGCACCAAGCAGAATCCCTGTGCCCATGGGGGGCTCTGCAGTGTGCTGAATGGCGAGGTGCAGTGCGACTGCAGTATGACCGGCTTCCAGGGCAAGTTCTGCAGCGAAGGTGAGAAGCCCGGGGACAGGAGGGGAGGGTGAGGGTTTGGAGCAGAGGTGTGGCCCAGATGGCTCACTGTCCCTCCCCAGAGTGGGGGGATTGCTCTAGGGACAGGCTGGGCAGTAGCAGAGAGAGCGTGACCCTCCCACACCCTCACAGCATGCTCTCCCCTTTCCCAGAGTGGTGCCAGCAGAGAGGGGCTTGGACTTGTCTGTTGCGTCAGCCCTTGGCCTCTGCTTTGTGCCACCAGCAGCCTGGCTGAGCTGTCACAGCCGTGGCGCCTGACTGGCTGGGATGGGCTCTGTGCAACCCGGGAGAGTGTTTGGGGTGTCAGCTAATCAGGTTTGGGGTGCTGGCCCCTTGCCCATGCTGTGGGGTCTGGACCCAGATTTGAGCCTGGCCCCATCTCTTCTTTGGCAGCTTCTATCAGGGGATTCAGAGGAGGGGACAGGGATGGACAGGCTGCAGGCTGGAACCTTTGGGGATGTTGCTTTGTGGGGAGCTTATTTCTTTTATTATCGGGGTTTGTTTGTGGGTGTTGCTGTTCTGTGCTGGTTGTCAAGGCTTTTAAGGTTAGAGCATGGGGCTGGGAGCCAGAACTCATGGGTTCTATGTCAGGTGTGTGAGGGGAGTGGGGTCCAGTGGTTATAGAGGCTGGGTTGCTGGAGTAGGGGAGTCTCTGGCTTAGGTTGGTGGTCGGGAACTGGGTTGTATTGGCTTGGGGATGACATGTTACCGGTTTAGCCTGATGAAGTTCGGCTCCTGGCCTACTGGGTGTCCTGGGGCAAGTCACTTCCCCCTCTGTGCCGCAGTTCCCTAATCTGTAAAATGCAGGGAATAATCTGACTGTGTGTGTCTGGGCAGCAGCTGGCCTGACAGGGGGCCCTAACCTCGGTGTGGGGGCAGGGTGGGTCAGTTCAGTGCCTCCCTGACGGGGGCTCCGAGCTCAGTGTGGAGTGGGTCCATGCAGCGTCTGACTTGATAGGGGCCCTGAACTCAGTTGGGAGACTTTTAGTGCTATTGTGAGATCTGGCAGGTTCACGGGTACCAGGCTGGCTTGTGTGTTGTCCATCTTTCTTGAAAGCCGAGTGAGTCAGACAGATCGGCACAAAGGAACTCCTATTTTTTGGTGGGAAATTTTGAAAAAATCCTCTTATTTCCCTTGCAATTTCCTGTGATTTCTTTTTAATGAAAACCCACCCATCTTCCCTCCAAAAATCAGTTTTCAAATAAACATTTTGGTCTCAACTGATTTTTTTCCCACCTCATTTTCAGTTTTTCAGCCAGAAATCAGAAAATGTTAAAGGGAAGAACATTTTTTCTGAGAGGATTTCTCATTCCTTCAGTAAAACATGTTATTTCAAAAGTAGTGTCCACGAACACTTCCTGCCTGAGCCCTGAATTCAAGTCACATTCATGCTACGTGGCCAGTGAGTTTGTGTGGGTGGCTACTGTGTTTTTAAGTGGCCCAGCAGGACCCGCCTTGGGCCTGGCTTTGTGTTTTCCAGCACCTTGGCCATCTGTTGTCACCAGTGCTCAGTGACTGTGATGTGCTCAGAGGGTTTTGCACCAGTGCGCGGGGTGCTCATGCTCAGTCCAGCTCTAGGGTCAGCCCCTGCCCTGGGCAGTTTGTTTTCTCAGTAGATGAAGGAAGGATGATTATCACCTGTTTTACAGATGGGGAAACTGCGGCACAGAGTGATGACAAGTAGGAACTGAACCCAGATGTCCCAAGTCCCTCCTCCTTCCCTAAGCCCGAGTGCCCCTGGAGGTTGCTGTGAATGTGTGAAATGGGCCAGCATGCCCGCAGTCAGTATCTGCTTTGGGAATGCAGTGGCAAGTCGCTGTTTAGAGAGGGGTGAACTGGTGCTCAGCTGGCAGCACTGTTGGGGTGGGTGCGTTCTAATGGGGGAGCGAGCAGGTAACTAAGGTCAAATGGCTGCATTTCATGGGGACATCAAATTGTGGCATCAGTGTTATCAGGCTGCTTGGGAACAAACTACCCAACAGGGCTCTGCGCTGTGCTGGGCATGTTTGTACACACTGTCCCCTCACGCATTTGTGCTCTCCTTGTGCCAGTTGGTAGAAACCCCCTTCCCTCTGACCAAGAGTGGGGGCCCCGTCACGTGGTGCAGATACACACTGACAGGCCACACCCCAAAGAGCTCACAGATGAAATAGACAAAAGGTGGTGATGGGTAAACTGAGGCATCGAGTGAGAAGAGACTTGTCCAAGGTTGGGGCAGAGCTGGGGATATAACCCAGGAGTCCTGACTCCCAGTCCAGTGCCCAGCCACTGCAATCTGCTGTCTCCCCAGAAATGGCAAAAGAGGGTTTACGCCAGTGAGAGCAGAGATCAGAGCTGGGGAGCATTTGGCTGGGGCAGGGTGCTGGAGGGATACATAGTGAGGATTGGACAGAGAAGGGAGACAGGAGCTTAGGAACAGACTGGATCAGATCCATAAGCTCACCCAGCATCGTCTTCCTCCACCCCCCCACCCACTTGCCACCCTCAATCGGACCTGACGCCTGCCCAGCCTGGTATCACCCCACCTGTCAAGGCTGATTCCCCACTTTGGCAGGTTGAGTGCAGAAGGTCGGGGCCCGCAAAGATTCGAAAAATTAATACTTGACACTTCAGGCTGATATTAAACTCCCAAGGTCACAGCTTCTCTCTGACCTTGGATGGGTATATGCTGCCACCACCCAAGTGCAAAAAAACCCTTTGGACCCAGGAAGACACACTTGGGAATTCATCCCTGTGGGGTACCCTCAAGCCCTTTCAGCCCCACTCCGGGGAAGAGCTGAGAAATAAAAACAGAAGAAATCAGCTGTTGCCACCAGCTAATTAAACAACACATGCACAAACCTCTTAGGACACAAACCCCCCTAATCCTGTTCTTAAAAAAGGTAAATTTTATTAAAACCAAAAAGAAAGTAAATACATCTGGAACTTAGGTTATTGCTAGATTTAAAAAGAGCAAATATAATTAAGCATCAAGAATGGTTTTCTTGAGGTCCAGCTTAATGGTTACAAGCAAAACAAAAGCATTTGGGGGTTAGCACATAGGTGTCCACAAGCCAATAAGGAAAAAAAAAAAGAGATAAACCTAATTGTGTCTTCCTAGACATTCCCTGATCTACTTACATATCTGGGGGTTTCAAATAAGCAGTCTCTAGGTATGATCTGATGGTTTTTCATACTTGGCTTAAAGCTTCCTGGAGCATAGTTCAGCCCTGTTCCTGCTGTGTGTTTCCTGTCCCCGGAGAACAACAGACAGACAGACAAAGGGAAAGTTTTTTTTCCCAATTTTAAAAAGTTCTAGCCCTGCCATTGGCTCTTCTGGTCAGGTGCCCACTCCCTTCCTTTTGCCTATGGGCTCTTTTAACCCTTTACAGGTAAAGCAAGTAGAGAACAGCTACTAACAGAGGGATTTTACAGCTGGCTGGGTGTCCATAAAAGGGAGCCCCTCCACTTCATTTATCATGCCTTCCCCCCCCCCGCCCCAATCACAGACAGTGCTGGCCAGCCTGGTTCAGGTCAGGTCCGCACCGACTGGGATTTCTTCCTGGAGGTTTAGGAAACAGAGTTAATAAGATACACCTCTAATTTTACTACTAATTACATGAAGAACTAAACAGTATTTTTCACATTTCGAGGACTACAATGACTTAGAATACAGGGACATTTTTACCGGCTGATTCTGGGAAACCTTCCCAGGAGAGTGCATCAGCCACTTTGTTAGAGGCTCCTTAAATGTGTTATATTTTAAAATCAAAGTCTTGAAGAGCTAGACTCCACCGAAGAAGTTTTCTGTTAGTTTTTTTTTTTTTGACTGTGTAAAGCCACTTCAGTGCAGCACAGTTAGTCTGCAGGTGGAAATGGCATCCCCAAATGTATAGGCATAGCTTCTCCAAAGTATACACAATGGCATATCATTCTTTTTCTGAGACTGAGCAGTGGTTTTACTTCTCAGAAAGTTTTTTGCTGAGAAACACGACAGGATGGAATTGTTGATCTGGTCCTTTCTGCATTAAAACTTCTCCCACACTATGCTCGGATGTATCTGTGGTTACGACGAAAGGTTGGTTGAAGTCCAGGGCCCTCAGTACAGGGTCAGACGTAAGGATCGCCTTAAGCTGGTTAAAGGCTTTCTGGCACTTCTTAGTCCACTCAACTGTGTTTGGTTGTTTTTTTCCTGGTCAGGTCTGTCAGTGGGTGGGAATTTGGCTGTAGTGTGGTGCAAATCGCCTGTAATACCCGGCCAAGCCTAAGAAGGATTGGACCCGCTTCTTTGACTTAGGGACAGACCAATTTTGGATAGCATTTACCTTAGTCTGTAGGGGGTTGATAGTTCCTTGACCCACCTGGTGTCCAAGGTACGTTACCCTGTTTAGGCCTATTTGACATTTTCCGGCCTTACCAGTTAATCCTGCCTCCCTCATGCGCTGGAAGATAGCTTGGAGGTGTTCCAGGTGTTCTGCCCACAAATCTGAGAATATAGCCACATCATCAAGGTAAGCTACTGCAAATTCCCCAAGTCCAGCCAGAAGGTTATCTACCAATCTCTGGAAGGTGGCAGGTGCATTTCGCAGTCCAAAAGGGAGCACATTAAATTCATACAGCCCTACATGGGTGATGAAGGCTGACCTTTTCATGGCGGGGTCATCTAGTGGCACTTGGTTAAGTCTAAGGTGGAGATGAACTGGGCACATCCCAGTTTCTCCAATAGCTCATCTGTGTGTGGCACTGGATAGTTTTCGGGGCAAGTTACAGCATTTAGTTTACGGTAGTCCCCACAAAAGCGGATTTCCCCATCAGCGGTTCTGGTTCCCAAACCAGAAGAGGCCCATGCACTCTCAGAGGGGCAGATTACACCCATCTGTAACATGTCCTTGATCTCTCTTTCGATTGCGGTTTTGGCTTGAGGAGCCATCTGGTGGGTTGGGCTCTAATTGGGCAAGCATCACCTGTGTCAATGGAGTGGTATGCCCATGCAGTCCATCCTGGGGTGGTTGTGAACATTGTCACAAAGCTGGTGCACAGCTCCTGGATTTGCTTTCGCTGCTTACGCCCAAGGGTGATGGAAAGGCTCATCTCTTCTATGCCACCGTTGCTTTTTCCTTCGTAGTAGACTCCTTCAGGCCACTCAGTGTCATCTCTCTCCTGGGCTGTAAACTGGAGAACCTTAATTTCTCAGGAATAAAAGGGCTTTAGAGGATTAACATGGTATACTTTAGGTTTTAGGGCAGAGTCTGGGAACATATGAGGTAATTAACAGCTCCCAGGTGCTCTTGAACCATAAATGGCCCCTCCCACGACACTTCCATCTTATTGGCCTGGAGCGCTTTCAGGACCATGACTTGTTCACCTACTTTGAAGGAACACTCTCTGGCATGTTTATCACACTAGGCCCTTTGCTCTTGTTAAGCATCCTGTAGGTTTTCTCAAGCAAGGGCTAGAGAGTCCTTGAGAGTGTTTTACAGGTTGGTTACAAAGTCCAAAATGTTAGTACCTGGAGAAGATGTAACCCTGTCCCATTGCTGCTTCACCAACTGTAATGGCCCCTTAACATCGTGGCCATAAACGAGTTCAAAGGGTGAAAACTCCAAACTGAGATGTGGTACAGCCCTGGAGGCAAAGAGAAACTGCTGCAACGCTAGGTCATGATCACTGGAGTGCTCATTCAGGAATTTACGTATCATGGCCCCAAGTCCCATTAAACTTCTCCACTAGGCCATTTGTTTGATGGTAGTAAGGGATGGCCACCAAGTGGTTTACCCCATGAGTTTCCCAAAGACGTTTCATAGTCCCTGCCAGAAAGTTACTTCCCGAATCCTTGAGGGTGTCTGAGGGCCAACCTACACCGGCAAAAATGTCTGCCAATGCCTGGCTCACGCTTCTATCCCTGCTGTCGCTTAGAGCTACTGCTTCCGGCTATCGGGTGGCAAAATCCGTGAAGATCAGTATGTACAGCTTTCCTCTGAGTGTCTTTTTAGGGAATGGACCCAGAATATCCACAGCTACATGCTGAAATGAAACCTCAATGACGGGGAGTGGCTGGAGAGGGGCCTTGACGTGGTCTTGGGGCTTTCCCACCCTCTGGCACACCTCACAAGACCGGACGTAGATAGAAACGTCCTTACCCATTCCCTCCCAGTGAAATGACTTCCCCAAATGGTCTTTGGCCCTTTTCACCCCAGCATGACCACTAGGGTGATTGTGGGCTAAGCTCAAGAGCTTTTCCCTATACTACCAACTATCTCTGAGGATGCCAGTCCTCCTTGTACCCACCAGAAAGGATTTTCTTGTACAAGAGTCCTCCTTCTACAACAAACCTGGACATATTGGAAGAGCTGAGAGGTGGTGGGTTGCTCTGTGCCACCATCCAAGCTCCCTTCAGGCTTTCATCCACTTTCTGTTCAGCCTGGAACTGCTCCTGTGATGCTAGAGACATTAGTTTCTTGCGGGGTTGTGAACTTGGGCTTGGTTCCACTGGAAGCGATGCAGATGATCCATCGACTGTGAACCGCTGGTGCACTGGGTTGTATTTCAGGTTCCAGTTGATCATCTTGCACTGGTTGCGCTGCTGCTGCAGGTGCAGGCTCTGTGGCACCCTTTGGTGCTGGCTCCCCTGACTCTGATGGGGTTGCAAGCACAGGTTCTGGTGCTGACTGCTTCATCAGTTCCGATTCTTGGGCTGGTACTGGCTGGGTCCTAGGAACTGGATCTACAACTGCTGCCAGAGACTTTGGACTGGGGTCTGGTTTCACCACCTCTGGCTGGATCCCTGTAGGAGCTCAGGAATGGAGTTAGGTGTGGAGGCCTGTTTAGCCTGGCTGCAGGTGACTATCCCCACCCATTTTGTTAGCCTCATATGGTTGGCTAAGTCTCCTCCCTGCAGCATGAGAGAAAGCTAGTAGCAGTTGGTGCAGATGCCAGAAGGGGCAACCCAAGCAGACACCACACCATTGGTGTCAGCCCAAGGCCCCACTTTGCAAGGAGGAGCCCTCCACACAGACAGGAAGACCCCAGATGCCCCCTCATCCCACCATCCTACTCTCCAGTCACCCACCTCTCCCCAGCCCAGTCAGCTGGATGATGCTTCAGATGTAATGAGCTGGGGCATGTGAATGCCTACTGCCCCAAGAGCACCACCTGACTGCAACTCATGACCCCGGGGTCACAATGAGAGCCTTCAGGCCCAGATGCCTTGCAAATACCCCCAGAGTGAAGGGAAACTGTGAGTGTGGGTGGGAGGAAGACTACTGCGTGGAGAAATACTGGAGCACAGGTGTCAGCTATTCACCAATCCCTGGTGAACCCCAAAGTCATCAACCCAGAGGCCCAAGTGATGGTGCAACCCTTTAAGGCCAACTCTTTTAACTTGCCTACAGCTAAGTTGCCTGTCCAGTACAAGGGCTGGTCAGGAATATGGACTTTTGCAGTCTATGATGATTATTCCACCTCTACCACCATGCTAACGCTGATTCCCCACTCTGGCAGGTTGAGTACAGAAGGTGGTTCCCACAAGGATTCGAAAAATTAATACTGGCTGCTTGAGGCTGATATTAAACTCTCAAGGTCACAGCTTCTCTCTGACCTTGGATAGGTAGATGCTGCCACTACCCAAGTGCAAAAAAACCTTTTGGACCCAAAAAGGCACACTTGGGAATTCATCCCTGTGGGGTACCCTCATGCCCTTTCAGCCCCAGTCCGGCGAAAAGCTGAGAAAGAAAAACAAAGGAAATCAGCTGTTGCCATCAGTTAATTAAACAACTTGTGCACAAACCTCTTAGGACACAACCCCACCCCAATCCTGTTCTTAAAAAAGGTCAATTTTATTAAAACCGAAAAGAAAGAAAATACATCTGGAACTTAGGTTATTGCTAGATTTAAAAAGAGCAAATATAATTAAGCATCAAGAATGGTTTTCTTGAGGTCCAGCTTAATGGTTACAAGCAAAACAAAAGCATTTGGGGGTTAGCACATAGGTGTCCACAAGCCAATAAGGAAAAAAAAAAAGAGATACACCTATTTGTGTCTCCTTAGNAAAAAAAAAAAAAAAAAGAGATAAACCTAATTGTGTCTTCCTAGACATTCCTGATCTACTTACATATTTGGGGGTTTCAAAAAAGCAGCCTCTAGGTATGATCTGATGGTTTTTCATACCTGGTTTAAAGCTTTCTACAGCATAGTTCAGCCCTGTTCCTGCTGTGTGTTTCCTGTCCCTGGAGAAGAACAGACAGACAGACAAAGGGAAAGTTTTTTTTCCCAATTTTAAAAAGTTCTAGCGCTGCCATTGTCTCTTTTGGTCAGGTGCCCACTCCCTTCCTTTTGCCTATGGGCTCTTTTAACCCTTTACATGTAAAGCAAGTAGAGAACAGCTACTAACAGTGATTTTATAGCTAACTGGCTGGCTGGGTGTCCATAAAAGGGAGCTACCCCACCTTCTTTTATCACACTGGCCTCCCTGCCATCCCGGATCAGACCCAGGGGCTCATCCAGCCTGGTATTCCCCCACCTTCCCTACCACCCCTTACCAGACCCAGTGTGGTATTCGTCCCCTCCCCCGCTGTCACCTGGAGCCCATCCAACCTGGTCTCCGCAACAGTGGCCAGTCTCAGTTGCTTTAGAGGAAGGAGCCAGAATCCCTCACCGATGGGATAACCTGTCCCCCGGGAAGGTCTCCCCGGCCTCCCATGGAGATCAGTTTAAAGCCTGAGGCAGCGCTAGGGTTTGTCCTGTGGTGGTGCCAGATCACGCCCTTCACCTGCATAGTTATACCAGGACCAGCACTGCCATAGGCGGCAGGTTATATATGTTTGTGGTGTCCGGGCTTCAGCAATATTCAGGGCTGGGGGCCCTGCTCCAGCAATATTTGGAGCTGGGTCTCTCCCCCGGCCCTGCCTGGATCGGCCCCGGCCCCCGCGGGTCTCCCCCCAACCGCCGCGTCCCTGCCTGGAGCGGGTCCTGGCCTCCGCCTGCCACCCCCGCCCCCCGCGTGTCCCTCCCCGCCGAGTCCCTGCCTGACAGAGAGCAGCGTGCGCCTGCTTGGGCTTCCAGCAGAACTGCTGTCTGCTGCCCCTGGATCCTAGCGCCCACCATTCACTAATGGCAAGGCAGGCTGCACTTACCCTGTGCTTCTGCCCTAGCTCTGAGCCTCGCCAACACCCCAAACCCCTCATCCCCCCACACCCTAATCCTCTGCTCCAGCCCTGAGCCCTCATCCCTCTGCACCCTAATCCTCATTCCCAGCCAAAGCCCTCATCCCCCTGCACCATAATCCTCTGCCCCAGCTCTGAGCGCCCCCGCAGCATGAACCCCTCAGCACCAGCCAGAGCCCTCATCCCCCTGCACCCTGATCCTCTGCCCCAGCTCTGAGCCCCCCCGCAGCATGAACCCCTCATCCTCAGCCAGAGCCCTCATCCCCCAGCACCCTGATCCTCTGCCCCAGCCCTGAGCCCCATCTTGCATCATGAATCCCTCATCCTCAGCCCCACAGCCCTCACCCCTGCACTCCCTCCTATCCCCAAACTCCCTAGCCCAGAGCATGCACCCAAACTCCGTCCCAAAGCCTGCACCCCTCACCCCCTCCTGCACACCCACCCCCTGCCCCAGCCCAGAGCCTGCACCCAGCACCCAAACTCCATCCCAAAGCCTGCACCCTGCACCCCTCCTGCACCCTAATCCCCAGCCCAGGACCTGCACCCCAGACCTTCCCCCGCAACCCCTCCCAGAGCCTTAGGCAGGTGGGGGCGGAGTTGGGGGGGCGGGTTCTGGGCACCACCAAAATTTCTACAGACTTGCCACCCATGAGCACTGCGTGTGCGTGTGTATGGGCGAGAGTTCCACCAGGAATCCTGGGTGTGGGATGGGGCCCCAGAGCTCCTGGAATGGTCCAGCAGAACCTGCCTTCGGCACCTTGGCCAGCCGTTGTCACCAGTGCTCCCCTGGCAGGGAGGGCACAGAGCCCCGGCATGGAGGGAGAAGAGGGTTCCTGGCATGGGGGGAATGGGAGACCTGGCATGGGGGCACAGAGCCCCTGGCATGGGAGAGAGGGGAAGGTGTACCTACAGCCCATGGCATGCAGGGGACAATGGGGAGCCTGGTACTGGGGGGAAGTAGGGTTACAGAGCCTCTGGCAATGGAGGAGAATGGGGTACCTGGAGTGAGGGAGGGGAAGCTGCAGGGAGTTCCTGCGATGGAGGAGAGCAGTGGTGAGGCTGGAGGGAGGCAAGGAGCTGGGGTGGGCAATGTGCTGGGCCTACAGTCGCTGTGAAGCCTGCGCCACCTGGTGGTCTCTGTTTCCATGGGTTTTCCCTGTTGCCACCCACCAGGTGAGGGAGCTGACATGATGTGTGTGTCTGACTGTGAGGGAGGGTGGGGGGCAGGGCAGAGGTACAAGGAATCACAGCCTCATAGGAAGCATCTGGGGATGTTAAACATCTAAAATCCTGCAAGTGCCTCTTCATCTGCACAGTGATTCCACACTACCAGAGTGACACTGCGCAGAGAGACACGGAGGCCCAGTGGTTAGAATGGGGAAGGGGGGCTGGGATTCAGGTCTCCTGGGTTCTGTCCCAGCTCGGAGAGGAGAGTGGGGCCTGCTGGGTTAGAGAATCAGGACTTCTGGGTTCCTTCTGTGACTGAGCAGCTGTGTGACCTTGGCCAATTTCCTTTTCCCGCTAAGTTAACTGGGGACTTGTGTGGGATGAGATTGGGCTCTGTTTGGGGGAGCAATCTCATCCCAGCCATGTGATGTTTGTTTAGCCAAAATGTGTGTGTTCATGGCTATGTCTGCTTGGCTGTGATCCCACGCTGGGTAAGCTGTGTCTGTGAGTTGCCCCAGCCAGCAGAGGGGGAGTGCTTCCTGGCCAGTCACTAGCGGTCTGTGGGGGAGAGCGCGCGTGCGTGTGTGTGCGTGTGTGTGTGCAAGCAGATACATTTACTCATGACACATCACCCCCTCATACACTCTCTCAAAAACACACACAGATAGACAATACTCAGGCAAACTCACAGCGTGTACGTGCACACACGACACTCTCAGTACACACAGGCAGATGTGCAGTACACCCACCCAGACAGCACTCACATACATAGCACACAAACACCCACACAAAACATACATGTGTACAGACACATGGAGAATGATGCAGTCACACACTGTTCACACAGGCAGGCACCCAGTAACACAGAAACAGTCACGCAGCACAGACACACGCTCACATGCGACACTCATAGATTCATATATACACATAGAGACACTTTCTTAAACACACAGATAGAACCAAGCACTCTCAAAACACTTCACGCACATGCACACGCACTACTTATAGATGTACAACAAATGTACCAACAGACACACAAGAAACACATCCACTCACAACATGCTCACACACACGTTCTCTTTCTCACACACACACACACCCCAATCATACAAACACACCTGTACAGACACAATCACGCAGACACACAACACACCTTCCCAACTGTCACACAATACACCCACCTACTCACACAACACACACAAACACGACAGATGCCACAAGACAGCCAGCTACTCGCTCGCCCACCCACCTATGCACAATGCACTCAGCCACACACAGACACACATATCCTTCACCTTCCCTTGCACAATCCACCCACACATCTGCCCACACACTCTGAATCCTGGGTGACAGTTGTCTAGGTTGGTTGCCATGGAGAGAACTGAGACAACTATTGACTGCTTGGTGATTGTTTGTGTTTTTTTCCCATTTGCTATGGAGACAACTGGGCCAACCAAATCTTCATTGGCTGTCGTCTATGGCCGCTTGCCAGGGATACGATTGCACTGGCTAGCTTCCTGGCGGCTGTTGTCTAGGGCTGGTTGCTATGGAGACAGTTGGTTGGCTGCTGACTCTTGGCAACTGTCCATCATTGCTGCGGAGATTGTGCTGACTGAATTCTTTGGCTGAGGCCAATTTCTATGGACCGCGGTATGGTGAGTCCTTAGTGACTGTTGCCTAGGCTGGTTGCCCAGGGGACAGTTTTGCTAACGACTCTTAATTGACTGAGGAGGTCTGGGTGGGTGTAATGGGGGGAGTTGCTGGGTACAATGAGATGTTGGGGGAGGACACTGCGTGCTAGGGTGTGTGGGGTTGCTTGGCTATGTTACACGTAGGAAGACGAGGTCATAGGGGTGCTATGTACTGGGATGTTAGGTTGTCTGGGTGGAGGATTATGATGTGTGTCTCTCTGCACAAAGGACAAAGGGTCTTGTGCACTAGGGTGTATGGGTGAAGGGCAGACCTACCAGGAGTGTAGGGTGTCTGGTTGAAGGACTGTGTTGTTTGGCAGTGTGCAGAAGGTGTTGTATGGGTGAAGGATTATGCTGTGTGAAGGAATAAAAGTATGGATATGATCTTGTGGTGTGTTAGGACCTTGTTGTGTGTCTCTGTGCAGGAGGTAATATGTATGAGTGAAAGACTACACTGTCTGTGTGTGTGTGTGTGTGTGTTTGAATACAAGGGTATGGTGCCGGGGTGTTGTGTAGTAGGATGTTTATTGTACAGGTAGAGGATTGTGGTGTGCGGATGTGTTTTCAAGTAGTTTAGGGTGTTGGGTACTGGGGTGTTAGATTGCATGGTTCTTCCTGTGTATGCTGTTTTTTGTGTGTGTAAATACTAGATGTACAGGAGTGGTGTGTAGTAGGGTGTTAGGTTGTAGAGTTGAAGGATTATACTCTGTGTATATGTGTATGTATGCAAGTGGTAGACAGCGAGTTTTGGGGTGTTAAGTTGTATGGGAGAATTGTGGTGTGTGTGAGTACAAGCATTATAGGGTGCAGGGATGTCAGGTTGTATGGGTATGCTGGGATGTACATGTATATAAGGAATATTGAAGTTGTTTGGGAGATTTATGCCATATGTGCATACAATGGAGATGGGCCGTAGAGTGCTGTGTGCAAAGTTGTATAGGTGAAAGTTTATGCTATGTGTATACAAGTATATAGGGTGTAGGTGTGCAGATGTAGGGTTATGCTCTGTGTGTACAAGTGGGATAGGGTGTCAGTTGTAGGGTTGTATGTGTAGGAGTATGCTGTGTATACAAGTGGGATAGGATGTTGCGGTGTTAGGCTGCACGCCTGTAGAATTATGCTCTGTGTGTGTGTACTGGTAGTGTAGGATGTCAGGGCAGTGTGAGGGTGTAGGCATATCAGTCCTGCTGTGTGTGGAGGTGTTGTGGGATGAATGGCACGAATTGGGACTGGTATGGTGGCAGGGTGTGCCTGCATGCTGTGTGTTAGGCATGGGTTAGAGGTACAGCAAGTGCCCTGGTGGGTGTATGGGTCAAGGGCCATGCTGTGGCAGGGTTGCAGGCTGGAGGGAGACTGCACGCTTTATATTAGAGGGGCTATCTCAGCTTGGCACCTGGACCCAACCGCATGGGGAGGTGCCAGCCTGCCTGTCCCTCCCATTCCCTCGCACAATGAAGGGTCAGGAGCTCCCAGGGTGACTGGTCTGGATGGGGTCTGGGGTGTGTGTGAGAGGGGGTGGTGGGTAGAGGGTGGATCAGATTCTAGATGGGAGAATGTTTGTTGTCTCTCCCCCTCATTGATCACTGAGCCTGCTCGGGTGCCCGTGTTACCCTGATCCGCATTATGTCACAACCAGGAAGGGGCAGTGAAGGGGCCGCAGGGCTAGGACAGGGTGCCAAGTCCTTGAGGTGTCCCCCTTTCCCTGTACTCAGCTCATGTTCCTGACCTCTCTGCTCTTCTTCACTTCCCCCTGCTCACCCCCCTGCCCAAACCCCTGTTGATTTTTATTTTTTTTCACTTTTCCATTCATTCTTTTCTTTGTCTTTCCCTTCCTTTCTCATGCTTCCATTCCTCTTTTCTTCATTATTTTGTTTCCCTTTCCATCTTTTTTGTTCTTTTCCCTTTTTTTCCATTTTTGTTCTTTTTTATTCTTTCTCATTCTTTCATTCCTTGTTTCTCTCCTTTTTATCCTTTCATTCTTTTGCTCTTTTCCTTTTTTATTCGTTCTTCTATCATCTTTCCTTTCTTTTCCTGTTTCTGCTTTCCATTCTTACTCGTTCTTACATCCTTTTATTCTCCTCCATTTTGCCCTTTCTTTCATTCATTCAAATTTTTCACCTTTTCTCCTCCCCCCCCCCTTTTCCCCACCCCCATTTTTTCAATTCTTTTCTTTCCCGCCATCGGCCCTGACGTCCTCTCCCCGGGGCCCCCCACCTGCTCCTATTAGCACTGTTCACATGTGGGGAGCGCTGACTGTGGTTCTCTGGTTAGAGCTGTGCTGCCGCCTGGCCTGGATCCCCCCAGCGTGTGCCTCTCCGGAGGGTTGGGGGAGGCTCTCCGGGCCCAGCCATCCGCGCTCAGTCTCTGCCTCTGCAAGGACAGCCCAAGGTCAGCTGGTGAAGAGCTGCCAGGAGACGGGATGTGGAGAGAGCTTGCCCATCCCCGCCTGCGTGCCTCCCGGGAGGATGGCTTTTCTGCATGGTTTATGCGGCCTGAACCCTCTGCTGAACAGCTGGGCACCACCAGGTGGTGCTAAGGAGTCCTCCCCCCCCACCAGCTGTGCCACTGCCCGCAGCCGGCAGGGAGTGTGAAACTCGCTCGGTGGAGCCAGTGTGGAAAGCTAGGGGTGTTTGTGCAAGGGAGGGAGCCCCCCAGGAAAGCTGGGATCTGCCTTTGCGAGTAAGTGGGGGGAGGTGGGGGTGGGGTTCACTTGGAATTGAACCCTCCTCCCCCCTGGGTTGGGTTCAGCACAAAATGCCCATATTTGCCTCCCTGAATGACACAGAATTCCTGAGTCATCTTATTGCAGTAGTGTCTGCCTGCCCCAGCTGAGATCAGAGCCCCTAGCAGGCCAGGTGCTGCATGGACCACCCCACCCCCCTGCTGAGATCGGAGCCTTTGGAGGGTGAGGTGTCTCTCAGACCCCCACCCTGCTAAGACTGGGGCCCTCGACAGGCCAGAGGCCACACAGACCGCCCTCCCCCATGGCCAAGATCAGGGCCCCAGGTGGTCTGGGTGCTGCACAGACCCCTGACCCTGGCTGAAATCAGGGCCCCCAGCAGGACAGGCACTGCACAGATCCCGCACGGCTGAGATCAGGACAGGCACTGCACAGATCCCGCACGGCTGAGACTGGGGCCCCTTTTGGGCTCTGTACAGACATATAGTGAGAGATGGTCCCTGCCCTGAAGAGCTTACAGTCTGAAGAGATAAAGGGTGGTAGGGGAAACTGAGGCATGGGGGGAGGAAGGGACAGTGGCAAAGCTGGGATACAACCCAACGTCTGAACCACAAGCTCCCCACCCATGTTTGTGCTGCATCATCATTCTGATCATTGTGCACAGTGGAGAATTCCCACAGCGTGGGAACACGCGAGGGGCTGTGGTTCATCATTTACTTGAAGCACATGTAGCCTGGGAATCTTGTATGAAACAGGATCAGCCCTGAAATGAGTTCCCTTAGGATGGTCTAGATTCAGCCCTAGTGTGGGGGCTCTAGCACAGGTCTTGGGCACAGTGATGCGGGTTGGATTTGGCCCTGGGGTGGCAGCATAGAACAGAGCTTGAGCATACTAGAGGGGTTGGATTCGGTCCTGGGGTGGGGGCTTTAGAATATGTTGAGAGAGGTTCGGGCCAATGTCCGTCATTGCTCGGTTGGCTCTAGAGGGCTGCCTGGGTAGCAGTGTGCCTCACTAGGGCATGAGTGTGGGGGCTGCACGTCCTCCCCCTGTATGGGTCGGGCAGTGGGCACAGCCCTTGAACACTATTAGTGAGCAATGTGTGCCACTGTTCTGCCTGTCTCACTCACTAGTGAACATGCTGTGTGCTGCTGTCCTGTGCCGATGGGCTGCCTGGCAGCTGCTGTGTGAGGCATGTGCCAACCCCATGTTGAGGACAGGTTGTCTGGGAGCCCAGAGCCCGGCTCCTGCCCAAGCCAGCGGGGAGCCACACTGCAGACTGACAGACATGCACACTTCCGCAGACCCACCAGCAGACCCATAGACAGACAGACACACACCCCCTGCAGGCCCACAGACAGACCTACGTACATTCCACAGTTCCACGCACACCCCACAAACCGACCTATGCATACACGGCATGCACACCCTGCAGACCCACAGGCAGACAAACCAACCCATGCGCACGTGGCATGCATGCTCCGCAGACCCACCGGTAGGCAGACAGACCCACGTACATTCCACAAACCAATCCATGCACACATGGCATGCATACCCTGCAGACCCACAGACAGGTACACCTCCTCCCTCCATACAGACCTACAGACAGATACACCGCTACTCCGCAGACCTACATGCAGATACACACCCCGCAGACCCACAGGCAGACAGACACACCCACGTACATTCCACAAACCGACCCAGTGGCAGATTTAGAGTTAGTGGAGCTGTCATAAACAGATAGTTAAGGGTTAATGTCTCTTAACTGTAAAGGGTTAAGAAGCTCAGTAAACCTGGCTGACACCTGACCAGAGGACCAATAAGGGGACAAGATACTTTCAGATCTTGGTGGAGGGAAGTCTTTGTTTGTGCTCTTTGTGGTGGTGTTGTTCGCTCTTGGGACTAAGAGGGACCAGACGTCCATCCAGGCTCTCCAAATCTTTCTGAATCAGTCTCTCATGTTTCAGACCTGTAAGTAATTAGCCAGGCAAGGCGTGTTAGTCTTATTTTTGTTTCCTCAACTT